>NC_133620.1:384587785-384896285 GCF_048593235.1 Sminthopsis crassicaudata | reverse complement strand
GTTTCTGATTATTAAACATTTCAGCAATTATCCTAGCATTTCATTAATAAAAATATCAGTGATATTATTGAATACTGAAGTTAATATACACTTGGGAGAGAAGGTTTTCCTGAGAGTAGCAAGTAATTCTGGTTAACAAGTAATGAGAAAGTACAAATATTACAATGAAAGATGGACATGTTCAAAGGATATGAACATATAATTTTCAGATGACAAAAATTTTAGTCATAGAAAATGCTCTAAATCACTAATGATTAGAGAAATACAAATTAAAATAGCTTTGACATACCAACTCACAGCTCTGAGATTGGCTAAGATGACAGGAAAAGATAATGATAATTGCGGGAGGATATGTGGGAAAACTGGGATATTAATGCTTTATTGGTGGAGTTGTGAATTGATCCAACCATTCTGGAGAGCTATCTGGAACTATGCCCAAAGGGCTATAAAACTCTCCATACCCTTTGAGCCAGCAATGCCATTACTGGGTCTGTATCCCAAAGAGATCATAAAAAAAAGAGTAAAGGACCCACATATGAAAAAAATGTTTGTGGCAGTCCTTTTTGTAGTAACAAGGAATTGGAAAATGAGTAGATGAGCATCAATTGGGGAATGGCTGA
The DNA here is from genome assembly GCF_048593235.1 of Sminthopsis crassicaudata. NCBI lineage: Eukaryota > Metazoa > Chordata > Mammalia > Dasyuromorphia > Dasyuridae > Sminthopsis > Sminthopsis crassicaudata. Next base: position 384,895,665 of record NC_133620.1, on the reverse strand, counting down.
ATAAGTTGTGGTATATGAATGTAATGGAAAACAAAAATGATGAACAAGCTAATTTGAGAAAGACCTGGAAAGATTTACAAGGACTGATGCTGACCAAGGAGAACCAGAAATATATTGTCCAGAATAAAAAGCAAAATTGTGTGATGATCAAATATGAAAGATTGTTCTTCTCAGTGGTTCAGTGATCCAAAGCAATCCCAATAGACTTTGGACAGAAAATACCATCTGCATCCAGAAAAAGAACTAAAGAGACTGAATGTGAATCAACACAGGCTATAGCCTTCACTTTTTGTTTTTTGTTTTGTTTTTTTCTCTTCCATGTTTTTTTTTTCCTTTTGCTCTGATTTCTTTCCCCCAACATGATTCATAAAGCAATGTGTATTAAAAGTAAATAAATTTTAAAAATAGAGGTTAGAGGATATAAGATTGATCATATCATTTACTCCCAATCAATCCAATCTCAGATAAACCTAGACTAAGAATCTATTCCTGCATTCAAGTCTGAACAGAATACAATGGACCAAAAATTTCACCTTAGATTAAGTTCCTTATAAGGTTTGGTAGGGTAACAATATCTGGCCTGAGGAGAATGTTAATTCCATTTGCTGTCATTAGTGCTGTATTCCAGGGGCTAAACTTTAAAATGAGGACTTTAGAAAAAAGAGAAGCTCTGAATCTCCCTGAATCTTTGATTTATTAATAAGCATTATTAAGCATTTCTCTCATTTTTATATATATATATATATATATATATATATATATATATATATATATATATATATATATGTCACTAAAGTTCTGTTCTTTTCATTCTCAGTGGGATGAGTGAATGAGATAGGAGAAAGAGAAAAATAAATGCTTAACTATAAAAAAAAATTAAAAACCATCTGGTAAAATAGGCCTTAAGGATAATCTTTAAGGGGGGGGAGTGATGAGTCAGCAGTCTAATGGGTTATTTGTTAAAAGGGAAAGCTAAGAAGATCACAGAGCAGGAGCTGGAAGACCACTTAGTCCACCAATCTCATTTTACAAATGAGGAAACCGAGGCCTACGAGAAAGGTAAAGTGAAAGTAATTTGACTAAGGTGAACTTTGGGCAGCTAACTGGTACAACGTATTGAGAACTGAAACTGGGGTCAGAACGTGAGTTAAAATCTGGTCTTAGACACTTATTAGCTATGTGATCCTGGACAAGTCACAGCTATGTTTGCCTCAGTTTCCTCATCTGTAAAATGATCTGAAAATGAGATGGCAAACCACTCTGTTTCCTTTGCCAAGGAAACCCCAACTGGGATCTCATGGAGAATTGGACATGACTGAAAATGACTAAATAACAAACAGGTGAGTATCAAAGCATTTTGGGCCCCAGCTGAAAGCCCTCCTTTGGCACCTATATTTTTGATTCATTTCTTAGTCTCAGGACACAAGCACCAATGAGAAGGAAAATGTGACAAACTCAGAGTAACAATGTTCCCCCTGAGCCCTAAATGGTCCTTCCTCATGGGGAATTTTTATTTCCCAGATCTTCAGATGTCTTTTGATGGCTAGAGACCATTTGATAAATGGTACCCTGGAAAAGTGAAGTACAAAGCCGTCCTTTTTACAATACAATGTAGACTAATGTGGCAGTAGTCTGTGCTCAGCTCATAATCTTAGGCACTGGCTAAACTTATCTAATTTAAAGGAAAGAATTTATGCCATAAGATAAGATTCTGTGGAGCTGAAAGGACTCATGCTAATTAAAATGCCTTAAAGCTAAGGCACACAAGTGTCCCATGAAAGAGAGATAACCAACTTCTAAAAGGAAATATTATTCAAACAAGTTTTTCTTAACCTAACTCCTGTGCCCTCAGCTCCAATCATCATGGAAAACAGCTTTAATAATATCCTGTTCCAAATTTTCCTGGGATGTTTCACTTCTGAAATATTAAGAATTTTAGGAAAAATAACGTAGATCTCCCAGACTTTTTATCCAGATAGTTAAATCCAAAGAGAGCATTTTGTTAAGATGAAGACAGAAAGATAATATATTGAAGAACTCTTTTAGGAGTAAAGAAATAATCTTGAGCAAAATAAATACGTCAAAGTTAGCATCCTATAGGAAGCACAACCTCATAGGTTAGATTATAAACACCTAAATGATATGCTAAGTACCAGGCACTATATGTACCAAAATGGTTTCTCTACAATGCAGGTCAGATCACTTCCTCTTCCCATTACCCCAACTCAAAATCCAGTGGCTCTTTGCCTGTAGGAATAAATACACAATGCTGTTTAGCCTTTAAATTGCCTTATAACCTAGCTCCCATCACCTTCCTCACTTTCCCCTTCAATCCAGAGTCACTGACCTCTTAATTACTCCATAAACAAGATACTCCAACTTTCAGCTTTGGATATTTTTTTTCCAGTTCTTCCCTATACCTGGAATTCTCTCCCTCCTCACATTTGCTTACTGATTTATTGTATCCTTAAATCCCAATTAAAAATCTTTCTACAGAAAGCCTTTCCCAATCCATCCTAATTCCAATGTCTTCCCTTTCTTAATTATATCTTCTTCATTCTATATATAGTTTGTTTATACATATTTGTTTATTGTCTCCCCCATCATATTGGGACCTTCTTGAGGGGATTATCTTTTAGTTTTTTGTTTTGTTTTGTTTTGTTTTGTTTTTGTAACCCTGGCAGTTAGTTAGTTCAGTGCCTGGCACAAAATAGATACTTAATAAATCTTTATTGATTGAAGCTGAAATAATTATATAAGAATTTCAAAAATCAAACCTCTGGTTTCAAAGTGTAGAGAACTCTTAATAAAGAAGTGTTCTCTAACAGGATAGATTATCAACTTATGAACATGTTATCAGTGTTGTCTGGGATCCTGAAAGATTAAATGACTTATCCTCTATTATCAGGGACTTCAAGTTCTGAAAATGTATTCCCATTTTACATCGAGAAATAAGAAGATGAAGAGCTTCATGTACTGCACTCATGGTTAGGAGAGTCTTGGGGACTCTCAAACAGGGGAAAGTCATATTTACCCCATGTGTTGTTATGAGGATCAGAGAATATAAAGGACTCTGTAAATCTTAAAAGGCTATATACAAATATTCACATTTGGACCAGAAAACAATCATACCTGAGTATTCTATGAATTTTTTTCTCAGTGTTATGTTTTTCCTTCTTAATCTGATTATAAAGGAATATAGAAGAAAACAATTTATTGAAACTAAAAATATGATGCATTCAATTTCTCCACTTGGCATTACATAAAAAAATGACAATAATTCTTTGATTCTTGCTACTACACACAGAAAGAGCAATAAGCAGTTAAATGTGATGAAATAGTTGATCTCCCCAAAGACACCATGAAGACCCAATAATAATAAAAATTCACATTTCTGTTATGTTTTATAAATATTCTATATTCATTCTTTCATTTTAAGCTCCTGTGAGAGAATATATGGAAAGTAACCCTCAAATTTTTATGTCATATATACATACATACATACATACATACATATATATACATATATACATACATACATATGTGTGTGTGTGTGTGTGTGTGTGTAAGTAAGCAATTATTAATTCTCTAAACAAGCCTGTGAGATTGGTAGGATAAGTATTAGGATATCCATTTTATAGAGAGCCACACTAAAATTACCACAGGCCTTATGATTCTAAAATCAGTGTTCTTTCTCTTATATTATACTGGACTTCATGATGAGAAAAAAGAAGAGTGACTGTTTTGTGAAGTTTAGAGAAAAGTAGGATGAAATAGATACAAATAATATCTAAAGTACTTTATAAATCTTAAAGTGACATATAAATGCTAGCTGGTGCTATTACTACAATTATTATTAATTAATCTCTTAAAGAAGATAAAATCCAAAGTCACTTGTAAATGCAGCAAGAACGACTGTCTTATAATCAGAGGTTCTTAGAGCAGGAATATACCCTTCAAGGTTAAGGAGAAAAATGGGGTGCTGGTGAAGGGGATCCTGACTATACTTTTTAATTGGGAAATAGCAGAAGAGATTTTCTCATATTTCAATTCATTTATTAGGGTAAGGTATCTCCAAATAAACAAGCTAGGAATTGTGAGAGGAAATTATTTAGGCTCTAGGATTTGGTTAGCTAGGTAATATGGTAAATAAAGAAACAGGTCCAAAGTCAAGATGAGTGATATTTGTGAATTCAAATCTGATCTCAAACACTTATTAGCTATGTGGCCCTGGGCAAGTCACTTCACCTGGTCTGCCTCAGTTTCTTTATCTTAAAATATGCAGGAGAAGAAAATGCCAACCCACGTTAGTATTTTTGCCTAGAAAAATCACAAAAGGGCTCATAAAGAGTCAGGCTTGGCTGAAAATCAACCAAAAAAATGGAATCTGGAGTCAGAAGAAATGGGTCTAAATTTTGGCAAGACACAAAACTCTGCAAATTGGCTTCCTTGTCTGTATAATGAGGAGTTAATGACTAAATGATTTCCAAGTTTCCATTGAGCTCTAGACCCATGGTCCTATGATCCTCCAGTTATAAATAAGAGCTGGAGAACAAGATTCTGAGATAGAGTATCCTGGGAAAATTTATAGTCAAATTCATAGTTAATGTCATGGCTACATCCATAGGAGACAAGAGATATTATAAAGAGATGGCCTAGCACTATAGAACTTATTGGCACTTAAGAGCATGATTAAAATATAAGAATCTTTAGATTTGCAAAACAGTTTATCCTAGTCATCTATTATAGAAAACCTATCTCTTTTTTTGTGCATTTCTCTGGAGATATTCTGTGGTAACCATTCATTTGAATTATCAAGAAATGTTTTCAGAGAGAGATTTCTGTGAGAAATGAATTTCTCTATTGCATTGAATCAGGTACAAGGCCTATCCTCTTTTCTTTTTCATCCAGAAATCAACCAGTATGGGAGAGCTTTCTTAAAATTGTAGCCATACCAGGATCTAATTGTATAATAAAATAATTTCTAAGTTTGGGTTAATAGATGTATTATTGCTCCTTGTGTTTATTTAGAAAGATATGGGGAAGTTTTGATTTCTTCCTTTTTCTCCCTTTTGCCAAATTACATTTATGTGGAAATTGATTTCTTTTTGTTTAAGATTTGGGTGACTAAAGAAACATACCCCCCTTCAATATAGTCTAGCTCTAATTGTATTAATCAGAGCAAGGTCATTGGCACCCCTTAGGAACACCTACTCTTTGAAGATCATATAAACTGTGAGCCCATTGCCATTAGGAGTATTTGGTCTAAGAGAAAAAAGCCAAATTGATATTCTTTTACTTATGAACCTGCTGGCCTTATTAATAAAATGATTAAATTATCCAGAAATTATATGTCACAGGAATTTTTAAATGTCATACTTTCTGCTTTAGAATTCTATCTATGGTAGAAATCCTGAAGTCTTTCTTTTTGCGTGAGGGCTGGATCATGGTTATATCAATTAAAAAAAAACACAATATAGGAAGCTGACATAAAAGTGAAGTGATGTCACAAAGAAGATAGGGCCTCTAAGCTGGTGCAATGTATCATCTAATCTGATATCCCTACCAATGCAGCTTGGTTCAGAATGGCAGAGCAGAGAGAGTGATAGACTGGAGCCTGCAAGACTTGGGTTCCAATCTAATTGTTGCTCCTGTGTTATCATGTATAATTGATTTAATTTCTCTGAGTCTCAGTTTTCTCATATGTTAAATGGGGAAGATAATTTCTATGGGTTTAAATATGAACGTATATAAAGTGCTTCACGAGCCTTAAAATAGTATTATAATTTTATTATAAGAATTCCTTTGAAGATATTGTTGACAGATGACTACTCTGTTTCTGTTTGAAAATGACCGGTTATAGGAAGCTCATTACTTCATGAGAAAACTTGTTTCATTTCATATAATTATAGTTGTTAGAAAGCTTCTTCTTAAGTTAAACAGAAATCTGCTTTTCCTAGAGATTCTATGCAATTTTATTTTTTAGAACTACACAGAATAAATCTACTTTTTGTCCCTATGTGACAGGCTTCTAGATTTTTTTTTTTGGTGGAATTTTTACTTTCTTTTTTTATCTTTAATATTGGTTTTGCTTTTGTTTGGTTTTGGTTTTGGTTTTGGTTTTTTTATTATAACTTTTTATTGACAGAACATATGCCTAGGTAATTTTTTACAACATTATCCCTTGCACTCATTTATGTTCTGACTTTTCCCTTCCCTCTCAGGCTTCTATATTTTTGAAAATGTGCCCCTTAGGTCAACCTTATCAGTGAATTAATGTCCAACACCACAGGCATGTGAAGCCATATCTTAGCAGAATGGGCAGCTGCAGCAGGTGCTGTGGCTCTTTGACCTTAGTCAGATATTGAAGATTCCAAAGGTCATTCTTTTGTTTTTATGAAAGCTTTTTCTTTTCTTTTTTTTCTTTTTCTTTTTTTTTATTCATTTTTCCAAATTTCCCCTCCCTCCCTCCATTCCCTCCCCCCATGACAGGTAATCCCATACATTTTACATGTGTTACAATATAACCTAGATACAATATATGTGTGTAAATATCATTTTCTTGTTGCACATTAATTATTACCTTCCGAAGGTATAAGTAACCTGGGTAGATAGACAGTAGTGCTAACAATTTACATTCACTTCCCAGTGTTCCTTCTCTGGGTGTAGTTATTTCTGTCCATCATTGATCAACTGGAAGTGAGTTGGGTCTTCTTTATGTTGAAGATTTCCACTCCCATCAGAATACATCCTCATACAGTATTGTTGTTGAAGTGTACAGTGATCTTCTGGTTCTGTTCATTTCACTCAGCAACAGTTGATTTAAGTCTCTCCAGGCCTCTCTGTATTCCTCCTGCTGGTCATTTCTTACCGAGCAATAATATTCCATAACCTTCATATACCATAATTTACCCAACCATTCTCCAACTGATGGGCATCCATTCAACTTCCAGTTTCTAGCTACAACAAAAAGAGCTGCCATAAACATTTTGGCACATACAGGTCCCTTTCCACTCGTTAGTATTTCTTTGGGATATAATCCCAATAACAGCAATGCTGGGTCAAAGGGTATGCACAGTTTGACAACTTTTGGGGCATAGTTCCAAATTGCTCTCCAGAATAGTTGGATTCTTTCACAACTCCACCAACAATGTATCAGTGTCCCAGTTTTCCCACATCCCCTTCAACATTCATCATTATTTGTTCCTGTCATCTTAGCCAATCTGACAGGTGTGTAGTGGTATCTCAGAGTTGTCTTAATTTGCATTTCTCTGATCAGTAGTGATTTGGAACACTCTTTCATGTGAGTGGAAATAGTTTCAATTTCATCATCTGAGAATTGTCTGTTCATATCCCTCCAAAGGTCATTCTTGCCACTGGACTTTGATGATTCTGGAATAGTGAAGCACAACTTTGTCTCATTTAAATCAATTCACTCACAAGTTAAAACATCACCCATGATGTCAGTGGCCCTTTTCAAAAATGAAGGGCAAATGACAACTGTACGCATTAATCATCCTCAATTGCTTCAGTCTCTCCTCATATCAGATGGTTTTCAGACTCCTCAAAATCTTGGTAAGAAATATGATACTACCATCCTTCCTCCTGAGGGTCAAGACTCATTGAAATATATAAACAGCTCCAAGTTCATACTCTTGACACCCTAGTGATTAATGAAACAGGGAAAAGGTGGATGGAAGAAGCAGGTTTGGATGTGTGAAAGCTTAGAGCAAAGTAAGGTAGGAGAAGACAGGTAAAAATTATTGTAATGCTACTTATAATTATAATTGAACTATTTTCATGAGATTGAATAAGACAGATATAAAGATGTCTGAAATGAAAGATGAGTCATATTTCTAAAATATAATTAATCTGTGTATCAGAACTAAGGGAGTGGTGGCCTAGTCTAAAAACTGATCTTTGCATTCTAGGTTATTTTTTTTAAATAAATCTTTTTTTTCCCCCATGCTCTGAGGACCACAATCCATTTTAGGATCTGAGATATAATTAGGGTGCTGCTAATCTCTCAAATATGGCCTGGGGCAAAAGCAAACATGTTTAATCAAACATTTTCCACTCTTAAACCTGCTCATCCCTGGCCATAGTCTAATTTAAGCCTTTTGGAGCCAGTCATTATCAAACATCTAGCTGCTATCTCTTGAATTACAGATGTAAATGATGAATGTAATTTATCTATCTTCATAACAGCATATGATCAGTATAGCAAAAAAATATTTTAAGAGAAAAAAGGGAGAACAGAAGGCTAAGACCCATTCTCAAATAACACACAAGTCTGTATGTTGGGAAAGCCTTAAGGAAAAAAGAAAAAATGATGGCAGAGTATGAAATGGATAGATAGTGTCCTGGAAACAATGAAGATGAACTCAGACAGACTTCAAAAGATAGTGGAATACAGAAGGACATGGCTTGTGGAAAATAGTATAGAAGTATAATATAGGAGAATAGAAAAGACTGGTTTTCCATTGGGTCATGAAGAGTTAGAAATGATTGAATAAAAATAATCAACAAAAATATGGTCAAGATAAACCATATCAATAAGAATTATGAGTATAATCTGTACAAGAAAATGGATTTCTAATATAGATTCTTAAATATCCCCTTCCAAGACAGTCATATAAGTGAATTTACGTAAGTTACTCAGGCTTAGTCGTAGAGATATTTTTGACTCCTAAAGCTCTCCGATTGTAATGCTCAGGGTACCAAGAAAGGAAATGAGTACTTACAGTCATATTGGATTTGATGTCAGGATGACCTGGGTTGGAATCCTGCCTCTAACCTAATTAGAATAGAACTTGGACAAGGTTATTTCACTTAACAAAGCTGTTTCCTCATCTATAAAATGACAATATTAACTTTAGTTCCTATTACATAGTGAGAATTAAATGAGAGTAAGGAGGAAAATGCCATATAAATGTCAGTTATCAGTAAGAATGACATATTGCTTGGAATTGTAATTATTGGCAAACAAGTTTATCTTCCCTGATAGACTGCAAAATTGTTGAGGGGAAGAAGTATATCCCATACATGTCACACATACCTTGTACTACATCTTGGGAAACATGGTTCTTAACAAACTAAAAATACTTAAATATTTGCTGTGTTCAGTTTAATATGATCCAAATAAATATTTATCAAGTACATGCAAGGCATTGTACTAAGGAGCTTCTCTTCTTCTCCCATAGAATGTTACTCATTTTAAGTAAGGATAGTTTCATTCTTTGTACTTGTATCTTCAGCATCCAGAAAATGCCTGATATATAGTTGATGTCTAATAAATAATTGCTTATTCACTTATATACTGACAAAAAAAATGAAATAGTCCCTGCCCTCATGTAAATTACATTCTACTGGGAGAAACATGTACATACGGATAAGTAAATCTAAGGCAATCTGAAGGAGAGGGGAGCTCACTATCATATGGGAGGAATTAGAAATAGCTTCATGGAAGTCAATCTTAGCACCCGAGTTGAGCCTCGAAGGAAGCAGCACAGATGAAGTTTATATACATTCCAGGCATGGGAGTAACATATCTGACTAGACAAATGAGGGAGTGAGTGAATGAATATGCTTCTGAAAAGCATAAATATAGGAAAACTACTCTCTACTACTCTCTTCCTGTTCTTACCTTATCTTTCTCCTGTTATATTGACTGCAGAGAATTTGTGGCTGGTCTTCCTAAAAAACTAATCAGAAATTCAAGGCACGTCTCTCTGCCTCTCTTTTCCTAAGAGGGAAACCTAGGGATTGAATGAATAAACTGGAGAGAGTAGACTGAGAATAAAGTTGGGGAAAATGTCTTCCTGAACTCATCTAATTATTTTAATTAAGTTACAAGGGAGTTAAATAACATACATCTGTGTATTCACAATCTGTATACCATTCATTCCTACCTCTTCCTTGCCAGAACTCTTTTGGGTTTCAGAGAGGTAGGTTTTATGTGTGTGTGTGTGTGTGTGTGTGTGTGTGTGTGTGTGTGTGTGTGTCACACACACAATTAGCTTATTAAGTTGGTATGGTGCTCTAGAAGTATTGAAAACTGTATGACAAATCCTAAGTTGGAAGGGAATCCAAAAACTCATATCAGTTATTCAAGTACTAAAAAGGAATTTGCCTTGATTTGTGATAGGCTGTGGATGGGTCTGCTGCTTAAGTTTCTCCCCATTCCAATTCATTCTCCTTCAACCACTAAAATGATTTTCCTAAAACCTAAGTCCAATTACTGCTGAATACATTCCAGTGATTTTCTATTGCCTTCAGGATTAAATACAAAACTTTCTGTTTAGCATAAGCTAATCCCTTCCTACCTTTCCATTTCCAACATGTACTTTTTGATCCAGTGACACTGGCCTCTAGGCTGTTTCAAGAATAAAACACTCCACCAACTTGGATATGGTCATTTTATCTGGCTTTCCCTCATATTTGGAATTCTCTCTCTTCTCAGTTCTAATTACTGATCTCCCTGGTTTCCTTTAAGTCCCAACTAATATGCCATTTTCTACAGGAAACATTTCCTAAACCCTCTTAATTCCAGTGATTTTTTTTTATCCCCCTCCTTTCCATCCTACATATAGTTTGCTTTGCATATATTTGTTTGTATGTTGTTTCATCAATGAGATTATAAGATCCTTAAGAGCAGGGATAATCTCTTTTCTTGTCTTGTCTTGTCTTGTCTTGTCTTGTCTTGTCTTGTCTTGTCTTGTCTTGTCTTGTCTTGTCTTTTCTTTATCTTTAGTCTTTAGCACAGTGCTTTGCACATTCTAATCACAATGAAAAATTTCTCTAAGAGAAAGGCATGTATTGTTCTTTGTATATGAAGATAGAGCTATTGAACAACTGCTGTTTCACCTTCAAATACCCATCTTAAAGGGGTAGCACTAACTTCAGCTGCTATTGATCCTCCTACCCCAGACATGTAGGTGTCTGCCTTAGTCTTTGGCCAGTGACTGGGCCAGTTGGCACCTCTAATGACTGTGCGATCTGCACCTGTGTCCACCAGTCCTTCTAATGCTATGCCATTTATATAGATGGTGAGCATAGGTCGGTCAGCTGTCACAGCTGCTGTCCAGTATATTCCTGGGTTTTTCTGCTTGGAGTCCGAACATGGGTGACTGTCACCAGATTGCTTATTAGAGGTCTGTATCAATAAACCCGATGCTACTACTTCCCCTGGTTGATAAGTCACACATTGTCTCCCTGTGTTAGTGACTGGGATATTATCTACACATTCCCCAGTTTCCCACATCAGTGTATGAATGAACACTGTCTTGTAAGTACTCTCAGGAGGTGAAATGGTCAAGCCTACTGTGCCTGGAGGCAAGGGATCCATAGGTTGGAGAGGAACAGATTTCACCTCTCCAGGGGGTATCTCAATTGTCCCAGCTGCATACAACTCTATCCTCCCTAATTGTAGTCCCTTTCTCCCATCATGTTGCTTCCTGGCTGACTGATTGTGTAATCCCTTTCTCCCCTCAGATGGCTTCCTGGCTGATTGGTCATGTCTGGGTATTGGACTTGGAGGCACTCTCTGGGTGTGGCATCGGCTGCCATCATGCCCCAAGTGTTTTTTGCTTGGGGCCCTGGAGCTGGGCCCCTCATCCCGTTTCCCTGAATCAGTCTACACTCTGAGGCCCAATGGAGTCCTCTGTTGCATTTTGGACATGGGGTTTTGGGTCTTGTTCTCCCAGCCTGTCTTCTCACTCTGTCTCTGTGCCAACATTGAGCTTTCAAATGGCCTACTTTACCGCATTGAAAGCATTGACGAGTCTCTCGGGAAACCCCTTGCCAAAAGGGATCCTGTCTCCCCATGTTGGGATCTTGGGAAGTCTGCACCATAGCCTGGCTATAAAAGGTATTTGTGCCCATTGCGGCACAGCGTCTTATGATCTCCTCTAAAGGAGCATCCTTACGTAGTCCTAGTATAATCCTTCTACAAACCTCATTGGCATTGTCTCTAGCAAGTTGCCTCACCAAAGTGTCTGTTACTTCATTTTCACCATTAGTCCGTGTGACAGCTGTCTGCAAACGTGCCACAAAATCAGCAAAAGGTTCATTTGGTCCCTGTACAATTTTTGTGTAGGTCTCACCCTTGTAGTTTTTACTGGGGAGAGAAGCCCATGCTTTGATAGCAGCAGCAGAAATTTGCTCAAATGCTGTTATGGAGTAATTAATCTGTACCAAAGCGTCTGCATAAGAACCTATACCCATTAGTAGGTCATAGGTGATGGAAGTATTAGCTGCATTTTGACTATTTTGTTGGGCTTGAATTCTACAGAGCTCAGTAAATTCAGAAAACCACAACAAATTTTGTCCAGGTTCTAAGCACACTTTTGCAATGACTTTCCAGTCACTAGGGGTTAAGGTTTCATAAGCCAAATTGTGTATTAACATTTTAACATAATCTGATGTAGCCCCAAAGACAGTGCAAGATTTTTTCAGGTTTTTAAGGACATCCATATTAAAAGGAGCATATCTTCTACTCTCTTGACCTGCAGAATTACGCTGTTGAATCACGGGAAAAATTTGAAGTTTGAAATCATTATCTACTTCTTTTCCATTTTCAATTGCTTCAATAAGCCCTCTTTCTAATCTAGTTACAGGAGTGGGCAGTTGTTGGGAGGGGGGGCTCTGTGTGGGAGGAGGGGGGGGCGCTGATGAGGTCACCGCCCCTCCCACTACTCCTCCTCCCTCCGTCCCTGAAGGTGGAGTGGATGTGGGCTGATCAATAATCTGCTCTCTAGGTGGGGTTGAAATTTCTTCAGGACAATCAGAGTCTACACCTCAGATTCCTCATTCAAATCCCCTTGCCCTCTGGCAATGTCCTGAGTTTGCCTATCTTCTATCTTTTGTTCCTCACGCTTCCTTCTCTGAGCCTTTTTAGAACTCTTCCTTCTTCTAAACTCTTCTTGATAGCTTAAGTCTAATAGAATCAAGTTGTATAGGTAAAATACCTCTGGGAAAATTTGACAATTCCCATTTTTTGAGTAAAATTCTTTCATTTCAAGTCCCACTAGCTTCCATTTATCTATACGTAGTTTTTCTTCATTTAAGAACCAAGGGGACGTGCGAATCAATGAGTGTATGAGATTATTCATTTGTGGGATGGGAACAAGTAAACTTTTCTCATCAATTATCTTAATTATATCCTCTATAGCATTGCTAGATGAGGCAGGGGCTGGGGTTGGAGCAGGGTCAGCTGAGGCCCAGGATTTACCTAACATCTGCCCCATCTCAGTTACTAGAGATTGCTGATTTAGTCCTTAACAAGGTAAGTTCCTTATTTCTATTAGAATACTCACCTAATCTCCTGGTCACAGGAGGACTTCGGTGGAAGTAGGGTGCCAGCCACACGTTGGATGCCAAATGCTGGAACTCTATCTTTCCAGAAATCAGCAAGAGTCAGGATCACTAAACGTCTTTATTCTAGATCTTTACCTTCGCCTCCAACGCCAGGTCACGAGTGCAAGTGAGCGTGAGTTCCACCACCCAAGTTTCTCTTGCTCCTCCCACACAAGTCACTTCCCTCTCTTTGTCTCACCAATCAAGTCAGCACAGAACAGCTGGGGAGGGTCAACCTTAAACAAGTTAATAGGGAACCGTCCAATTGGCAATTAGTCTCACGTGCTTCATCATCCAAGTGCATTGCTCAGTTCTAGCCCTTTACATTTCTTGTCTTGTCTTGTCTTGTCTTGTCTTGTCTTGTCTTGTCTTGTCTTGTCTTTATCTTTAGTCTTTAGCACAGTGCTTTGCACATTCTAATCACAATGAAAAATTTTTCTAAGAGAAAGGCATGTATTGTTCTTTGTATATGAAGATAGAGCTATTGAACAACTGCTAGTTGAATCTGTTTTATATGTCTCCAGTGATGGTGATGGATTTGACACATTCTTCTAAGAATTTCTCATACAACTGACTATACCATTTTTGTGAAACAATTGGCTATATTATAGCCTATAGTTGATGAAACACAGAAAAACTAATTTGACATCAACCTACCTTTCTAAACTTATTTCACCCATCATCCCTTCAAATTTTTTCCATTCTAGCTAAACTAGAATGTTAAGCGTTCCCCATTAACATCTTAATTGCCTATACCCCTTTATATAGTTTATCCCCTATACTTAGAACACCTCTTATTGGCCTCTGCTGAAATTCTTTACTTTATTCAAGACTTAAATTGGTTCCCATCTTTTCCATAAGACTTTTCTTGTTTTTCCAACAGAAAGTAACCTTTTCCTCCTTGAATTTCCCTAGAGCACTTACATTCTCCCTCCGGATTTTTGTCATATCCTAATAATACTATGCCAATTTAGATGATAGAATCATAGATTTAGAGTTGGGTGAGACCTTAGAGGTCACTTCATCTAACCTTCTGCTTTTAAAGATAAGGAAACCAAGGCCCGAAGAAGTTAATTTATCCAAGCTCATAAGACAAGTAATTGTTAGAATTGAGAATCAGACACAGGTTTTCTGAATACAAATCTAATAACTTTCTATTATGCCACAGTTACTATATACTGCCAATAGAGTTTAAGCTTCTTGAAAGCAGGAAACTGTCATTTTTCATGAAGCATAGTGCTTCATGCTTCTTATATGTAACTCAAATGTTACAATAAATTTATAATCTCATCAATGGGGATTTTCCTCCAGGGATGGATGGAAATCACAAACTATCTGTCCCCATTTATCCTGTATGATTTGATATATTCTATAAATTTTCCACATAAATTCACAATGATGATCTGTCCAACATACCTATGGGCTCTTCCTTATTTCTTTTGATATTGAAGTGATACCAATGAAGCATGCAGGCTGGTAATTGGTTTTCCCTTGTTCTCATTATGTGACTGACCTATTTTTATTTTGGGGCATATATTCTCTGATGACATTATTTACAGTACTTTTCCCTCATGCATCCTTGTTTGCAATCCATTGTCACATTCTCATACCCATTATGAACTCACCTCTTTAATGTCTTGTGAATCCTTTGGAGACTGCGGAATTCCATATATGACATTCATATATATCACCATAAGAATATTCTTATTGAAAAGATGGCCTCTTTTTCCAAAGGGAAGCCTATGCAATTTCCCAAAGACAATCCAGTCTATTCTCCTTCTAATGTTTAATACTGGCTGCAATGCTGCCTTGTTAAATTAGTCCATATAAGATTAAAACCCAGATATAATACTTTAAAAACAATAATCATATACTTTCTTCCTTCCTTAGCATATAAGTACTTTTTGTGTATCCACAGAGTAAGCTGACTAGGGGTAGCTTACCATCAGGAAGAAATGGATCTCCACATGGGTTCAGTTTAAGAGAAATATGAAAAACTATCTGAAATGCTCAACTATACTGTGCTCTAGATTGGATACAAAAGAGCAAGAGTAACATCTGGAAGACTTACAGGACAGAAGAGGAGAGGTTATACCTTCCTCAGCAAAAAATCTGGTAGATTATGGACTTGGAATAATAATTGGTCATTTTCTGTATCATACTGGTTAATTTAGTTTCCATTTTTCCCTTCTATAGTGAGTCATAGAATTATAGATTCAGAAATAAAAGAAATCTCAAAGAATATTTAGTCCAGGTAGTCTTAATCTGATGACTATGAACTTATTTTTTGGGAGACAGGGGAATTACTATATTATTAATAATGCTGCATTCTAATTAGCCAAAGGAATATATAACCCCCAAAGGGGATATAAGTAAAGGTTAAGAAATACAAACACTTCATTTACATATGTGAGGAAACTGAAACTTGAAGATACCATGTGATTTCCAAATGTCAAAGAGGCCATCCACATTGGGTAGGATGCTTTTTTTTTTTTTTTTTTGGGGGGGGAAGTTGTTAAATATAGCATAAAGACAATGTGCATTAATAAATAATAATAAAAGTAGATGAAAGAGAGGGAAAGAAATGGGGACAATTTAATTGAAAAATTTGAGGAGTAGTGCAGAAAAGAAATTTGAGGAAAATAAGAAAAGAAAAAGACTCAGACAAAAGTACAAAACTAAATTCTATGAAGCTAACATTACAGAGATCACAAACCATTATTTTGACAAGTGGAGTTGGTAAGTGAGTTTTCTTTCAATCACTAAAACTGACCCACTCAATAAGTTGTGAAAAAGGAATTTCAGACAGGAGCCTTACATGCAGTATCTGCCATAATGACTTGAAGGAGCTGAGGGAAATACTCTTTAAGCCATGAGTCAGGTGCTTAATAAATGTGTATAGAGTGATTGATTGAGTTGGAAAGGTTGGAAATCTTACTTGAAACCCGAAAGGTGCAATGGAAGAGTACACTGAATTTCAAGCAATGAAACTAGATCTGGAACTTGCCTTGTGATCCAAGGCAAGTCCCTTAACTTGCAGGAGCCTCAGTTTCTTCATTTGTAAAATGACAATGGGAAGTATTAGCAGAATGATGCTGATCCTGAATCTTTTAACCTTCTTTCATTTTCCCATACCTGAACACACACACACACAATTTGGGAGGTCAGAGGAAGATACATATGCTGGAAAAGTGGCATCCCTGCTAATAAAAGGTCATTGCACAGTGAGCAAGACTTGACCAGATAAGTCTGTCACCTAGGGCAAGCACTAATGTTATTCAGAAGCTATACCACCCACAGAATTAGAGGATCTAGACTTGCTAGGGAGTGCTGAATCAGTGAACTCTGTCGCTGGCTATGGTTCTACTACCCTCTTTAAAGCAGAAGAAAATGGCTTCAGGATATTTCCAATACCTAGACCATCCACAGGGTTAATGAGTCATATTTGCAAAATTGTAAGCACTAAAAAGTGCTCCTGAAGCTATTAACCAGCCACAATTAACTTCAATTTTCATGGATAGCTTATCATCTCCATCACTTTAGATAGATAATAAATTGGAGATGCTTAATATGTGGGGGGAGGAAGAGAGGTAGTAAATATTCTTGGGCCCATAAAAATACCAAGTCAATTTAGACAGTAGAAAGTGACATGGACACTTTGTCTGTTTGGACTCGGGAAATTGGAGAGTACTCTGTATTCTCAATCTTGCAACCTTCAGCCTCCAATCTTGGTTATTTTTATTACTGACAAAAAGCCGGACAGAGTTGGCATGAGTAGGAAATTACTGGGACATACATTAAATGCTCCCCAGAGGCTGGGACAGGAAATGAGTTCTGATTTATTTGGAGTGGTCAAAAAGGCAAGCCACAATTTTAGACCGACATAAACAAAATAAAAGAAAATTCTGGTTTATAAGAGGCCAGTGTCACTCAGTATTAATTTACCAGGCAATTTTATAGCAGTCACAAGGAATCACAGGGTTGGCATTTGAATCAATTTGAACATGGAATAAATACCTAACAATTACATAAGAAAATTAAGTCCCACAAGTAATTACAGTTACTTGGAGTAGGTGTTGACAGAACATTGAAGTAGTTCACATGACATAGTTAAAATACAGGGAAAATAAATTGATATTAATTCTCATGTATAGAATTTCCTTTTTCCTTTGCAATAACTGACATTTATGGATCTCACTCCCAACTTATAATAATCCAGTGAAGTACTACAATCCCATTTTGCAGATGAGAAAATTTAGGATTCAGAGAAGATAAATTACTTACTCAAGTCATAAAATATTAAGCACTAGAAGGAGAATTAAAACTTGAGTTTCTCCTGACTTTAGAACCATCAAGCTTCTCATTATATTATACTGCCTGTCTTTGAAATGGTAATTTTATATTCCTATTCATATATTCACATCTAGATTTAGCATCTAGGTGACACAGATAGATCCCTGGACCTGGAGTCAGAGACATCAGAATTCAAATTCTGCCTTAGATGCTTACTGTGTGACTCTGGGAAGGTGGCCGTCTGATTCAGTTTTTCTCATCTGTAAAATGGGGGTAACCCCTACAGTTGTAGGATAAACTGGATTAATATTTGTAAAGTACTTTGAAAATCTTAAAGCATTATAAAAAAAACTAGCAATTTTTATTTTGATGTAGAAGGGTCCTTCAGAGCCATTGAATTCAACTGTGGCTTATATAGGTAAGGGTCAGAGGCGGGTTCTGAAGCCAAGTTTTCCTAAATTCAGAATTCTTTCCATAATGCATTTTTCCTCTGTTAAAAACTACACTACCATTGCTCAACCATTGAATTAATTCACTTAAGTATATATGAATGAAGAGACACTGAAGCAGAAATATACAGAATATAATGCCATCATAAAACCAAGAAAACCACAGAGATCTATGAAAAAACAGCTGTGAACAAATATTTTAAAACTTCATCATTTGCCTCATAAATGCATCAGCGTTGGTCTATAAAGACCCATACAAGTCTTTTATGCTGTATATAGATCCCAGACTGGAAGACTGGTTTGGAATTCTGTGCTGAGATTGATGGTCACATGCCACATTTGCTAGAAGAAGATAATCAACAGTGAGACAAATTTATTACTCTGTTTACAAATGGGGAGCTCCTGGTTTTGAAATGAGAGATGGCTGAGAAATCGAAAGTGTGTATGAATACTCCATAGTCTGAACCCTTTTTTCCCCTGGATATACATGCAATTAATTCAAATCTTGGCAATATTAAGCAAAGATAAGGTAAAGGGCAAAGTCTTTTATTTATAGTTTTACTATAAACATATGTTGTTTGCCATGAATAAGGTTGAGTTCTATGGGTGACATTCTTGAACTGATTTCTCCATTAACTGGAAAAATTAAGATCCACTCTAAAGTCTAAAAAAATGTATTACGGGTCCTCCATTGCACAGCACTTACACTCATTTTTTTAATACCAATATTCCTCCAGTGATGCCATATGGCAAGGTATGATATAAGTCACAATCTCTGAAGAGTCAAAATTTCAGGTAAACCAAAGAAGGTCATATGAGAGGCCACAGTACATTATCAGTGATGTCATGAGGAAGAAGTGATGTAAAAGATATTCTTTATGAAATGTGTGGAAATGAAAGGAGGTGGACTGATTATATATTTAAAGATGAAATAGGCCCTAAAGACCGTCTAATAAACTTCTTCACTTAATAATTGAGCAATTGGGGACCAGAGAGATACAGCAATTTTTTTCCAAGGATATACAAACAGAACTGAGATTTGTGTGTACTTTGACTATAATTCCAGAGTAAAAGATAACAAATAGACCATTCAAATGCTGCATTGATATCTGTGGAATTTTAAATTACCTGGAAGAATATCTGGGGACTTGCTTACTATAAAGGATTTAATGAAGTCATAGCTAAGATTGAGCATGAGACAGCATGAGAAGGTGGGCTGCAATCTGTACCATGGTAGGAAATGATGAAGGAAGATTATTATTATGTTGTATCATTTAATAATTAGTATTACTTTACAATCCTATTTCCCATTTTATCACACTTAGCACCCCCCCCATCTGCCAGCACTAGTTCCAAAGTAAGTTTTGGCGGGACCTTTGATTCTGTTTACCTGTAAACAGTGAACCAGGTTGTACAGTGCTTCTCCTCAGAGGATGAGTCTCCTTTCCTCTGTCCTTGTACCTAATGGGTAACTTAGTCTCTAGCTAAGGGGTTGCAGGGAGAGTGGACGTGGGAGCCTAAAGGGAGATCTTGATTGGAGTTGTTCTGATTTTCTAGCCAATCTTACTAGAGGCAGCAGAGTCTCACAAAGCAATTAGCATTCCTTAATTGTCAGAGAGTGTGATCAACCTGAAAGCCAGCCAGGCTTTTTCCTGATGCAGTTAATTGTAAGGCTTAAAAAACAAAAAAAACCCAAAAAAACCTTTCATTTATTTATTTAATTATTTATCTATTTATCTATTTATCTATCTATCTATCTATCTATCTATCTATCTATCTATTTATTTATTTATTTATATGCATTTATTTATTTATTTATTTATTTTTTGCTGCTCCCCCCAGCACACTTGGGAGTCTCAACAAATGTGGTCTTTTTAATTCCCTTAGGTGGTGTTACTGACCCACTGAAGGGGGATCGTCTGAGCCATTTTATTAATAATTATATGCATCATTATTAAACTGTTATTTTGCCTGGAAAACTTTCCTCAGTTTACCTTTGTTGCATTTTTACTTTTCACAAGTAACTAAATACAAGATTTCATAGATCCACTGTCTTCCCTCCTAAACCTACTCCTTTTTCAAATTCATCCATTTCCTTAGAAGTAGAAATTTTAGAAACTTATATTTACTAAAATATTTAAGTTCAATACCGCCTTTTACAATAAGACACTTCTAATCTTGGTAGTTGTTAGTGTTCTCTTCATCATTATGATGTATATACTTATTTGCTGTTATTAATATTATCCAAAAGAACTGTCATTTCCTTGAGGGAAAGGGTCATTTTTCTGTTTTTCATTTTATCTATGTATCCCCAGCATCAATACAATAATAATGCCTTGCATCAAGTAGGTACTTAATAAAAGCTTGGTAGATTGGATCAGAACTAATGTCTATTTACAAAAACAGGTTTATAAAACTAATAATTCATAGGGATGTTTATGCTTGTACATAAGGATCAGAAATGTTTCATGTATTGGAATGACAGCACAACTTTATTTTGAAGAATAAGGGACAGGAGAAAGGATGAAATCACATTCAAGCTTCATGAAAATAATGGGATAACTAGATATCTTTGATGAATTGAAAGGTAGAGTAGTATTTGGAAAGGCAGCAAGGCATAGTGGGAAAAACATTGCAGTTGCAGTTGGTTGAGAGAGCCAAAGGTTCAAACCCTCCTCTTTTTTTCCCCCCCTGAGGCTGGGGTTAAGTGACTTGCCCAGGGTCACACAGCTAGGAAGTGTTAAGTGTCTGAGACCACATTTGAACTAGGGTCCTCCTGAATTCAGGGCTGGTGCTCTATCCACTGCGCCACCTAGTTGCCCCTCAAATCCCTTCTTTAACAAGTATTAGTTATACAATTAAGGACAAATTACTGAGATTTTCAGAAACCAATTTCTTAATCCATAAAATGGGGATATGAATACATGTGTAATGTCTAGCTCATATAGTTGTTGTGAGTAAAATTTGAAATAATATATGCAAAGTACTTCATTAATCTTAAATCACTACATACAAATCAACTATTAGAAGGGGACATTGGGAGAAATTGTGTGGTATATATAAAGAAAGAAAGGAACAAGATTCTAAACAATTAAATTTCCAAAATGTCTAAATGGAGTCATTAGTTGTACCTGTTGATGGAATCTTAGGATGATGTTTAATATATCTAAAGGATGAAGAAAAAAGGTGTTCATTCTTTTTTTCCTTTTCTTTTCTTTTTAATTCTTTATTTTTAGTTTCAAATTCTCTGCCTCTCTTAGCTCCTTCCCCAAAATTTGAGAAGGAAATAAATATGACATCCATTATACAAATGAGTCACAAAAACATTTCCACATTTGCCACATTGTGTGTGTGTGTGTGTGTGTGTGTGTGTGTGTGTGTGTGTGTGTGTGTGTGTGTGTATGGGAAGAACAATTAATTTAAAAAATTATGCTTCAATCTGTACTCAAAGTTCCTCAGTTTTTCTGATGGAGGTGGACATTATTTTTTATCATCAGTCCTTTGGAAAATCATTCATTTTATTACAGATCAAGTAACCATATGCTTCGCAGTTGACTATTGCTACAATTACTATATACAATGTTCATTTCACTTTGAATCAGTTCATATTAGTCTTCTCAGATTTTTTTCTGAAAATACCCTTTTGTCATTTCTTATAGCATAATTATATTCCAATCATTTGCCACAACTTGTTCAGCTATTCTCAATTGATATCTATCCTCTCAAACTCCAATTTTTGACACCACAAAAAGGTGCTATAAATATTTTTATACCCAAATATCCTTTTCTTTTTCCTTTCATATTGTTAGGTTGTAGAACTAGTAGCAGTATTGCTGGGTAAAATTGCATAAGTTTTATAGCCCTTTTGTCATAGTCTCAAACTGTTCTTCAGAAAGGCTGGACCAGTTCATAACTCTACCATCAGTGTATTAATGTACCTATTTTCCACTTCTTCTCCAGTATTTCTCATTTCCCTTTTCTTGGTCATGTTAGCCAATCTCATGCATATAATGTATTTCCTCAGAGTTACTTTTTTCATTTAAATTTCTCTGGTAATTAGTAATTTAGAGCATTTTTATATGACTATTGACAGATTTGATTTCTTCATCTGAAAATCATTCATATCATTTGATCATTTATAAGATGTTTATTCTTAACTTGTAGCAATAAAACTGGTGAAATGCCCAAATGCTAGAGCCATATAACTTCATTATCTCAGAGAGTAAAAAAAAGTAAAAAAAGATAGTAGACAACCCAGTGGAAATCACAACCTATATTTTTCATCCTTGAGCCTGGGTAGGAAAGCAGGAAAATCTCATTACTCCACACCTTCTTGGTCACTAAGGGACACTTTTCAAGGCCCTATAGAAGCAAGATCAATAGTGTATTCCCATACTCCTCAATGAGTCCAGTCCAGGGATAGGAATAAAGCATCCTCCTCCACTTTGCCTTCTACAGGCTTTTGGAAGCTTAGAGAATGTGCAAGCAGAAGTACAATATGGTTAGGAAGTATGCCCAAATTCTCTCCAATCTCTAGACACAATTTTAAATTACACAATTTTAAATGGATATAGACATATTTTCATTTCATTTGTACTTAGTTGAAAGAAAATAAATCAAAAGGATATTGGGGAGGAGAATACAACAAAGGAAAGATCTTTAGTTGGTGTGAGCAGACAACAGTGGATTACCAATGATGGCTTGCATACAAGCCATGGAGAGTTTATTCAAGTTTCATTTAATTTTATGGAAAGGGAAAGAAGTAAGCATTTATGAAGCACCTACTATGTGCAAGATATAAGATATACTATGTGCTAAGCACTTTGCAAATATCACCAATAAAGGGAGTAGCCACAGCCGGAGAAATCACAGACTAATTTAAGTATGGAGGAAATGAGTTTTCAAAAAACTCTGAAAAAAAGGTCATTGAAATTCAGGAAATTGATTGACTACTTATATGGAGTAATATATATATATATATATATATATATATATATATATATATATATATATATATATATATGTATATAATGTTCTTGACTTACATGAGAATTTGAGCTAGAGGAAAATTTGAGCAATGGTCATTTCTATATTAAGATTCTAAGTTATGAACATCATTGAACAATAGAGGCCCTGCAATATAATATCATGCTTTTTAGCTTATAAAGCAAAATCTGCAGTGGTAAATATATTCACTTCGAAGATTGGCTAGTCCCTGACTATTAATGACTCTCTACACCACAAAAGAATATGGGACATAATTGCTTAGTAAGTAGCCCTTCAGATATGCTGTCATTAATCAGAACTAGAGAACTTGCAATAGCTACAAGAAATAGGTTAGAAATACTGAAGAACTTATTTCTTCTTTAAGATCTTTAATTAAATTCTGGAATAGACTACTGTGAGAAATATAATTTTAGAGGGCTAGATTAGTTGACTTTTTGAGTTCTTCCCCTTTCCTCTATCAGCCATAGGAGCTGAGAATTCTATTGGAAGGTAAAGAGAAGGGGAAAAATTGACATCAGATTTTTTTTAATGCAAAGCTTTTAATAGATAACTAATAATTTTTTTTCATTTTTCGCTTTACATTTTCCCTTCCTTTTAAAAACACAGAACATAAATACTGTTACAATCCATAAGAGAGCCAAAAAAGATTAATTACTTTAGTATCCCTTAAATAGATTATTGTTTATTTAATGTATGTGATTAAAAGGTTTTTTTTAAAGAATATTGAAAATATATTAAATTTACTACCCATGAAAAGTAAAGAACTTAAAAAGACAAATAGATAAAAAGGAAAGAAATTGGTGTAGTACAGTCTCATATAGTAAGTGTATAAAACAAGAACACATATTTATTGTCCTGGCTCAGTTTCCATAAATTATTTTGCCTTGATTTTCTTAATCTGCCTCAATTCATAATTGTTCTGCTCAATCCTACAAAACCACCCCTCCCTCTTAATCAGAATATTTGATAAGGATAAAAGATCCTATGTTTTAGAATATCAGAATGTCTCTCCCCATCCCAAGTTATGAGAATATTAGATACTGTCTTATCAAGATGCCTTTCCTCCTCTCTGGGGTGCCTCCCCCCATTATGTCATCTCATCTTTGGTGGCTCACCCCACCCTGTCAGAGACAAGTTCCCGCCCTCAGCATCCTGACTCTGCCCCTTCTTCAGTCTACCTTCCCTGAGTCTGAGCCACGTGTATATATGTCATTGAGAACTCACATTGTTTGCTGGATTCGTGGAGACAATAGTCTCATTCAGCCCTGGGACCAAACCATGGATCCATTTGGTCCCAGTAAATCTCTCCTTTTTAAATAAATTATTAAATAATCTCTAATCTCTATCTTGCCTCAATTTTTCCAGCATTACAATAGTAAAAAAAAAGTGTATTTTAAACCAAATGCAAACCTTTTCTTATTACACAAATGACAACCCTTAGGGACCTAGTAAAACCAGTCAAAAATGTATTTCCCTCTAATAACAAATTCTAGGACTACAGGGAGAACTTAAATATGATCTACTTTTTTCCCATTTTCCTATAATCTCTCCATGCAACACGCTGACTGGTTTTAAACTGATTCTTTGTGGTTACTTTCCTTTAGTTCATAAAACAAACCCATAGAAATTTCAAATAGCTTCCCATTCTATTTAACTATGTGAATATTCACAAATCCTGCTTGTAGAATATAAGGTCCTTCTGGGGACTAACAAACTACAAAACTACATTCCTCTTGGCTTCATAACTGAAGACCTACACCTAAGCCTTGCCTATAATAGGTACTTAATGAATATTTGCTGAAGCGAATTAAATTGAGTCATTTGGTTAGAGGTGGTTGTTAAAGTCATGAGAGGGAATGGGACAGTGAACTAAGTAAAGGAGGAAAAAATAAAGGAAAGAAGGGAAGGTTAAGGCCAGAATTTGGGGGGCAGATACATTAGAGAGTAGAGAAAAAAAGCCAGTAAATGAAAAGTGAGGAGAGGTTAGAAAATAATAAGATTCCTGAGTCATGATGGAAGGCTAGTCATTTTTTCTGATTCCTATGATCTTCCAAACTTCTCTAAAATCAGTATTATGTGTAAGAGATAAACCGGTTTCAGCTATCTCCCCAATCTAGAGAATCAAAAATGGTTCGCAGAATAACACACACACACACACACACACACACACACACACTAATGGAAAAGAAGACACACCTATTCTTAATATTGTCACTCACCATCCTCTTTCCCACTATCTACAAGATTCTGCCAGGGCTGCACAATCCATGGGCCTGCAAAAGAATTCACCTCTCCCCATAACTTTCCAATGGCCCAGAAAACCAAAAATCAGAAGCTTCCTTGGATTGAGATTACAAGGAGAAACTGAGGCAAGTAGAGATTAATTTTTAAATTTAATGTGGAGAGTTTAAGCTAGCTGACCAAATGGTACCAAAATCCAAATCATTCAGTACAGAAAAATAGAGGCAGAGCATTTATATAGGGTTTTAGTTTACTAGGGTTTGCAAACAGAATACAATGCAATGCCAGGAGAAACTGAGGCAAGATAGAAATTAGAGAGTATTTAATATTTTATTTGAGAGGGAGAGATTGTTCTGAGCACAAAACAGGATCCATGTTGCCCCTAGTACTGAATTGGACTCTTGTCTCAAAGCATTCAGCAAATAAAGAATTCGGGATTCTTTATAGGGTTCCAGTGATCAGGAGAGACAAAGCCAGGGGGAAGTAGAGCACTAGTGAGTGGACCATAAATTCTGTCTCTGATAGGTTGGGGGTAAATTCTTGATAACTTGAGAGGATCTAGGAGCCAGGATGTCTGGCTCAGAGGGTCCCACCTAATATCTGAGATGAGTCAGCTATAATTTTATGGCTCTTATGGTTAGGGCTCCCAACCGTAATTTATATCAGTTCTAATGGTCAGGAAGGGGGGTTGAAACCAGGGGGACTGAGGCTGAATAATTAAATAATTCAAGTATAACAATTCAAGGAAACTGAGGCAGAACAATTCAGGGAAACTGAGGCAGAACAATTAAAGGAAACTGTGGCATAAAATAATAACCTGAGTATACAGTCTTATAGGGGAAACAAAGGCAGATTGGAGCAAGGACAATGGGTAAGCAGACAAACCATAATTACAGGAAAGAATAATAACTTAATCCTAACAGGATAGGGAGTCAAGATAAGAAGGTCGAGGACAGAAGACAGTGAGGCATGGGGCAATACTCAAAAGGAGGGGGAAATATCATAGCAAGGATTGAGATAATGCACCTGGACTTCTATAACACAATGATATGTAAAGGTGGTATAGGAGCTACAAGATTTTTCCTGGACTCTTTTCTAAACTCAATTTTCCTAGCCCTAATTGCAAGGAAGGGGTTGGCTATGGCTATCCAGGGTTCAACATAAGAAGTAGTATTCAGTAACAGTAGAAATTGGAGCAGGATGCCAAAGTATGTGTGTATTTTCTAATATTGCCTGAAAGAAATATAAAGGTAAGCATCCAGTGGGGTCCATTTTGTGCCCCCAGTACAAATTCACATTTCACCAGTTTTAGTTTTTATTCCAACGTGGGATAAAAACTAAAACTGGTGAAATGTAAATTTCCTGAAGGAGGAGGTTGAGATGGTTTTAAGACTTAGCCGCTAGGATTACTACCATGAAATAAACAATCAGAAAATGAGTAATAGGGGAATATGAGGAGAAAAAGATTGAAATTCAGAGGGAAGATTATTATAAAAGAGATTATGGTCTCCAGATCAATTTAAAGTGTCCAGACTTTTATGT
This sequence comes from Sminthopsis crassicaudata, assembly GCF_048593235.1. Classification (NCBI taxonomy): domain Eukaryota; kingdom Metazoa; phylum Chordata; class Mammalia; order Dasyuromorphia; family Dasyuridae; genus Sminthopsis; species Sminthopsis crassicaudata. The sequence goes on along the minus strand of NC_133620.1, from coordinate 384,868,777 downwards.
TTATGAATAAACATTGTAAGACAAAGGTAAGTGAACAAACACCTGATGAGGAAGAAGACTATGAATTCCTGAGAGATCATGAACCTACAGTGAGATTTTCCTAATCAATTTAAAACAGGGCTTCTTACACTTTTTTCACTTTTGAACCTTTTGCCCAAGAAATTTTTACATGACTTGAGTATATAGGTATATAAAACAGTTATACAAGTCAAACATTTACTGATAATAAGTCATAACTTTGTGACTCCCACATTCAGCGATGATACCCAATATAGGGTCAGGAACCATAGTTTAAGAAGTTAGATTTCAAAACATAAATAGAAATTATGAAAGAAAAATTTATGGCCTTCACAGCAAAAAATAGTTGGCAGAACAGAAAAACTTGAATCTATAGCTGTAAGGCTAATCAGATAAACAAATCAGAAAGCACAACTTATAGGGAATACAAATAAAGGAAAGAATAAATTGGGGGGGAATGAAAAAGGTAACAGTCATGGTCTCCATACAATCAAAACTCACTGATTGGTAAGGTAGAATTCATAGAGACAATTTAAGAATTATGTCTCCTAGAATAGCTGGATAAACATCAGAATATCTCCCCTGTAGTGGACATAAAGGAGAGGGGGGGGGGGGAAGAGACACAGAGAGACACAGACACAGAGTGACAGAAACAGAGAGACAGAGACACAGAAAGAGACAGAGAGACAGAGAGACACACACACACAGAGAAAGTGTGAAGATAGAAAGGAATATGTGATATACCCTAATAAAGTTAAAGATTAACAATGAAGGGGAATTAACTCCTATGGCCTCCCAGGAAGTAGGGAATATGTAAAACAGTGTGCAAGGAGACAAAAGGAAGGACAAAACAAGGAGGGGAAGGGAAAAATTTGATTTCATTTATGGAAGGGTGTAAGTCTGTTGAGTATATCCATAAAAGAAGAGACTCTATAAAAAGAGATGAAGACCTTCCAGTGGTTATAATCCACTCAAATCTGCTCCAAGTGCAACCAGAGATCTTCAGGGGACAATTAACATACAGAAGAGTGTTAAGGCATGGGCCTCAGGAAGAGACTCTGTGTGTGTGTGTGTATGTGTGTGTGATCATTATGGCAATGGTTAACTAAAGAATTAGGAATATAGGAAAGCAACATTCTTTCTGTTGCCTGTGGAAAGTGGTATTTCTACGGGTGAGATCCAAAAGAATAAGGGATTAGATAACAAGTTTTGCGAGGAATATGATAAAAATCATTTAGAAGCATAAATCCAAAATAAGTACCCTTGAAATTTTGATTTCATGAGGTTTACACGTGTAGACTAAAGAAGGACTGAACATATATGTCATGAGCCAAAGAATAAAAAATCAAGACTAGACAGAAAGAAAAAATAAATAATGAATAAAATAAGAGAAAAACATTTAGATAATGTCATCAATAGATATCTACTATGTGCCAAGCACTATGCTTAGTATCAGGGATACAAATATAAAAAAGATAATTCCTGCTGTCAAGCTACTTAGAATATAATGGAGGAAAACAAAATACAAAAAGTTGTAAAAGTACCTGAAGTAGCGATATGATGGAGAAATCAGTTTAAGATGTCCCAAAGTAGTGAAACCAAGTGAGAAATAAAATATTTGAACTGAACTCTCCCCTTAAATGGAGTTCATGGCCTCATCTTTTGATCAGAGAGGCAGAGGATAGTAATGAGATAGAGTACCAAGGTTGATGAAATAGGATGATGAGTTTATTCTAGGAATGACCTTTCTGTTGCATGGTGAAAGGTTGCATGAAGGAAAGGGAATTTCACTTGGCTGAAGGGAAGAATTAAATAACTAGATTAAAATAGGAAAGAAAAAGCTACTAATAAACAAAACTAGGGGATGGGGTAATACTTGGCATGTTAGAATTTAAGGGTAAAGGGAAGAAAACCAGGGAGAATAAGGTTTCCTTTATGTAGATGAAAATGAAATAAGTGACAAGGAAATGTACTAGTTTACAGAAGAAGAAGGAAAAAAATCCAATTTGGGAGGAAAATGCAATTAGAAATAAATAGAGAAAAATAGAAATTTAATTATTTACTTTATTTTTAAAATTTACTTTAAACTTAAATGTAAAAATTAAAAAGAAAAATAGAAAACAGAAAAATAGTTGCCCTGTGCACAGCAGAATGTAGAGAGAGAAATTTAAATATAAAACAATAAATTTTCATTTCAAAAAAGCCTATATAGTAAATATTATACATTGTATTCAATAGGTATTTATCTTTTCTTTCCTGCTTTGCAAGTTTTCTTTTGTTTTCTGTTGTATTTAATTTTTCTGGGCATGATATTTTTGACTACAACCCCAATTCTTTTGCCCTTTGATATAAAGTGTTCCAAGACTGTAGTCTTTTAGTGTAGCTGCTATTAGGTCTTGTGTGAATCTAATTGTGACTGCCATAATTAAATTATGTTTTTTCTTGTTACTTGTAATATTTTCTTTTTGACCTGAGGTTTTTTGGGAATTTGGTTATCATGTTCTTTAGGATTTTCTCATAATGTCTTTTAAGTGGTGATTAGTGGATTTCCCCCTACTACAGTCCCCATTTCTAGTTTTGCCTCATGATCTAACACTTTAGGACAATTAAAAATATTTCTTGTATTATTGTATCAAGATTCCTTTTTTTGGTTGCAGCTTTCATGTAATCCTATTATTCTTATGTTTTTCTTCTTGATTTCTTCTCCATATCTGTTGTTTTTCTTATGAGATGTTGCACATTCTCTTTTATTTTATTTTATTTTTTTTTACTTTTTATATTTCTGCTTTATTATTTCTTGGTTTCTTACAATTTTACCAGCTTCTTCTTCTCCAATGCTATTTTTCTAGGTGTCATTTTCTTAAGTTTTTTGATCTTCTTTTCTATTTGATTAATTTTCTTTTCATAGTCTTTTTGTTTTTCTTGGAGGTTCTTATTATTTAAAAAAACTTTTCTTAATCTCTCATTTGATTTTCAGTGTTTTTTGAGTTTTATGAATTTTTTTTGGATAAAGATTGTATGTTCCTCTGAAGACAATAGCCAGTCACCTCTATCCACATAGCAATTTTCTGTAGTTGAATTATTTGTCCTTTTCCTGCTCATTTCTTCTTTTTCTTTTTTTGTTTAAATAATAGCCTTTTATTTTCAAAATATATGCAAAGATAATTTTCAACATTCACCCTTGCAAAACCTTATGTTCCAATTTTTTTTACCCTCCCTTCCCCTACTCTATCCTCTAGACAGCAAGTAAATCCAATATATGTCATTTTTTCTTTTAAATTCATAGTCACTTTTAGTATAATCACCTCTAGTCCTGGGGTGTAGAGAGTAGTGCCTCTAGTCTCAGGTTCTCCTTCAGTTCTCTCCTCTGGATGGCATTCTTTTTTACCTAGAGCCATGGTTTAAGTAGCACATCTGTGTTTATTAGAAATGGTTCCCAATTTTCTCTGACTCAGATGCCACAATCCTCACACTGTGCAAGGTGTGAAAATTCCTGTGCCTGGGGCTGAGGCTGCCTCCCAATTCAGCCAGTCCCTTTGGTTGCTGCTTGTTTTCACATTACTTTAGAAGTGAATGAATTTAAAAATCCAATAAACTAAACAAGAATGACATTGTATTAAACAAAGCAAAACCCCAACCCCCTACCATCTATTGTTTACAATATAGACACCTGAAAAATAAGACACACAAAAAATAAAAATAAGGGGCTGAGGAAACATTTGCTATGCTGAATCAGGGAAATACAAAAAATAAAGCAGGAGTTGCAATCATGCTATCTGACGGAGCAAAACATCCATAATATAAAGGGATAAGAAGGAACATACATTATATTGAAAAGAACAATACTCAACAAATCTAGCCAGTGTACTTTTTTATTTCTTACACCCCATGGTTCTGGTTCTGGTTAACCATAATTCATCATCACATAAATTTGGTCATTCTTTCTGGTTAAAGAGTAACATTGTACTTCCCATTCAATATCCCTCTAGCTTTCTGGACCAAAGTGTTATGCATTGACCATTACTCCCTTATTTGTGTTTTTACTCTTATTATATATAAAAATTATATATATATATTTTTTTATTGTGGTTTTTGTATTTCCAATACTTTAAGTTAGTACTCAATAAATACCTTTCAATTTATTCATGCTTTTTCTATCACAGATGGACAAATTCAGTTGAATCTCCTTATAGAAAGTGGAATTTTATTATTATAATTTTTTATTTACAAAACCATATGCATGGATAATTTTTAAACATTGACCCTTGTCAAACCTTCCATTCCAAATTTTCCCTCCTTCTCTTCACCCCCTCTCTTAGATGGCAGGTAATCCAATACACATTAAATATGTTGAAATATATGTTGAATCTAATATATGTATACATATTTATAAAGTTATCTTGCTGCACAAGAAAATTTGGATCTAGAAAGAAAAAAAACCTGAGAAGGAAAACAAAAATGCAAGCAAACAATAACAGAAAGAATGGAAATATTATGTTGTGGTCCACACTCATTTTCCATAGTTCTCTCTCTGGATGTAGCTGATTCTCTTCATTACTGAACAGTTGGAAGTGTTTTGAATTATCTCATTGCTGAAGAGAGCCACATCCATCAGAATTGAGCATCATGTAGTATTGGTGTTGCTGTGTATAATGATCTCCTGGTTCTGCTCACTTCATCAGTTCATGTAAGTCTTTCCCAGCCTCTCTGAACTCATCCTGGTGGTCATTTCTTACAGAACAATAATATTCTATAGCATTCATATACCATAATATGTTCAGCTATTCTCCAATTGATGGGCATCCATTCATTTTCCAATTTCTAGCCACTACAAAATGGGCTGCCACAAATATTTTTTGCACACATGGGTCCCTTTCCCTTCTTTAAGATCTCTTTGGGATATAAGCCCAGTAGGAACACTGCTGGATCAAAGGGTATGCACAGTTTTGAGCATAGTTCCAAATTGCTTTCCAGAATGATTGGATTCATTCACAATTCCACCAATAATGTATCAGTGTCCCAGTTTTCCCACATTCCCTCCAACATTCATCATTATCTTTTCCTGTCATCTTAACCAATCTGACAGATGTGTAGTGATATCTCAGAGTTGTCTTAATTTGCATTTCTCTGATCAATAGTGATTTGGAACACTTTCATACGAGTGGAAATAGTTTCAATTTCATAAACTGAAAATTGTCTGTTCATATCCTTTGACCATTTATCAATTGGAGAATGGCTTGATTTCTTATAAATTTGAGTCAATTCTCTATATATTTTGGAAATGAGGCTTTTATCGAAATCTTTGAATGTAAAAATATTTTCCCATTTAATTGCTTCCCTTCTAATCTTGCTTGCATTAGTTCTGTACAAAAACTTATTAACTTAAGATAATCAAAAATTTTTATTTTGTGATCAATAATAATCTCTAGTTCTTCTTTGGTCACAAATTCCTTCCTCCTCCAAAGGTTTAAGAGTTAAACTATCCTATGATCTTCTAATTTATTTATAATCTCAGAAAGTGGTATTGAGGATAGTTTTGAAACATACTTTGTAAAGTGTTGTCATAATAAGAAAAGTGCCCCATTCTTCATGTTAAATATAGAGGATGCTATTTGACACCTAATAGAATGAAAGTTGCATAAAAATATTTAGCTAGAGTTTATAGTATAGGTTGGTTTCATCATTTCCATACACAGAAGCTAGGAGTTTCTTTAGAGGGAAAATTATTTTATCCCAATGTCTGAAATAACTGGGCCAAATCTTTGGTCCAAGATTTCATTTTCAGCGACCTGAGGTATGCAGATCACTCTGTTATTTTACCACCTCTCTTCCCAGTTTAAGTTTATTTTCTCTTCTCTTCCTCTGCTACATTAAATGATAAGACATTGTTCAGAATCGTCACCATCTAGCAGAAACAAGCTAGCCACAATAGATGACAATTACAAGGACAACAATCTGAGGTGATACAAGCCGAATCTAAATAAAGGAATTATCTCCCACAAATAACATTCATTCTGCCCTGCCCAGATAACTTCTGAATATGTTTAAGAACTTAGGGTTAATCTACAAATTTGGTAAGCAAATAATTCACTTCTCCACACAAAAATCACTATCAACTTGACCTTCTCCCCAAGACCTGCTATCATTAACTTGGAACTTAAACCATCCTAAGCTTCTGTTTTATCTGCATCATCTAGCCCAGAGGTTACCTAACAGTTGCTTCTGCAGTCTAATAAAAAGCAGTGGCGTTCACTGTAAAAAGCAATGGCTTTTAGAAATGATCTCTCTGACTTGATAAACAGTAACTTGGTTTTCTGATTAATTCCATTCAGCATTCATTACAGGGTCATGCACCTCAGGGTGCTTAAGAAATAAGGGATTGATCTTTTTTATTGTTTTAGCCTGAGTAGCCAAATATTTCTTATCACCTTCTTACAATTAGAAAGAAAGGAAGCTTCAAAGATGATGTTGTTAAGCCTTTCCAAAGTAGGTTACATTGTTATAAATATCAGAATTAAAAGCAAAGCAGTTAGCTAAAATATGACATGCATGATGATTTCACAATCAAAATGAGAAATTCTCTTTCTTCTTTCTATTTTCCCTTTGTCAGAATGAAGATGTAGTTTCAGGTAATAGATAGTGTGCATATTCATTCAAAATAATTTTGATACCTACAGGCTGGGGTTAGTATCTTGATATTATAGATTTAGAATTGGAGAAGATGTTAGATGTCACCTAGTCTGATCTCATTTTATAGATAATAGAGCAAAGGCTCAGAGAGAGTTAGTGATTTGTCCAAGATCATATTGCCAATGTTTAAGATATTTTTTATCATATGAATGAAGGAGAATGGAAGCTTAAAAACCCAATAAACAAACACAATTCAAACATACAAAACAAGTAAATTAAGGGGATTTGGACTTTAAAAAATTATGTGTGAGAAAGTGTGATGAAATTTAGAAGTTGTTTAGTACCTGGCAGAGTAAGTGCTGTATAAATGTGACATATATGTGTGTGTATATATATATATACATACATATATATATATATATGTATATATACATACACATATATGCTGTGTGTAGGTTTATATGTGTTTATACACATATACACACAAATATTACATATGTATACACATATGTATATAGGTGTCTGTGTGATATAACAGAAACTGGTTAATGAGGGCAAGACCCTTGGAATATGTGCTGCCTAGCATTAAAACACATGGAGATTCAGTAGGGATGATGTTTGAAATACATAATATGATAAAGAAACCTTTTAAAATTCGAAGCATGGCTTGGTATTCTAAAACTTTTCCTGGTTGTGAAAAAATGGTCTCTTTCTTCTCTAATGGCAAGGAAGTTAAGAATTGCTCCAGTAGGGAGAGAAGCAGCAGGTGCTGTGCTAGGTGACGTCTTCCCACTGCACTTCCATGTGACTGTAAACACATTTCCATTTCTATATTTTTTATCCTTGTGTTTATTATTTCCTAATATTAAGGGACTATGAATTATAAGGAATAAACAGCTCAGATTATAAACTTGTGAACTTTGAAACAGCAGAAGGAGCCATTGGTGGTTCACCAGCTGGAGTTCAGAGTGGAGTTTTCAGATGGTTGCAGAAACTAAAGTTTGGTGTAAAGCCAGTCCTGAGGAGTGACCTATTTGTCCCAGACCAGCAGTGGATCAACACAGCAACATATACACTGTATCTTTCAAGCAAAGGAATGACTCATGTATTGGCTATGGCCCAATGAGGAGTGAACTTGGTGGAGGGGAAAGTTTTGTAACAACTGTTTTTTGCCTTGACCCTTTCTCCTGGAGAGTTAGCATGTATATAGGAAAAGTGCATGTCCTAGTACAGGGAGAAATGTTTGAACTTCAGTTCTTATTATATTTTCTCAATAAATATCTTGATAAAAAATTTTATTGGTATAATAGTCATTTGTTGTATGTAATTTGGAATGTATTCACTAAGGATGATTTGGGGGGAGTGGGGCTATGTCAGATGGAGATTCTTAAGATACAGTATTAGACAAATAATCCTTAATCCTTCATTATTACAAGTCCAAAGGATCTGACTCACCTGTTGAAGTGTGAATTGGAAGAATAAGTCTTAAGGTTTTAATATTATATCTGTTTTTACATCACCTACATTTTCCCATGCATTTCTTTTCTTTCCATTCCAGAGAGTCACTCTTGATAACAAAGAACAAAATAGAAGAAGAAAATAATTGTATATATTGAAACCATCTGACTTGGAATGCAATGTTCTTTATCCATAAAGACAGCTAGATGGTACAATGGATAGAGTACTTGGCCTGAGTTTAAATGAAGCCTTAGATACTTAAAATTGTATGGTTTTAGGCAAGTCATTTAGCTTGTTTGTCTCAGCTTCTACATCTGTAAAATGGGGTTCATAATAGTATCTATCTCCCAGGATTGTTGTGAGGACCAAATGAGATAATAATTGAAAAGTTATTAGTACACTACCTGACCATAGTATTATATAAACATAAGTTATTATTATTATTATTTTATATACCAGAAATTTTGAACCATATTCTAATCAGAAGGGATCTATTCATATCCAGTTCTTTGCTACTTCAAAAAATACTATACATATTTTGGTGCATCTAATTTTTTCTCTTTGTCATTGATCTTCCTGAGGTATAAATTGCTTTCCAAAATGATTGGAATAATTTAGAGCTTCACCAGCAATGCATTGTAGATCTATCTTTCTAAAATTCTCCCAACATTAGCTGTCCCCCCCCTTTTTTTAACAAATAGTAAATTTCCCAATACATACACATACAATGAAGCTCAGAAAGAAATGCTTTTAACTAGGCAACCAGAAACAGATGCTGCTGTCCCTGCCTTGAAGGACCTTTAGTTGCAGGTTCCAAAACGACTCCAGAATTAAACCACAGCATTTATCTGCAGAGCAGCAATAAGACTCATCAGACCTGCTGGGAGCCTGATAACACCAGAGCAGATGGAAAGAGGAAAGGAGGACCTAATGAGATCACAGTTCACAGCAAATGTCACTATAAAGAAGGGGACAAAGAGAGATGATGAAAGGGATTCAATTAGACAGGCATGAAATAACAACCTTGGTTATTTATTCTAGGATTCTCCCTAACTCCTCTAAAGATTAAATGTTCTGAATACTGCAAGACATTTATTTTCTCTCGATCATAAGTCATCATTTTGAGTACCTAAAGTGAGTGATTAGGAAGTCACCCAGCAGTAAGTACTAAACAGGTACCCTGGTGACTTGAATGAGTGACTGTGGCCTCCCCAAAGAGTCAGAAAATGAAAGCATGAAGAAGTAAAGTGATTGAACACTATCACCTGCTGATCAGTAGCAAACCAGGCTTAAGAAGAACACTCTCTAAACTAAACTTGAATATCTCCAGATAAAAGGGAAAAACTGCAGATATAGCTGAGATGATTTTGGAGGGCCAAATCATTGATTGTATTTCACAGGGGAGATTTTTTTTGACCTAAAAGCTCTTTTGTTTTAAAGCTTCTTACAATCTCATGCTTCAGATTTTCTTCCTTCTTATTTTTCAAATCTCCATAATGGCCATCTTAGTCATTGATCAATATCTGGTCAATTTCTTTATATTGATTTTTATTATATTTTTATTATAGCTTTTCATTTACAAGATATATGCATGAGTAATTTTTCAGCATTGATAATGGCAAAACCTTTTGTTCCAATTTTTCCCCTCCTTCTCTCCACCCCATCCCCAAGATGGCAGGTAGACCAATACATGTTAAATATTTTAAAATATATGCTAAATACAATATATGTATACATGTCCATACGGTTATTTTGCTGCAGAAGAAGAATCAGACTTTAAAATTATGTACAATTAATTGTGAAGGAAATAAAAAATGCAGGCAGACAAAAACAGAGGGATTAGAAATGCTATGTAATGGTTCACACATTTCCCAGAGTTCTTTCACTGGCTGTGGTTGGCTCTATTCATTAATGAAAAATGGAACTGATTTGGTTCATCTCATTGTTGAAGAGAGCCATGTGCATCAGAATTGATCATCATATAGTATTGTTGTTGAAATATATATAATGATCTCCTGGTCCTGCTCATTTCACTTAGCATCAATTCATGTAAGTCTCTCTGAAATCATCCTGCTGGTCATTTCTTACACAACAATCATATTCCGTAACATTCATATACCATACTTTATTCAGCCATTCTCCAATTGATGGGCATCCATTCATTTTCCAGTTTCTAGCCACTAAAAAGGGGCTGCCACAAACATTTTTGCACATGTGGGTCCCTTTCCCTCCTTTAAGATCTCTTTGGGATATAAGCCCAGTAGGAACACTGCTGGATCAAAGGGTATGTGCACAGTTTGAAAACTTTTAGAGCATAGTTCCAAATCACTCTCCAGAATGGTTGGATGTATTCACAATTCCACCAACAATGTATCAGTATCCCAGTTTTCCCACATACCCTCCAACATTCATTTCAACTTTCCTTGTAGTTCTAGCCAATCTGACAGGTGTGTAGTGGTATCTCAGAGTTGTCTTAATTTGCATTTCTCTAATTAATAATGACTTGGAGCACTTTTTAATAGGACTAGAAATAGTTTCAATTTCTTCATCTGATAATTGTCTGTTCATTGATATTGATTTTATATCAATATCATGATCAATATCAGTATGGAAAATATCTGGGTTGTGGTCTCATCAATTTGTTGTGTGATTTTTAGCAAGTATCTCTGAATCTCAGCTTATTTATCCATAAAATGAAGTGATCTCAAGGGCCTCATCCAGGTCTGAACATTCTGAATCTAGATCTATTGCCATCTTGAACTGTTTTGCCTTCTATTTGTGTCTCTTGTTTGGACAGATAATGAATGAAGGAAGAATCATTTAGTAAATACATTTAAAACACTATCGTACATTTAGGTCATACACACACACAAACTTGATACAGTCCTTGTACTCAAAGAACTTACTTTGTGACAGAAGAAGAAAAACACTCAGTTGGTGTGGAAAGCTACCAGGATAGTAAAGTAGAATCATAAGGGGAGGAACAACAGCAATGTTGTAAATTGATTATGGGTTCAGAATTTAAAAGAAGTGGGGATATTTAGGGGATGTCAGCTGTAACAAGGTGACTGGTCAGAATATGGTCAGAGATTAAAGTACAACATAGCTAAGGCCCACCTCAAAATAGGGGCATGTGAGACCCTTATTGATCAGGTTTCAGGATGGTAACTTCAGGGGTGAAAGTTTTGTTTTGCAAGACATGATATTTGATTTTATTTGCAAAAAGTTGGGAAGGAGATGGTAGCTGAAAAAAAGTGTTTTTATTTTTGTTAAAAGACCAATATTTAAATATTACAAACTCTTCCCTGCCAAGAAAATTATCCCCAATGCAGGTAAGTGAAAATCTATTGAAAATATCCTTCTCAGCCCAAGGTTGTGTAGTTCAGTGCCTCAAAAACTGCCTGGGAAATAAGAAAGGAAGGCATGTCTTACAAGAGAATGCAGACAATTGAGTTTAATAAACAAGAAAGATAGATAGTTACTTCAGGTGAGTAGGGTATGGTGGTCCTACTTTTATACTGAGAATGGATTAGAGAAGCTTTTGAGATAGACAGTGATTCTAAGCCTTGTGTTAGAAGATGTAAAGGGAAGTGAATGGAGTACAAATCAGTTCTGAGCTAGAATCTCTAAGTCATTTTTTTCTTCCAGTGCTGAGAAAACTTTTAAAAGTAAAACATCTTTTTTTCTAGCTATTAGGAGGGCTTTGAAAATATCTCATAAATGGTGACTATTTGCCTGATTCTGTATTCTATAGATAAAAGTAGCTCCCCCAGATTAAAGATCAATCTTAATTCAGATGGAGGCTGGAGGCCTATTTGGTACTTCATGGATAATAGATGGCTCTCAGAAGAATATGTAGGAAGGAACAGTGCTCCACCTAAGCAAAAATTTACCAATCACACAAAAAATTTTGCTTACTCCATTTTCACAGTTTTCACTGATTCCCCATAAATGAGTTTATCCTTCCAGCTTCTTTCCACCAAGCTGGTGTCTTTCCCCTGCATGTACCAGCAAGCACTCCCTCTATGGACTATCCACAAATAAATCCTACCTGAATCCACTTAGCTCAAAAATTGTGCAGAATAATAATTCATTAATAAATGCTATATTTGAGAAGGAGCATGCTGCTCTGGATAGAGAATTGACCTTTGAGTTTGGATCTAAATTTCACCTCTGACATAAACTGGATAGGTGATACCAGTCAAGTTATTTAATCTCTTAGTCTCAGGAAACTTTTGAAGACAAGAGCAGGTGATTATCTGCATTGAAAGAGGAAGATCTTTATCTTGACTTTCTCACACACTGATGAATTTATAAATCTGGCCAGAAAAAATACTGTTTTATGTACATTATTATTTCTGTTCTTTTATAAAATGTATCCTATTTATTATGAACTAATCAAAACCTCAATAAAAAGAGCTATGCTTTCCAAGGCTCAATAAATTCTGTTGAGGGACTTGGAGCAGACAGGTTTTAGATGTATAGACTAAACATGAATATTTAGAAATTTTTTTGCGTGAGCAAAAAAAGAAGGGCTTGTGATGAAATATTAGCAAACTCTGTTTTTTATTGCTTTATTATGAGAAGGCAGAAGCTGTTCTCATTCTTGTGAAAGATGAAGGACCATTCTATCTACAGTTTCTCATTAGAGAAAGAGAAAGGTGACCTTTCTGCATCATTAGATACTTTAACCCCCTGCCTCTTCTTTTTGATTTCTATCATGGAGAAGTAGGGTAGTGTGGGGAACTTCAAAGAATGTCAGAATCAGGACAAGCCAATGAGTTCTAAAGACCTTTATAGCTAGGAAAAGCTACACAAGATTCTTGACTACTCTGACTTTGCATGGTCTCATCTGCTCAGCCATACTTCCCATCCATACAACTTGCATTCTCCTCACTCTTTTCAAAATATTGTCATCTTAAAGAGAAGCCAACACAAAGCTTTCAAACATTAGATGGTTCCCAATGTAAAATGAATCAAGCAAAGGATAAATATTTTTGAAGTGCTGAAAGAGACAACTATGTGAATTATGAAGGAACATGAGAAATCATCTGGTCTAACCTCCAATTTTACAGATAAGGAAATTGAGGAGTATGGAAGTTTAATGACTTGCTGGTGTTAATAAAAGTAGTATCAGGAGTCCTTCTATAACAGAACTTCTGTTCTCTGCACCGTATTCAGATCTTTCCTTCACATAAAAACATATGCAAGGCAAGTGCTGGTGTGGAAGTCAGAAGGAGTGATTAAAAAAAGAAACTTCTCAAGATCTCTGTGGAGAACAATGGTATCAGATATGAAACATAGGAGACACTGGGACAATACCATCCAGCATATCATTACTTCATCAAAGCAAGTACTGTATTTTATGAGCAAAGCAGAATGGTAGTAGCTCAAAAGAAACATGAAGTGAGCAAACTCAGGGACATTCCTTCCCAAATGATCATATTGACTATTTGTGCTAGACCTGTGGTAGAGACTTTTGAGGTTGTATTGGTTTGATCAGGACACACTGTAAACTGACACCAATATCATGATGCTATTTTGATCCTTTTCAATTCCCAAGGACAACAACAGATTTTGCCCTTAAGATTCCTGCAACTCACATGGAATGACAGCATCACGTTCTAGTGGAAAGAGTACTGGATTTAAAGATAATCCTACATAGCACAGTTTTGGACACATTGTTGGGGGATAATAAATACTTCTAATCTTCCTACCTTTCCTTTCATTCTTACTGCACATTAGAAAACATCATATAACAGTATATAATGGCACTATAAAAAGATAAATACAATAGGAACAAATAGATCATTTTGATCATATAAAATTTAAAAGTTTTTGCATGAAGAAAATAAATGTGACCAAAAATTATAAAGAAAGCAGAAAACATAGAAGGAGATTGGAATAAATAAATCTGATAAAGGTCTCATTTTTCAAGGATATAGAGAACTGAATCAAATTGATAAAAATATAAGTCATTCCATTCATAAGCAGGAAGTTTTCAGGCAAAGAATAAAGCTATCTATAGTCATATGAAAAAATATTCTAACTCACTATTTATTAGAGAAATACAAATTAAAACAACTTGTACTTTTCAGATTGATTAAGATAACAGAAAAGGAAAAGGGTAGATGTTAGAGGAGCTGTGGAAAAGCTGAAACAATAATACACTTTTAATGGAATTATAAAATAATTCAACCCTTTTAGAGGGCAATTTGAAATTATGCACAAAAGGTTATAAAAATGTGCATGCCATTTTTTAAAATTATTTTCCAAAACATATGCATGGACAATTCTTCAGCATTAGCCCTTGCAAAATTTTGTGTTCCAATTCCCCACCCTTCTCCCACTCCTTATCCTAGATGAAAAGTAGTCCAATATATGTTAAACATGGTAGAAATATATGTGGAATACAATATATGCATACATATTTATACAATTATCATGATTGTGCATACCCTTTGATCCAACAATGCCACTGCTATCTATATCTCAAACATATCAAAAAATAAAAGGAAAGGAAAGGAAAAGGACTTCTATGTACAAAAATATTTATAGTTACTCTTTTTGTAGTGGCTAAGAATTAGGAATCAAAGGCATGCCCATAAATTGGGGAATGACTAAAAAAGTTGTGGTCTATAATTGTAATGGAATATTACTATGCTATAAGAAATGACAAGTTGGATATTTTCATCAAAACCTGGATGGATTTACATGAATGATGAATAGAAACAGGAGGAATTATGTGCTGTTGTACATAGTAACAGCAATAGTGTTCCATGGAGAACTGTGAATTACTAATCATTCTCAGCAATACAATTATCCAAAACAATCCCAAAGGACTAATGATGAAGTATACTATCTGTCCCCAGAGAAAGAATGGATGTTTGAATACAGACTGAAATATGCTGGTTTTTTACTTATTTTCTTTCATTTTTTTCTTTTATTTGAGTCTTCTTATACAAAATGACATATGGAAATATTTTACATAATTGCATATGCATAATCCATATCTGAGTGCAGATAGTCTCAGGGAAGGGGGAGGGGAGAAATAGAGGGAGGAATAAAATTTGGAATTCAAGACATTAAATAAAAATGTTAAAAAAAAAAAAAAAAGGAGTCCACAAAAAAGGGAAAAGATCACTATGGCATCAGAATTCTTTCCTTGAATCTTCACCTTAGACCCACTCACAAGAGTCAACATTTCACTTCAAGTGAGGGGCTCAAGCAAAGGAGCAACCTGAATATCTTTGTCAAAGCTTTATGTGACAATTAAATATTAACAATAACCCTCTAGAAGTATCACTTTATTTACTTTCTTGACTGTGGTCACTAGGCAACTAGAAGAATGTCTTAATGATGCAAAGGCTAGAAGTATTTCAGGCTGATTCACTTGTGGGAGGGACAAGCAGAAAAGCTGAATCATTTTAGGAGGTACAATTAGAGACTGAATTTGTAGCTTAAACTACTAATTGTTCAACTGGCATCTGGCTGAAATGACAACAGATCCAGTACTTGGTGTGCATATTAACTCTCATATTGCTTTGGCAGGCACAGGTATAGATAGAGAACTGTGGAAGGCAGCCACCTGATCTTTCCAACCTCATCTCACTTTAGTCTCAGATTCTCTGCTTCTCCCAAACAGTATTATTCACCATGCCCCAGGATTAGCATCTTCATTTATCTCCTTTCTCCCAGCCTCTATCCTTGCTATTCCTTAGCCTTGGAGTCCTTCCTCCTCTTCACTTGTTTACATACCCTTCAATACCTGGTTCACACCTTTTGATTTCCCTAGTCCCTGCTCAGTCCTCACATAGCACTTTGTTTATAAGAACTTGGGCTTTTAGACTGGAAGAGATCTTAGATATTTAATTCTTTTCATGTCCCCAATAATGTAATATGTAAATGTGGAAACAGGCCATAAAAGTGACATGTCCTAGGTCTCAGATAGTGAATAGTGGAACTAGAGTTCACATTTAGGTTATCTTACTCAAAATCCAATGTTCTTTCCATAATATCACACTGAATTTATTTTCCAGATTTTTTTTATATTTACAGATATTTGTACATACATTCTACTTCCTTAATAAACTATGGAATCATTGAAGATAGATTTCCCAGGTCTTGGCACAAATGCTTTGCACACAATAAATATAATAATATAATAAGTTTGAATTGATTAGACTGAAAATGCTCCCATTTAATAATAGCCAGCATTTTGATTTTACAAAGTATTTTACATATATCTTATTTGATTCTTACAACTAACTCAAAGGACAGACGTTGTTATTATCCTAATTTTACAGATAAGAAACCTGAGACTGATTATAAATTACTAGCCCAAGCTTACACATCTTCCTCCTCCTCCACCTCATTTTTTCCTTCTCCTTCTCTTTATTCTTTTTTTCCTCTTCTTCCTTATCTTTTCCTTTCTTCCTCCCTTCCTCTCTTTCTTCCTTCCTTCCTTACCCTCAACATGGTAAAGTTTCTGTCAGCTGTAATCACTTAAACGGAGCTAGATTTTGTCACATTGGGTATGATTACTATGTACCTTCAAAGGATACATTCTATTATAAAAGTTTCAAATTTGTTTGTCTCCTGATCACTTTACTCTAATACTAACTCACATTTATAATGTTCTTTAGGGTTCCTAACAATAACCTATTATGGAAGAAATGTCAAATGTTTGAGTTCATGTGGTAGGTAACTGCTGCCAAAATAAATATACCACAACACAAGAATTATATAGTCAAAAATCTCTTGAAATTTCTGATACCAGGGGATGTGGAGCCAAGGGTACAGGCTAGAACTCACCCACAGGCTGCTTTAAATTCCTTTAAATAATAACTCTACACAAATTTTTAAGCATCAGAATATATAAAGAAGACTGAGTAGAACAATTTTCTGGTGAAGATAATTTATAAGGGCAGCAAGAAAGATCTGTGGCACCAGGATAGGAGGCCAGTTCTCAAAATAGCCCTGGGCCCAGACCCACCCTGGCCCCAATGCCAGCAAAGCAGGAATGGGCCTAGGGACCTTTCAATAAGCAGCAGTACTGGTGGTTTATAAATTTGTCAGCCCAGAGATACCAAAAGTGACTTTGAAGGTCTGCAGGAAAGGTTGCCTGCTAGAGCCTTGAAAACTATCATACCAGGAGAGGAGTGGGCAATGATAGCTGGGACATTAGCCCTCTGAAATATTATACAGTGCACTCTCCACCCTGGAAACAGAGCCCTGCTTTAACAAAGTAATAGGCTAGGAAAATGAGCAGACAACAAAAAAATGTTTCAGACCATAGAAAATTACTATGGAAATCAAAGGAAGGAAGGAAGATCAAAACACACATTCAGAAGATAACAAAGTCAAAACTCACATATCCAGTGACTCCAAGAAAAATAAGAATTGGCCTCAAGTCACAGAAGAACTTAAAAGAAATTTTGAAAATCAAGATAGAGGAAATTTTAGAAAAGAATTGAGAGTGGTGCAAAAGAAAATACAAAAAGCTAATGAGAAGAATGCCTTAAAAAGCAAAACTGGCCAAATTGGAAAGGATAAAGTTCACTAAGGAAAACAATTCCTTAAAAGTCAGAATTGAGCAAATGGAAGCTAATACTTTTTTGAGAAATCAAGAACCATAAAACAAAACTGAAAGAATGGAAAAAAAAACAATGTAAAATATCTCTTTAGAAAACAAATGATCTGGAAATAGATCCAGGAGAGATAACTTAAAAATTACTGGTCTATCTGAAAGTCATGATCAAAAAAAAGAGCATGGAGATCATTTTTCAAGAAATTATCAAGGTACCAAAGGAGAGTCAGGAATGAGCAAAATTACAAAACACTTGCCACAAAAATAAAGTCAGATTTAAATAATTGGAAAGACATTCAGTGCTCTTGGATAGGCCAACCGAATATAATTAAGATGACAATACTCCCTAAACTAATCTATTTATTTAGTGCTATACCAATCAGACTCCCAAGAAACTATTTTAATGACCTAGAAAAAATAACAACAGAATTCATATGGAAGAATAAAAGGTCGAGAATTTCAAGGGAAGTAATGAAAAAAAAAAATTAAGTGAAGGTGGTCTAGCTGTACCTGATCTAGAACTGTATTATAAAGCAACAGTCACCAAAACCATTTGGTATTGGCTAAGAAATAGACTAGTTGATCAGTGGCATAGGTTAGGTTCACAGGGCAAGATAGTGAATAAAAATAGCAATCTAGTGTTTGACAAACCCAAAGATCCCAAATTTTGGGATAAGAATTCATTATTTGACAAAAACTGCTGGGAAAACTGGAAATTAGTATGGCAGAAACTAGGCATGGACCCACATTTAACACCACATACTAAGATAAGATCAAAATGGGTCCAAGATTTAGGCATAAAGAACGAAATCATAAATAAATTGGAGGAACATGGGATGGTTTACCTCTCAGACTTGTGGAGGAGGAAGGAGTTTGTGTCCAAGGGAGAACTAGAGACCATTATTGATCACAAAATAGAACATTTTGATTACACCAAATTAAAAAGTTTCTGCACAAACAAAACTAATGCAAACAAGATTAGAAGGGAAGTAACAAATTGGGAAAACATTTTTACAATTAAAGGTTCTGATAAAGGCCTCATCTCCAAAATATACAGAGAATTGACTTTAATTTATAAGAAATCAAGCCAGTCTCCAATTGACAAATGGTCAAAGGATATGAACAGACAATTTTCAGATGATCAGAGAAATGCAAATTAAGACAACTCTGAGATATCATTACACACCTGTCAGATTGGCTAAGATGACAGGAACAAATAATGATGAATGCTGGAGGGGCTGTGGGAAAACTGGGACACTGATGCATTGTTGGTGGAGTTGTGAAAGAATCCAACCATTCTGGAGAGCAATCTGGAATTATGCCCAAAAAGTTATCAAAATGTGCATACCCTTTGACCCAGCAGTGCTACTACTGGGCTTATACCCCAAGGAAATACTAAAGAAGAGAAAGGGACCTGTATGTGCCAAAATGTTTGTGGCAGCCCTTTTCATAGTGGCTAGAAGCTGGAAAATGAATGGATGTCCATCAGTTGGAGAATGGTTGGCTAAATTATGGTATATGAATGTTATGGAATATTATTGTTCTATAAGAAATGACCAACAGGAGGAATACAGGGAGGCTTGGAGAGACTTACATCAACTGATGCTAAGTGAAATGAGCAGAACCAGAAGATCATTATACACTTCAACAATGATACTGTATGAGGATGTATTCTGATGGAAGTGGATATCTTCAACATAGAGAAGAGCTAATCCAATTCCAATTGATCAATGATGGACAGAATCAGCTACATCCAGAAAAGGAACAATGGGAAATGAGTGTAAACTGTTAATTTTACTTTCTGAATCCAATTTTTCTTGTGCAACAAGAGAACTGTATGGATCTGAACACATATATTATATCTAGGAAATACTTTAACATGTTTAACATGTATATGACTACTTGCCATCTAGGGGAGGGGGTGGAGGGAGGGATGGGAAAAGTTGTAACAGAAGTGAGTGCAAGGAACAATGGTGTAAAAATTACCCATGATTTTGTTCTGTCAATAAAATTCTATAATTAAAATTAAAAAAAAAAGAAATTATCAAGGAAAACTGTTTTGATATTCTAGAACCAGAGAGTAAAATGGAAACTGAAAGAATCCACCTAAAATGAAAAATTCCCAGGAATATTATAGCCAAATTCCAGAACTCCCAGGTCAAGGAGAAAATACTGCAAGCATAGGAAGAAACAGTCCAAGTATAGTGGAGCCATAGTCATAATAACACAAGATTTAGCAATTTCTACACTAAAAGATTGGAGGACTTGAAATATGAAATTGTGGAGAGCAATAGTGTTATGGTTACAACCAAGAATCATCTACCCAGAAAAACTGAGTATAATCTTCAGGGGAAAAGGTAGAAATTCAATAAAACAGAGGACTTTTAAGCATTTGTAATAAAAAGACCAGATGTGAATAGAAAATATGATTTTCAAATACAAATCTCATGGGAAGCATAAGGAGGTAATCAGGAAAGGAATATGATAAGAAAATAATTAGGATTTACCATTTATCTATTTATATTACTATATGTAAGTTTCTCTTTATTATGACTTGATAGGAGTATACATCGACAGAGGGCACAGATTTAAGTTGAATATGAAGGAATAATATCTTAAAAGATTAAAATTAAGAGAGGAATGTATTGGGAGAAAGGGAAAAAGAGAAATGGAATATGTAAATTATCTGCCATAAAAGATTTTAGAGTGAAGTGGAAAAGGGGGTGGGAAAGGGTTTCTTATCAGAATTGGCTCAAAGAAATAACAAGCACTATATATGAGTATAGAAATCTATTTTACCTTGCAATAAAGTAGGAGATAAAGGGGGGGAGGGTAACAGGGAAGAGGGAATATTAGGGAAGGAATTGGTCAATAGCAAAACACTTTTGAGGAGGGTCAGCTGAAAGGAGAAAGAGAATAGAATAAATGGGGGAGAGAGACATATATTTAGCAATATTAATTGGGAAAATAATTTTGAAACAAGTTTCTCTGATGAAGGCCTCATTTCTCAAATATATAGGGAACTGAATCAAATTTATATAGAAAAAGAACAATTTCTCAATTGATAAATGATCAAAAGGCATGAACTATGCCCAAAAGGGTATAAAAGCATATATATCCTTTGACCTATATTTATACGAGTTCTTTTCTCAGAGTGAAGAATTGGAAATTGAGTGGGTGCTCAATGGAGGAATGGCTGAATAAATTGTGCTATGTGATTCTAATGGAATACTATTTCTTATAAAAATAAGAAATGATGATCAGGATGCTCAGAAAAACCTGGAAAGTCCTCTATCATCTCAGTACATTTCACTGTGTACAAAGTAAAAAGCAACGTTGTGGGATGATCAAATGTGAATAACTTTTGCTATTCTCAGAAATACAGTGATCTACAACTACTCTGAAGGACTTATGATGACAAACCCTATCTATACCAAGAGAAAGAACTGATTGTGTCTGAATACAGATTGAAGCATACACTCTCTTTTTGTAACTTTATTTTTCTTGAGGGTTTTTTTTTTGGAGGGGTGGAGAGGAGCTATGTTTTCTTTTATAACATGACTTTTACGTAAATGTTTTCTGTAATTTCCAATGTGCTTTCTTAATGGGGGATGGAGGTGGGAAGAAAGAAAGAGAATCTAGAATTCATGAATTTTTAAAAACAAATATAAATGGTTTCAAATGTAAATGAGGAGAAAAAATAAGAAAAAATTCTGATATCAATGCATGAAATGTATAAAAAGTTTAAAAATTATAAGTCATAGCACTTATAAATTAATTTTAAATGGGTAATATTCTAGTTTAGATTTTTCTGACCTCTGTAGATTACCAGAAAAGTGTCTTGTTCTTAAAATATTGGTTCAAATTATTCCTCAAAAAGAGGTTTCAGAAGTCATAAAATTAGTTAAAGATGGAAGGGACATTAGATACCATCTAATCTAACCCATACTCAAGCAAGAATTTTGCAATTGACTGATCCAGAAAAGAGAAACCAGTGAAGGCAGCTTATTTTATGCTTATACAGCTTTAATGTTTAGAAATTTGTCCTTTTATCAAATTAAAACCTATTTCCCTGCAATTAGATAAGCTCTAAAGTCCCTTCAGCTTTGTATTCTATAATCTTATACTATTCTAGGTGTTTTAGAAAACAGAAAAATAATAATAATATATATTTATATGGTATTTCAAGTTGATGAGCTGCACAACATGGTGTAGGTGACAAGACACTGGTTATAGAATCGAGAATTGGGTTTGAATCTATCTTCAGGCACTTATTAGCTATGTGATTTTGAGAAAGTCATTTGTTTCAATTCCTCATTTGTAAAATGAGCTGAAGAAGAAAATGGAAAACTACCCCCGTATCTCTGCCAAGAAAATCCATAAGGAGTCACAAAGAGAGTTGGGCCCAACTGAAAAAATGACTCAACAACAAATAGATATGTGTCTATCTCTAGATCTCTAGTCTATGATATATATTATATATTATATATAATATATATTATAATATATGTATGTATGTAAAGCTTCCCATAGACAGACATGCCTCTTTCTTTTTCTGCCTCTGTCTCTGTCTCTACCCATACACTTTTTTATATCGATCTCTTTTCATATATACTTATATGTCCATCTATTTATATTTCTATAACTATCTATGCATCTATCTTTCTGTCCATATAGTATAAAATAGAGTGTAATTTCAGGTGTTAGAAAGAAGCCATATTAGTCTTGAAGGTAGGATCAACACTGAAAATGAAACAGACAAAAGTATCCAATAGAAGATGGGATTTGGGCTGTCTTGAAAGAATTCAGGAAAGTGAAAGGAAGAAGAGAAGAGGGAGAGTATTCCAAGCATGGAGTAGAATCACTGAAAATGTTCAGAGTTAGGAGATGAAATATCATGTAAAAGGAGTAGCAAAAAGACCAATGTCATTGTATTGTAAAATACATAGAGAGGAATAAAATATATAAAGATTAGAAAAGTATGACAGAGATAAGGTTGTAACCACATTAAAAGCCAAACAAAATTTTATATTCACTCCTGGAGATAATTAAGATACACTAGTAGGGATTGACAAAATCAAACCTACACTCCTAGCACAGTAACTTGTATATAGAGGTTTTTATTAATGTTGAATAGAATTAAAATCTACCAATGCCTTTTTGTCTTATGAAATTGTTGTCCAGTTATTCCCATAAATTCTATATTTAACACTTGAAAGAGACTTAAAATTAATCTATGCCAATTATTTCATTTTACCAGTAAGGAAACTGAGGCCCAGAATGGTGATGTAACTTTCATAACAAATAAGGTCAAAGTCTGAACTCAGAGCTTCTGACTCCAAAGATGATACTCTTTCTACTGAAATTCTAGTCAAAGAATTGAGAGTCCCTCTAAAAATGCCATTTCATTGTTTCATCATAACATTAAGATGATCATGGTTTCCCAAGATTTGGATCAATGAATTATAAGTCTTAGCAAATAGTAAAGGCTTTGAATATAGTCCTGATAACAGACTATCTGCTGTCTGACAGCTTGCCTAAATTCATCACTACTAGATGAGCTATCATGTGCTGAGATATTTGGCCATAGTAATCCAGAAATATTCTATCACCCTGAAAATAGCATTGCTTGATTCAGTTTTGTGATTTTAAAAAATATTTCTGAAATTAGAAAGAATTCAATTATCTCTCCAGAAAAATGGTTCATTACAGAAATCCAGAAAGAGAATCTGTTTTCTAAAGTGACCCTTGGGATACAAAAGTTATTAAGTTAGTATAAATAAATGGTGTACTTTGAAAGGCTTTATAAATATTCCTCAGTTTTTCAAGGCCATGATTTGAGATTTTGTTGCCTGAGGAGTAAAGATAAAGACAGGGTGGATGAATTGACAGGGATTCTGTGTTGAAATTGATAGAAGCAGGAGAATGTAAACACTAACTTATTTTCATGTAGAGAAGATGATATCAAACAGATTTTTATATTCATAAGTTAAGGGTGAAGTTCAAGCAAGAATACAATTTAGCTTTGATTGCTATGTGATCTTTAAGCATTTAGTCCTATTATGTGACAGAAAAGAATTCTGCTCAGCTGGGTAGTTGACTAGAAAATTCTTTAGTTCCTTTCCAATCTCTAAGGATAAAAATCTTTCCTGTGTCTTTTCTGACTGGCATGAGAACAAGATTTAATATTCTAGTAGCATTAAGAAGTATAAGACATTAATCTAAGACACAAGTCTAAAAACATGTAGTTGCTGGAAAACAGAAAATCTTACCATGCTATGACTATCTTGGGGGCAAATGCCTTCTAGGTTGACCATGTCAAGATCATAGCAATAGTAATAGCTAAATTTATATAGTACTTTAAAGGTTGCAAAGTACTTTAAATGTATTCTTTCATTATTTTGTCTTCTTGAAACCATTTCAGCTAATAGACTAAATCAGGTTGAGAGTAATTGATATATCTCAAACTTGTCAGTGAGTTAGGAGGATATCTGCTCCAAGCATGGCAGACTTGGCAGATGAGAATAATTTGTAGACATGAAGACAGCTAAAACAGGTGCTGTGGTGTTCTTAGAGTTTGGTCAGACATGGAAGATACCATGGTCATCCACTGCTTCCTGGGCCACTGCCAGTTGCTTTGACTTTTATCTTGCCACTGGATTTGGTTGACTGGAAAAAGGGAGGCTAACAACTTTGTGCAATTCTGCCTCACATGAGTCCAATCTATGTGGAAGTTAAGACGTTGTCTGGTGAGTCATTGGTCCTTTTCAAAAATGAAGGATGAAATTATTTGATTTTCACAACAATCCAGTGAGACAGATGATATCATCATTCCTATTTTACATATGGGGAAACTAAATTACACAACCAGTAAGCTTCTCCTTCAAATTCAGGGCTTCTAACACCATTCCAACATTTATCCATCAAACTGCCTATCTAGAATCCCTCTTTGTTATGGGCCAGAACTTGAAACAAGGTGCTAAGTCAATGGAATTGATAGAGACAATGATTGTTTAGCATGGTGCTTGGCAGTGGTTCAGTGCATGTACTTAATTCTTACTATAGTTTTACAAGATTCATACCTTTGATAGGAGACCATGCTTTCTTGTTGGCATGAACTAGGCTGGTTATCTTAGAAGGAAAGCTCATGATCTTTTCTTACCTATCACCTCTGAATATAGAATCTATTTCAAACCCAAAAGTCATTCTTATTTTTCCTGCCCTCTGCACCCCAACCCAATGTTCTATCTCTCTAGAGCCAAAGGTTCTGCAGATAAAAGAACCCACTAGACAAATAAATCACAAATCTTTAAGTTCTTTTTCTATTTTTTACTTCTTTTAACCAAAGAGGCCAGACATTTGATTAAACTTTGCTATGATACAGCAGCCAAGGAATTAAACTAGTTAAGAACTGGAAAGAGTAAGGCATGAACAGAGCCTACCTACTTCAGCCACCTAAGATTATAAAAGAGAAATGTCATTTCCTGCCCTCCCCACAATGTCATTTAACAACCTTGCCAGTTTTATTTTTAAAATTTATTATTATAAACCTGTTATCTCAATGATAGAAGAAGGAATATAAAGATTAAAAGGGGAATAGGATTCTTTCTCTTTTGAATCAACATTTGGATTCTATCAGGAAGAGGAGATAGCCACAAGAAGTATATAAGAATATCAAATCAGAGAACACATGGTGAAGACTGACAGATGATGAACCAAATCATATGCAAATGAAGCAAGAATGTGATTAGCTATCAGTGGGATATGACCTAAATTCCATTCTCACTCTAAATATAAGACCATATACTAGGATTTTCCTAATTCATGTCATTTATGTAGATGAGAAGATAAACAACAGGAGCCACCCACTTAGGAATGATGTCTGAGTTATTAAACTAGTAGGGAAAGGTGAGGAGAAGTTTGTGCTTCAAAGTGTCATGGAGAGGAAAGGATTTGGGAATGTAGCTTACTCAACATTCAGTATATCTGAAGGACTTGAGCTACATATGCGCACCAAACTCATTCTCCATTACTTTTAGCAGGATCTGTGTAGCCTCAAAAAATAATTAGATAAACAGAGATTTCCCATGAAAGAAAGGTTCTGGGACCTGCAATCTGTACGTAAGAATGGGTTTTGAGGTATTATCAAATTGTCAAGAGAGGTGAGAAGAGGGGTCTTTAATTTTCTGCCACCTGGCAGAGTACTGACAGTCAGAGCAATGTGAGCTACTATGGATAGGGCAAAAACATAGTTTTGGATGTACAAAGGTATCCAGCAGTATGTGATATACAAACAAGTGACTGATAATACTTTTTGAAATAATATATGCAATGTATTTTACAAACTTTAGGGTGCCACAGAAATAGTAATTATTATTATATTTTTCCCTTTGTATTTGAAGAAATTCAGCTAGAAATTATTTTATAATTCTATTATGTTTAATGTTTGGTGGACTAATTGATTATTTTATTTTATTTTTATTAAAGCTTTTTACTTACAAAGCATATGCATGGGTAATTTTTCCAACATTGACCCTTGCCAAACCTTTTGTTCCAAAATTTCCCCTCCTTCCTCCCAGTGCCTCCCCTAGGTGGCAGGTAGTCCAATACATATTAAATATGTTAAAAAATATATGTTAAATCCAATATACATATACATATCTATATAGTTTTCTTGCTGCATAAGAAAAATCAGATCAAGAAGGAAGAAAAAGAAAAACTGAGAAAGAAAACAAAATGCAAGCAAATAACAACAGAGAGAGTGAAAATGCTATGTTGTATTCCACACTCTGTTCCCATGTTTCTCTCTCTGGGTGTAGATGGCTGTCTTTATCACTGAACAAGTGGAACTGGTTTGAATCATCTCATTGTTGAAGAGAGTCATGTCCATCAGAATTGATCATCATATGGCCTTGTTGTTTCCTTGTATAATGATCCCCTGGTTCTGTTCATTTCACTTAATATTAGTTCATGTAAGTCTCTCCAAATCTCTCTGAACTCCTCCTGTTGGTCATTTCTTATAGAACAATAATATTCCATAACATTCACATACCATAATATATTCAGACATTTTCCAATTAATGGGCATCCATTCAGTTTTCAGTTCGTTGCTGCTACAAAAAGGGCTGCCACAAACATTTTTGCACATACAGGTCCCTTTCCCTTCTTTAAGATCTCTTCAGGATACAATCCCAGTAGAAACACTGCTGGATCAAAGAGTATGCACAGTTTGATAACTTTTTGAGTATAGCTCCATACTGCTCTCCAGAATGGCTGGATCCATTCACAGGTCCACCAACAATGTATCAGTGTTCCAGTTTTCCCACATTCCCTCCAACATTGGTCATTACCATTTCCTGTCACCTTAGCCAATTTGACAGGTATGCAGTGGTATCTCAGAATTGTCTTAATTTGCATTTCTCTGATCAATAGTGATTTGGAGCATCTTTTCCTGTCACTACAAATAGTTTCAATTTCTTCATCTGAAAATTGTCTACTAATATATCCTTTGACCATTTGTCAATTTGAGAATGGCTTGAACTATTATAAGTTTGAGTCAATTCTCTATACATTTTAAAAATGAGGCCTTTATCAGATCCTTTGGATATAAAAAAATGTTTTCCCAATTTATTGCTTCCATTCTAATATTGTCTGCATTAGTTTTGTTTGTACAAAACCTTTTTAATTTAATATTAACAAAATGATCTATTTTGTCATCAATAATAATCTCTAGTTCTTCTTTGGTCACAAATCCCTTCCTCCTCTACAAATATGAGAGTTTAACTATCCTATGTTCTTTTAATTTGTTTATAATATCATTCTTTATGTGTAGGTCATGAACCCATTTTCACCTGATCTTGGTATACAGTGTTAGGTGTGGGTCTATGCCTACTTTCTGCCATACTAGTTTCGAATTTTCCCAGCAGTTTTTGTCAAATAGTGAATTCTTATCCCAAAAGCTGGGGTCTTTGGATTTGTCAAATACTAGATTGCTATAGTCATTGACTATTTTGTTCTATGAACTTAACCTATTCCATTGGCTTTATTTCTTAGCCAGTACTAAATGGTTTTGATGACTGCTGCTTTATAATATAGTTTTAGATCTGGTACAGCTAGACCACCTTTCTTTGCTTTTCTCTTCATTAATTCCTTTGAAATTCTTGACCTTTTGTTCTTCCATATGAATTGTGTTGTTATTTTTTCTAGGTCATTAAAATAGTTTCTTGGGAGTCTGATTGCACTAAATAAATAGATTAGTTTAGGGAGTATTGTCATCTTTATTATTTTTGCTTGACCTATCCAAGAGCAGTTGATATTTTTCCAATTACTTAGATCTGACTTTATTTGTGTGGAAAGTGTTTTGTAGTTTGGATAACAAGCCAGGTTAAACTTAAATCTAAAGGTTCACAAAGAGTCTTTAAAATTTATTGTTGATTTATAATGTTGATTTATATCAACATTAGACATGGTAATAGTCTTCTGAAAATCTGGCCTCACCTCCATATCACTTCAGTTTTCATCACATTATATTCTAGGAAAGTACCTTAGCTGCAAGTATTTACTGCACCAGACATAGAGAGAGAAATAGTAAAACTCAGAAACTTGTCCTCATCTTCCATCCAAGTCAGAAACAGAGAAAGGAATTAAAGTTTCTTAACTCTGAGCATTTGACTTTGTGCCATATTAGATATTTTTTATTTTAAAATAGCTGTAGGTTTTTTGTTGCAGATTTTCCTTGAAAAAATTCAGGGAGCTATCCTGAGAACTTTCAAACCATAAACATTCCTCCTTCAGATAAACAGGAGGAGTAGCACAACATGAGAGAGAAGAGGAGGCACAAAGAGAGCTAGTCAACCACACAATACAATACCTTTAAATCTGACTTTCTGTTCAAATAGATTAATGTCACTTATGTATGAACTCATCTAAAACTTAGAAATTGGGATGCAACTAAAAAAAGAAGGAGCAATAAAGAGATCCCTAAACACGATTTTATAAACTTTGTTATCATAGTGTATTGTTTCTGATAACTCTCAAGAAATACTGCATTTAGTAATGGATTGAGATTTTGGCTTAAAATGAATATTTTTGATAAGATTTTATTTTTTAAAGTGAAGGGGGAAAAGACTCATAATGAAATCACTAAATGACAGTCTGTAAAATTATAATTAAGCCTTTCTTAAACTTAGAGTAGCATATGCTTTTCAGTTCTCTACATGAAAATATTATAAATTCATTTGATATTCATCTTCCATTCCCTGCCACTTTAAATTCAATTTTATCTACTTCTCTACACAAGTGACATCACAGTTCTGTACCTTTGTCATGACTTATTCCTTCCTTCCCCCCAAAAAGAATAAAAAGAACTTATCAAAAATGAAGTCACCCTCACATACAGTTACTATGATAATATTCTATCTGAATTCCATACTTGCTGGTTTTTTATTGTTTAATTGTTTTTAAGTCATGTCCTACTCTTCATGACCCCATTTATGGGTTTCTTGGCAAAAATATTGGAGTGCTCATTTCCTTCTCTCATTTGAGAGATTAAGAAACTGAGGAAACAGGGCAAAGTGACTTGCCCAAGATAGCATAACCAATAAGTGTCTGGGGATCAGATTTGAATTCAGGTTTTCCTGACTCCATGCCTGGCAATTTAACCACTGTGCCACACAGCTACATCACCATCTAATGCAACATTTATTAAATGATTTAATTTCAAGAAAATTCACCTTTCCTTTCAAAGTCCATCTCAGGTTATTACCTCTTTCATCAGCTCTTCCTTATCTTTTCTTGCTTGCCAATTTATTGTGTCATAATGTTAAATAATTTAATTCAACCAACATTCATTAAGTGCATACTAATGGTTAAGCACTATATTAATAAGTACCTATGCCATCTTATTAGCTGAATAAATAAAACCAATGGTTAAAAAGTTTGCCATATTCTATTTACATTCAAAAAATATACACATCCATATCTAAAAATTCAAGATCAACTTTATATTTCTTTGATAACTTATATTGCTAAGCATCAAAAAAAGATGTTATAATTGACTACTTGAATGACTCACCAGATCCCACTAATTTTCACAAAAGATTACTTTGCACTTGCTAATATCTGGTTTCTTACATGATTCAGCTTCATAAATAACACATAGCAAGTAACTAAAAATGAATATGTGACACAATTGATCACCAAGTATGTATTAAGTACTATGTATCAGGCACTGTGTTAGGGACTATGAATACAAAGGCAAAAAAAGAATAAGCATAAGCTATTCAAGGAGCTTATATACAAGACAGCATGTCTTGTATATGCAGAATAAACATACAGTCAATTTAAGGCAGTTATATACCAGGTATTTAGGGAAGAACTAGAGTCTCTGTACTTCTTAGTTCCAGCTAAAAACATATGTACACATACACAGTAAATAAGTAGATAAAAGTAGGTAGGGCAGAAAGGATAAAAGGGCTGGAACAAGGAGGAAGGAAGAAAGAAAATAATGTCCAAAAGAGAACGTCCTTGGCCCAAGAAAGATATTTTTCTAGAGAGGCTGTAAATTTCAATTATAAATGCTTGGGAAGGCATGGACAGATAGCTGAGTCACTTGCCTCAGAGGAAAGTTCTACTAATGCAACCTTTTGCTCTAATCCATGGCCAGGCTAGTTGTATTTGAAATAAAGTCTAAAGTTCCTTAGTACCTGTTTATTTTTGGTGAAAGGCAAAATGAAAACATCCAGTGTTAATGCTTCTTTATTGAAAAGGTAAGAAATGGAGTGTAATGGTCAATTTTCTTTGGCTTTCCTAATATAAAGAGCCAGTTCCCACCCTCTCTGCCCTCATGACATTAATTCTAGAACTCCCCATCTGGCTCTCTAGGGATATTTATAAAAATGGCCTTAAAAAAAGACTGATGAAATTTCAAGATTGTTCTTTGAACTGTTACCTCTTGGGACAGCTGAGGATTCTTTGATTGGAATTAACTTCACCAATCCTTGGAATCACAGCTTGGTCAAAGAGATGGCACATTTTTAAGGAATTTACATCTATAGGAAGTTAAAACATACGACTTGGGGTATAATTCAATCTCTTTCTTTTCCCAATATATCATATAGTGTTGCTGTTCTCATAAACACTTTTTCTATTCCTTTATTTATTTATTTTGAGGGTATTTTCCTCTTCTCATGTTGGCATATTTCTCACTTCTTTCCTACGGTCTTTCATTTTCCAATTCCCTTTCCTTTTGATGTTTTTTAAAGGTCACTTATGTTTTCTGGCTCCAAAAATGTAAAGGTCTCCTTAATTCTTAGAACAAAAAAATTCCATCAACCTATTTACTATGTATATTTTCTCTTCTCTTTACCATCAATTTTTTTCTATTTTTTAATGGATAACTTTTTAATTAAATAATTTTAAAAGTTTTTTTCAATAGTATTTTATTTTTTTCAAATATATATAAAGATAGGTTTCAACATGTATTTCATTACTTGGTAAGGCAAGTGGGGTTAAGTTTATTTGCCCAGGGTTACATAGCTGCTAATTGTTAAATGTCTGAGTCCAAATTTTAATTGAGATCCTGATTGCAATGCTGCTGCTCTCTCCACTGTCCCATATAGCTGCCCCATAAAATTCATTTTTGTAAAACTTCGTTTTCTGAATCTCTCCCTCTCCCTCTGTCTCTACCTCTGTCTCTCTCCCTTTCTCTCTCTCTCTCTCTCTCTCTCTCTCTCTCTCTCTCTCTCTCTCTCTCTCTCTCTCTTTCCCTTTCTCTCTCTCTCTCTCTCTCTCTCTCTCTCTCTCTCTCTCTCTCTCTCTCTCTCTCTCTCTCTCTCTCTCTCTCCCTCTCTCTCTCCCTTTCTCCCTCCCTCCCTCCCTCTCTCTCTCTCTCTCTCTCTCTCTCTCTCTCTCTCTCTCTCTCTCTCTCTCTCTCTCTCTCTCTCTATCTCTCTGTCTCTTTCTTTGTGTGTGTGTCTGTCTCTCTGTCTCTTTTATCTTCTCCTTTCCCAAGACAGCAAGCAATCTGATATGTTATATATATACAATCCTTTCAACATATTTCTAAATTTGTCATCTTAGACAAGAAAAATCAGACTAAAAGGAGAAAAAAACATAAGAAAAAACAACCAAAACAAAAAAAATGAAAATTCTATTCTTCAATACCTACTCAGTCTCCATAGTTCTTTCTCTGAATGTGATTGACATCTCCCATCCCATCTATTGGAATTCACTTGAGTCACCAAATTATTGAGAAGAGCCAGCTGTATCACAATTGATCATCACATAATTTTGTTATTATTGGGTACAATGTACAATGTTCTCCTGCTTCTGTTTACTTCACTCAGCATCAGTTCATGGAGATCTTTCCAGGTTTTTTTTTTTTAATCAGCCTGCTCATCATTTCTTTTCTTTTCTTTTCTTTTTTTGAAATTATAGCTCTTTTTATTTACAAAACATATGCATGGGTAGTTTTTCTACACTGACCCTTGCAAAACCTTCTGTTCCAACTTTTCCCTTCCTTCTCCCCACCCCTTCCCTTAGATGGCAGATAGTACAATACATATTAAATATGTTAAATACAATATAGGTATACATATTTATACAGTGATCTTGCTGCTTAAGAAAGATCAGATCTAGAAAGAAGGTAAAAAAAAACCTGAGAAGGAAAAGCAAAATTCAAGCAAACAATAACAGAAAGAGTGGAAAGGCTACGTTGTGGTCCGCAATCATTTCCTATAGTTCTCTCTGGGTCTCTGAGTGTAGCTGATTCTCTTCATCACTGAACAACTGTAACTGGTTTGAATCATCTCATTGTTGAAGAGAGCCACATCCATCAGAATTAATCGTTGTATAGTCTTGTTGCTGTGTACAATGATCTCCTGGTGCTACTCATTTCACTCAGCATCAGTTCATATATAAGTCTCTCCAGGCCTCTCTGCACTCATCCTGCTGTTCATTTCTTACTAAACAATAATATTCCATAATATTCAGATACCACTATTTATTCAGCCATTTCTCCAATTGGTGGGCATCCACTCAGATTCCAGTTTCTTGCCACTACAAAAAGAGCTGTCACAAACATTCTTGCACATACATGTCCCTTTCCATTTTTTAAGATCATTTTGGGATATAAGCCCAGAAGAAATATTGCTGGGTCTGCTGAGTGAAACGAGCAGAACCAGAAGATCATTATACACTTCAACAATGATACTGTACGAGGATGTATGCTGATGGAAGTGGATTTCTTCAACATAGAGAAGAACTAATCCAATTCCAATTGATCAATGATGGACAGAATCAGCTACATCCAGAAAAGGAACACTGGGAAATGAATGTAAACTGTTATTTTTACCTTCTGAGTCCAATTCTTCCTGTGCAACAAAAAATTCGGTTCTACACACATATATTGTATCTAAATTATACTGTAATATATTTAACATATATAAGACTGCTTGCCATCTGGGGGAGGGGGTTGGGGGAGGAAGGGAAAAAATCTGAATAGAAGTAAATGCAAGGGATAATGTTGTAAAAAATTACCCATGCATATGTACTGTCAAAAAATGTTATAATTATAAAATAAAATAAAAAATTAAAAAAAAAAAAAAAAAGAAATATTGCTGGGTCAAAAGGTATGCACAGTTTGATAACTTTTTGCTGCTCATCATTTCTTAAAGAACATTAGACACCGGGCAGCTAGGTGGCCCAGTGGATAGAATACCAGCTCTGAAGTCAGGAGGACCTGAGTTCAAATCTGGCCTCAGATACTTAAAACTTCCTAGCTGGTGACCCTAGGCAAGTCACTTAACCCCAATTGCCTCAGCAAAAACAAACAAACAAATGAAAAAAAAAACAAAAAAAAAAACATTAGACCAATGAGTTTTCTCTCTCTTGGATTCAATGATATCACATTTTTCTTCCTCCCCTCTTCCCTCCTTATTCCAACTTTATCACATTTTCTGACAATTTTGTTCCCCAGATCCTTAAATATATGTATTATCCATAGTTCTGCCTTGAGTCCTTTTCTTGTTTTTCTCTTCATTATCTCCCATTGTATCATACCTTACCTAGGGCAGAGACATTTCTATGTCAGTCATTGACAAACCCATGAAAGGGTAGATACAAGGTGGTAAAGAGCAGCAAAATAAAATCCTGTGCCCTTGCTTTGGTGAGAAGGAAAGTTAGAATATAGTAAGAAACTGGACCAGATGGATGTCAGGATATGTCTAAGCAAAACTGAAATGAGCAGGAAAATCAATTGTTCGTTTAAAGATTTGGGCTGAAACATTTATACCATTTTTTCAAGGGCTAGAGATGTGATTTCATTGCTAAAGGGAAATCCAAGAAGGGAAATCCATTCTACCAGTTATATATTGGCTCCTACTTTACAACTTATAGCTGTAGACAGTTGTCTGCCAAAACAGAAAATTAAGTGACTTTCCCAGATTCATATGATCAGTACAAATCAGACATGACACAGAGAGATGAAGAAAGAGAGATGGAGGAAATATAGAGAGACAGATTCAGAGAAAGAGACAGATAGAGATACAGAAAAATAGAGACAGAGCTAAAGACAGAGACACACACAGAGACAGAGATAGTCAGAGAAAGAAAGGGAGGGGGAGAGAGTGAGACCTAGAGTAAGAGAGAGAAGAATCTTTGGACTGAATTGGCTTACAATGAATAGGTGCCCAAGATGAATAGGAAAATGGTAGAAAGCATCCTGCCAACCTAGAGAAGCATAATTCAACAAATCCAATGAACCATATCATAAGGTACTTACAAGGACTGGAAGATGACCACTGAACCAACAGCAGCTATTTTAGAAATGTCATGGAAAACATAAAGGCTATCATAAGGGTGAAAAAGGATGAATATTCAGATTTCCATAAAAAGGGAGAAAATGGAACCTATAAACTCTAAAACTTTGGGTTTATCTTTGATTCCAGGCTAAATTCAAGAATAATGAAGGGATAGTTAATAATAATAGCTAATATTTATATAGCACTTTAAGGTTTACAAAGTGCTTTTTATTTCATCTTTATAATAACCCTGTGTGTGGGGAACTATTATTATTCATTTCTTACATATGAGGAAATTGAGGCTGAGTGAAATTATATTATTTACCCAGGGTTGCACAGCTACTAAATTAATTAATCCTAAATTAATCTCCAAATTCATTGATAAATGCAATTTTTTGAGTTATCACAAATGAGACATCATAACAACAGAGTTTATAACTGTATTTGAGGATCATTTTTGTCCTCCTTCCTATTGCCTCTCTTTTTCTCTCTGTCAGTTTCTTTGGGAGAGAGAGAAACAGAGATAGAGAGACAAAGAAACAGAGACAGAGACAGAAACAGAAAGAGAGAGAGGAAGAGAGGAAGAGATAGAGACAGAGAGCAACAGAGAGAGAGAGAGAGACAGAGACAGAGAGACAGAGACAGAGAGAGACAGAGACAGAGAGAGACAGAGACAGAGAGACAGAGAGATAGATACAGAGAGAGAGAGAGAGAGAGAGAGAGAGAGAGAGAGACACTCTGTACTGAGTGGGCTGACCAGCTCTGTTTGTGCCTCCTGTTCTTTTCTCCTGTTGCTCTACTCCCCCTGTTTATCTGTAGGAGGAATGTTTATTATTGAGAAGTTCTCAGGGTAACTTCCTGAGTTTTTGAAGAAAAAGCTGCTATAGAAAACCCAAAACTATTTAAATAATAAATATCTAATATGGCACCAAGCCAATGCTGAAAATCAGGAAACTAATTCCTTCTTTTGGCTGTGACTTGCAAGGAAGCTGAGGATAAGTTAATGAGTTCCACTCTTCCTCTCCTTCCATATCTACTGCAGTTATTACTTGTCATCAAAGTATTTAGCTAGGATGTGATATGATGAACACTGGAGATGAATTGACCTTTTCAGAATAAGACATCATGTCTAGTGCTGATATCAACCTGTATATACTTTTAAGACTCCTTATGAACCTTTACAGGCAAGTTTAGTTTGGTTTCTTATACAAAATGTATGTCATCATTGGTAATCTAGAGGAGCTAGAGATCTAAGAGATATAATGAAAACGGTATAGTTAGGTGTTCTCAACACATTTTATTGTCCTACCCACAACATTGTAAGGCATATGCTATTATTTCAATTTTGCAGATGAACAAAATAAATATAAGAGACATTATGTGACTTGCTTAAGGTCATACAGCTACTGGCGATAGGATTTAAATGCATCTTCCCAACATGTCACCTTTCTTAATTAACATTTAGAAAAGGAAGCAATCCAAAAGAGTGAATCTGGCTTTGACCAGAATAGGACATGCCAATTTAGATCTTTTTTTTTTAAAGAGTTTTTAAATTGGTATATTAAAAGAATGTTGTAAACATAATCCAGCAAATCATTTGACTAAGGATTTTAGTGGCAAAGCTGAAGGTTTGTCCAACAAATGAAAATACAATTAAACAAATCTGAATCTAGTTAACCCAAAGAATAATTATTAACAATTCAATGTTAACTTAGAAAGAAATATCCAGTGGAATTGGTAAAGTTTCAGATCAAGACCAAGTAATATATTTTATGTTAGCTACCCAAAGATTAGCATGGTTGGAGATGATAATCAAAAATGATAAATATTTTTAAGTGCAAAAATTCATAAAGGCCATGTACTAAGGTTGGGAAAATGTATCAACTAGCCTCAGCAAGTGAATAACCACACTGATGAAAATACTGATCCTTGATATATTGCAGCATTTCTTTGAATGTATTACTCATTGTACATATTTACAATATGTAACATTCACTCAACAAAGATTTTTTTATATTATTTAACTTTGAGAATACCATAATTAAGTGAACATCTAATTATTAAAAAAACTAGAATGTAGGCTTCTTAAGGCTACTGATGTTCCCTTCCATAAAAAGGCACCATTACAGTGACAGGGGAAACAGCAAGGGACTAGAGGAAACTGGCATCAATTTTACTGCCTGATAAAAATCTTGGCAGGCAGATTGATTTATGTTAGTTCTCCTGCAAGGTTGGTTTGCTCTGCCTGACACTGTATTTTCCATAGTTTCAAATGACCTTGAGAAAGAGCAAGAACTTTCTTTCCATGGCTGTCACTAACCCTTGGCTGGGTGAATGGATGGATGAATGAACACAAAAGCATTTATCAAGCATTTATTATATGCTTATGTGGATAGAACATAAAAAAACAAAATTGTCTATGCTTTCATATTTCAACAAGAGGTAATACATCAAGAAGATTTCAACTTGAAGTTGGATGGAAAGGTTCTGTGGCCTTTATGGAATAGAGAAAAATGAGGAAAATATGCTTCATATAGAGGGCCAGGAGGCAGCACTCAATGAAAGTAGGGCAGTGATCACTAAAAATATACAGGAGACCAGAATCAGTTTGATGAAACAATACAAATGCATTTCCAGGCATATCAAGGGTACTTTAATACCTACAGTAGATCCTGTCACCTTAGTGTTGATTCCTTATAGCTACTCTTGGTGAGATAATCTTGCTCTCCTAGTGTTAAGCTCTCCTAGTGAGCTCAGAGTCCTTGGACAAATACTGAGGCTATAAAGACAAAACCAAAATGCTTCCTACACTCAGGAATCTAAAATTCTAGATTGGGGGAGAGGGCATTATAACAACATAGTCTTGAAGTTGAATGAGACTTATAAGCCATCATGTCCTATCTTACACACAAGGAAACAAGTTGTGATATACAAAAAGTTCAAGAGACATCAATTTTGGATAATTAATAATTTTATTCACTATTGGTAGTGGATAATAATTGAAAGGGATCAGTAGCACTCTTGAATGTCAAAGAGGGATCATGGAAGCTTCTTGACACTTATACGTTTTTTCTAAGAAGAATGGCTCATTCTGACAGCAATTAATTCTGATTGGTTAACAATGAATTAGAAGACTGAATTTTAAATGAGAGGTAGGCCTATTCTATTGAGAGATTGGGAGATTTTTAATTATTTTAATTATTATATTACTCTTGGACAAAGAGACACTATCTTAAGCCATACCATCCCTGGCCTGGGCAATCCAGGCAAAGAATCTACATTTCACTGAAGCAATGAACTATAATTCACCTTTGTAAGGTTCTCTAATTGGGTGCAGTCTTCCATCCAGGATGGAAAAGCACATAGCCCAGAAATTTTGGCAATCTTATCCATTGACAATGTCCTTCAGATACTGAACAATCTACAGTTTTCTAGTTCCTGAATGTAGAACAGAAAGGCAAAGAAGTTTGGTCCTAAATCAATAATTGATTATTAATATGAAAGAAATAATCATTTCTCTCGAAGTTCAGTGACTTCCCAGGGTCACCTAGCTAATATGTCCCCGAGGCCCAACCTGAACACAAACAAACTTTCTTGATTCCAAGTTTAATTCCCTATCCACTATAATACCTTGCCTCAATTAACATAAGTAAACATAAAGTCCCTAAGATTTAATAGTATATATATATATATATATATTTTTTTTTTTTTCCTGAGGCTGGGGTTAAGTGACTTGCCCAGGGTCACACAGCTAGGAAG
The DNA here is from genome assembly GCF_048593235.1 of Sminthopsis crassicaudata. Lineage (NCBI taxonomy): Eukaryota > Metazoa > Chordata > Mammalia > Dasyuromorphia > Dasyuridae > Sminthopsis > Sminthopsis crassicaudata. Next base: position 384,830,524 of record NC_133620.1, on the reverse strand, counting down.
TGTTAAGTGGGATCAGATTTGATTTGGTCCTCCTGAATTCAAGGCTGGTGCTCCATCCACTGTGCCACCTAGCTGCCCCTAATAGTATAATTTCAAGAGGGCGAGATATCATCACTAGTTTGTGGGGTTTGGGGAGAGCAAGACAAGCTGAAGCTGTGCTTTGAAGAAGGCATTATACATGCGTGTGTTATTTTTTATGTTATATTCCATTTGCCAAGTCTGTTTCTCTCATGGATGATTAGAAAATTTCCACTCGGAGGCACCAGAACTGTTGTTTTCAACTTTAAAACGATACAAAAATATCACCATTAATAGTACAATTAAGAAAAACACAGTGAGTGGTTTTCTTACAGCTGAACAGCATTTGGGAAAAATCAGATTGGGGCATATCTTTGCTTAACATTAATTTCACACTTTATCAATGAAAAGCTTTTTTGAGAGTACTTTGTCAAACCTTTCAATCTTTCTAGTAAAATGACTTCTAAAGAGATCTCCAGCTAATGCTTTTAGCTTAGTCACCAACACAGGTACTTTGAATTACAATTTCAAAGTTTGAAACCAAATAATAGCCCAGTGTCCCTGATACTAGCAGATAGATAAAATCTATGTTTTCCCAAATTAATGTTACCAATTTTAAACGAACTATTGTCCATTCACTTCCCAATGTGCCTTTCTTGTTCTCAGGGAATAATTTAGACTATGGAAATTGGGTTGAATTATTTAAAAACCGCATTCCATTGAAGCATTCAGTATTTCATGGAATCAGAATACTGAAAATAATCTTAATAATGGCAACATGAAGTCAAGGAGACAAGAGAGAAGTACAAGACATAAAATACCTAAAATGGCCTGACTGATATGGGTGATGTCTACCACCAAGCCCAAATAAGATCACTTAGCAGAAGATCTAGGACAACATCATCACTATTTAAAGTACAATCTCATCACTATTTAAAAATACAAATACAAGATCCACTTTTAGGTTTTACAAATGCAAAGCATTTTTGCTGAGCAAGTTACAGCCCATTCCATTAAGAGGTCTAATGAGTTTAGGTGAACTCCATCACTGAGGCCAAAAAACCCCATGCCTATCTTCTGAATTGCCAAACTGGGTGATAGAGAAAATGAGATATGGCCTAGCCCAGTAGGGTCAAATGCAAATAGAATTGCTTTACCATCACTTCAGTCATGTCTCATTCTCTATGAACCATTTGAGTTTAGTTTTTGTTTGTTTGTTTGTTTGTTTTTTGGCAAAGATACTAAAGAGTCTAATATTTTTTCTCAGCTCATTTTACAGATGAGGTGATTGAGAAAAAAACCCCAAATTTATATTGTCTATGTTGTATTTTATTTTTATTCATTTTGTTAAACACTACCCAATTACAATTTAATCTGATTTTGGCCACAACAGTGAATTTTGTGGATAGACAAGACTGGATGATTTCAGAATGCTGCAAAACTTTATTAATTTTTGAATGTCTGATAACCAATGGTCCTTACATCTAATAATCTATAAATTTAAAAACCTCCCCTCCTTCTCTCTGCATCTTATCAATCCCAGCTCTTGGTTTATTCTTTTTCTAGTTCAAAGTCCCAGGAGCTACAAGGCTGAGTATGTAGAAGGCATGGAACTGCCCTAGAGCTTCAATCCATCATATGGCATTTATCTATTTTCCTAGTCCCTAAGAGTTCAGTTTGGAAAACATTGCACTAGAGGTTTGGGAACATTGTGCAAACCTAATATTTATCCACCTACCTTTGTGTGCAAGATGTTCAGCTTTACATGGACAGTGATTAATTGCTCGCTTCTTCTGTTTAATTATCAAATGCTGTCTCACCAATGAAATATTTAATGACTTTACCCCTTCAAGGTAAGATACATCTAAAGTGCATAAAATAAAAAAAGTTACAACATGGACTCCAAGATTGCTCAAGTGACTAAAGAATCCAATTTAACACTTTGCTTAGAGTCAATTCTAAATAAAGTACCTTTGTCAGCCCTCTCCCTCACATAGTATTATGAACAAGTATCAATAAGTTCCACTTATCCCAAACCAAGACCAAACAAAATTGTTGCTGGGCCAGAAATTCTCACTTTCATCACTTCTTTGAGGTCATATTAGAAAATTCTTTCTGGAAGGTTATTTTTAAAATTTAATATGTTACTTGGGAAGTGTTAATACAGTAGCACAAATTAATTTATCAAAGGTTAGCTGTAACCTGGAAAAAACAGGATCCTTAGGGATTGTGGCTTTTTGTATGGGTAAATTAGATTCTAGTTGGATACTGGAATATTCACTTAATTTGGGAAAGACATTAAAATGGTGGTCTCATATAGTCTATGGAAAACATCAGGGCATTGGGTCCCTAGAGTAGTTCAGGAGTGAGAAAAGAGATAACCAAAAAGGAAAAGAGGAAGACAAATGATAAACTTAATCTATTTCACAATTTTGCTTAGGGCCAGGCATTCTATATCCTATTTCTATAAAAACACTTAATTTACTGTAACTGATGTCAGTATAACTTCTCTGACCATTGTCTCATCACATTAGTTTACTCCCTGCCAACTGCCAATACCAAGTAATGTTGCTGTAAGACTGCATACTTTAACAAACATCCAGTCTTCAGACAAAAATTGGATTTAAGGTTTCATGAGAGGACTTTCTGAATCTTTCAATTCTCATTATAAGCATCTCTCTCTCTAGCTTATTGATTTAGTTGATTTGTTCATTCTTAAGGAAATAAGCAATTTTGGACAACGTATTTTTTTGTGATTGGGGAGACATAAGCTTTCTTCTACACTATTTTATCTTTCCCAGTCTCAGTGACATTTCATATACCAGAGACAATGCCTCTGCAACCACAATTGTCAATATTGTTTCAATACCATAACCATGAAGTTTATCTGGGTTGAGTGACTTGAATTCACCAAAAGGAGTTAGGTGTTACTCTTTGACAGAGAGAAAGGAAGGGAAGAGAAAGAAGGGAAAAAGAAAGAAGAGAAAGAAAGGAGGAAAGACAGAGAGAGAAAAAAAAAGAAAAGAGGAAAGAGCTGTTGTCCAACTGGCCAGTACAATGGGGACCACAGTGGAGCAGCTCCTGCTACTACTTATAAGGATTGTTGTCTATCCTTCCTTCTTGATGAGGACCATGACATCAAGGAGATAATACCATGAGATATAAATGAATTGGATTTTAGTGAGAGTGCTCTCTCCAAAGGAATGTAAATTTTGATCTCTGAAACCTTACAAAATATCTTGGAATTTATAAGCTAGATTTCTTTTTTAAAGACCATGTTTTCAAGCCAAATAACTCCAGCTTTCATTGATTGGCCAATAATATGTTGCAGTCCAAAACGCCGGTTGGTCATTTTTTGGACCCTGATTGACTCAGAGTGAGCATAAATAGCAATTGTTTCTTTTTTTATCAGAAACCCTGAGGGTCTTTCCTTCAGAGACTAATTTTTTTTAGCTAGGTAAAAAGGCCGTTTTCTGCTTCATTGTGTACATAGCCTTAATCAATGAATAGATGTTTCTTCAGTGAAGCTGAAACCTGGGAAAAGACCTTTGCTTAAAAAGCCCATGGTCTTCCACTGCATCTGGAGTCATTTACCATCATGCTAATCTATTGCTTGGCACTGGATCCAGATGGCTCCAGAGGAGAAAGAGAGACAGGCGATTTTGCTCAGCCCTCCCTCACTGAAATTCAAGTCACTTGTACCTCATGGCATCACCTCCTTGATGTCATGTGCTTCTTTGAGAATGAAGGACAAACAACAATAACTCTATTAAAGTGACACCACTGGCCATTTTGCTTTGTCCTTTTCTGTCCCAAGATCCTTAGCAGAGAAAATAGAAATAAAATGGCCATTGTTCAGCTCCTCATCTTCTCTGATTAGAGTTGGTACTCCCCCTGTTCTGAGCAACAGACCTATCCCTTCTTTGACCCTGTTCTTTTTCCCCCAAGACAACTTTAAAGAAATGTTCCTTATGGTTGATCTTAGCTTTTCTTAATAGTATCAATAACTCTATGTTTATAGACATCCTCTGTAACTGGCCCTTATTTTTATTTTCTGTCCATAGTTTTAAAATGGATAAGTTTATGGATAAGTCCCCAATATATTAATGTTGTTCTTTTTAGTCAATTCCCCTTTTTCTTACCAGAATTTTTTCTTTTTAATTTTACTTTTTTTTAATTATAACTTTTTATTGACAGAACATATGCCTGGGTAATTTTTTACAACATTATCACTTGTACTCATTTCTGTTCTGACTTTTCCCTTCCCTCCCTCCACCCCTCCCCTAAATAGCAGGCAGTCTTATACAAATTAAATATATTATAGTATATCCCAGAAACAATTTATGTGTGCAGTACCGAACAGTTCTCTTGTTGCACAAGAAGAATTGAATTCAGAAGGTAAAAATATCCTGGGAAGAAAAACAAAAATGCAAACAGTTTACACTCATATCCCAGTGTTCCTTCTATGGATGTAGTTGATTCTGTTCATCATTGATCAATTGGAACTGAATTAGATATTCCCTTTGTCAAAGATATCCACTTCCATCAGAATACATCCTCATACAGTATTGTTGTTTAAGTGCATAATGATCTCCTGTTTCTGCTCATTTCACTTAGCATAAGTTCATGTAAGTCTCTCCAAGCCTCTCTGTATTCATCCTGCTGGTCATTTCTTACAAAACAATAACATTCCATAACATTCATATATCACAATTTATATTCTCCAAGTGATGGGCATCCATTCATTTTCCAGTTTCTAGCCACTACAAAAAGGGCTGCCACAAATATTTTGGCACATAGAGGTCCCTTTCCCTTCTTTAGTATCTCTTCGGGATATAAGCCCAGTAGCAGCATTGCTGGATCAAAGGGTATGCACAGTTTGATAACTTTTTTGGCATAATTCCAAATTGCTCTTCAGAATGGTTGGATTCGTTCACAACTCCACCAAGAGTGAATCAGTGTCGCAGTTTTCCTGTATCCCTCCAACATTCATCATTATTTTTTCCTGTCATCTTAGCCAATCTGACAGGTGTGTAGAGGTATCTCAGAGTTATCTTAATTTGCATTTTTCTGATCAATAGTGATTTGGAACACTCTTTCATATGAGTGGAAATAGTTTTAATTTCATCATCTGAAAATTGTCTGTTCATGTCCTTTGACCATTTATCAATTGGAGAATGACTTAATTTCTTATAAATTAGAGTCAATTATCTCTATATTTTGGAAATGAGGCCTTTATCAGAACCTTTAATTGTAAAACTGTTTTCTCAATTTATTGCCTCCCTTCTAATCTTGTTTGCATTAGTTTTGTTTGCACAAAGGCTTTTTTATTTGATATAATCAAATTTTTCTATTTTGTGATCAATAATGATCTCTAGTTATTCTTTGGTCACAAATTCCTTCCTCCTCCACAGTCTGAGAAGTAAACTATTCTATGTTCCTCTAATTCATTTATAATCTCATTCTTTATGCCTAAATCATGGACCCATTTTGATCTTATCTTGGTGTATGGTGTTAAGTGTGGGTCCATGCCTAGTTTCATGCCATTTTTCCCAGCAGTTTTTGTCAAATAGTGAATTCTTATCCCAAAAGTTGGGATCTTTGGGTTTGTCAAACACTAGATCATTATAGTTGTTGACTGCTTTGTCCTGTGAATCTAACCTACTCCACTGATCAACTAATCAATTTCTTGGCCAATACCAAATAGTTTTGGTGACTGCTGCTTTATAATATAGTTTTAGATCAGGTAAGCTAAGATGCCTTCATTTGAATTTTTTTTCCATTAGTTCCCTTGAAATTCTTGATATTTTGTTCTTCCATATGAATTTTGTTGTTATTTTTTTCTAGGTTATTAAAATAGTTTCTTGAGAGTCTGATTGGTGTAGATTTATTTTTTATTTAATTTCTGATTTATGGGACAAAACAAGCATTTTCATAATAGTAAAAAAAAGATGATTGTACATGAAACTGTAAATCTACTGTATATTACTTGGTATTCTTTTAAAATATATATGTTAAAGTTATCATATGCATTTTTTTCGCTTTTGCTTTTTATATCCTCTCATCTCTCACCTTAGAGATGTTTATTATTGTACATAAATATATATGTGCAAAATTTTCCTATACATACTTCTATTTATCAGTTCTTTCTCTGGAGACAGCATGTTCTTCATCTGTCCTTTGTAGTTAGTTTGTGTATTTATAACAGCCAAAATGACTATTTATTCAAACTTGTTCTTAAAACAATATTGTCATTACTACATATAGCATTATCTTGGTTCTATTCATTTAATTCTTTATTATTTCATGCGAATATATCTGCATTTCTTTTAAGATCATTGAGCTCATAATCTCTTATAGAACAGTAATATTCTGTCACAATCATATACCACAACTTATTCAGTCATTCCCCAATTGATGGGCATCCCCACAATTTCCAGTGCTTTGCCACTACAAAAAGAACTGCAATAAATATTTTAGAACATATAGGTTCTTTTTCTTTTCCCTTGATCATCCTTAAAAATAGACTTAGGAATGGAATTGCTGGATCAAAGGATATAGGCCGTTTTGAAGCTCTTTGGGGATATAGATTATTTTCCAAAATGATTAGATCAGTTCACAATTCCACCAATAATTTATTAATGTACTGAATTTTTCTACATTACCTTTAAGATTTTTTGCCTTTTTGTATTCAAATTTAATTATTGAAAGTGTTCATATTTAATGAGCTGATTTCTCTTGTAGAATTGATGTCAGTGAGACCTTTTAAAACTTTGGAATCTACTCTCCCCAAACCTAGGGTGTGTATCAGATTATTTCCCTCTTTCTTTTCCCTCTATCACAAACCCTAGAAAGGATTCACACAATTTTCATATGAACAACCAGTAATTTTCCTGTTAATGAAAATTAGAAGGTAAGCAGAATTTCTCCTTGTTGGTTCTTATGAGAGCTCCAAAACGATGTGAGTAAAACTCAACTTGAATTTCCTGAATTTATAGGTGGAAAGAGGATTAAATTTTAACTTCATCTAACAGAGAAAAAGAGAGAAAGAAAGAGAGAGAGAGAGAAAAAGACACAGAGAGAGAGAGAAGAAAAAGGAGAGGAGAGAAGAAGAGAAAAGAAAAGAAGAGAGGAGAGGAGAGGAGAAGAAAGAAAAACAAGTTCTGTTAATAAAACCAAAGTTTTAATGACCTCTGAATCTTGAGAAAATGAACTTCAACTTCAAGCATTTGACCCTTTGGTAGCAAAGATAGAAAGAAAAGAGACTTTACTGTTCTTTTCACTATCCATATCATCATGCTATATTATTTAATGGAGAAGTAGAGTAGAAGAGTGGTGAGGATGAAAAGAATTTGGCTTTTATAAGACACACTGGTTCATCAATGGAGTTCCATTACTTAAATTAGAGTGACTATCAAGATCTAAAAGGATAGAAAGCTTTATGATAAAATTTTGCAAGTTTCATTGAATCAGAGTTTTTAGAGATTATGAAGATTTCCTGGAGTAGCAGAAAGAACATAGAGCCCAAAGACATAACTTGCAATCTCCCTGAGTGGAAAGCCATTGGATAGAGAACCAAGGTAAATTAAATTCAAGCCCTGCTATTACCATTAAATTCCCATGTAAGTTTTTTTTTTAACTTGTTTAGGCCTCAGTTTACCAATCTCTGAAATAAGAAGTTTGGATGAGAAAATCACTAACTTCTTTTGCAGCTCTATAACTCAATAATTCTAGGTACAAGCTCTGAAATTTACTAAGCATATGTTTTTGAACAGGATTCTTTGTTAATTTCTCTGAGCCTCAGTTTCCCCATCAGCAAAATAGAGATGGTAACACCAACAGTACTTACTCTATAGAGCTATTGTAAGAAGAAAATGATTTATTCAAGTTTATTCTGAATTCAAATCCTGCCTCAAATACATTTTTGTCATTTATGTTCTCTCTATTTCAGTTTATTCATCTGTAAAATGAGGATAAGGATAAAATAAAATATAAAATATTTATATAATGTTTTCCATTTTTTGTAAACCTAAAAGTAATATATAAATGGTAAGTATTATTATCTATCATTTTACCCAGTGCCCAGAACTTTGTTGTTTATTGTTGTTGTTTACTTGCGTTAGTCATATTCAACTCTTCTTGACTCCATTAGGAGTCTTCTTGGTAAAAATACTGTAGCTGTCACAAAGCTAGAATCAGGACCTATTTTCCTGACTGTGAGTACATCTCTGTTTCTACTTTATCACACTGAGTTGGGAAATTTTTTGGATGATAATTTCAAAATCTTTCTGAAGCTCCACTTTTTCAGGGATTGACCTGATATGTGAAGAAGGTTGTATTTTTTAATGTCAATCAAAATATTCTTAGAAGTAAGCAGAGCTCTAGTATGAATCCAACCTCTAATTCACCTTTCTCCACTTAAATGAATTGTAGTGACCTTTTCTCTTCCTTCATCTTTCCCTCCCTCAATGGTGCCCTTGACTATCAAATAATTCACCTCATCTATTTCCTTGTCAAGAGATGACAAAATAATAAATGTTCTTTTCAGTCTTCTCAGGAGGTGATTAAACATAGCTATCTGTTCTTACTATTCCATCAATTCAAGTGAGTGATCATTTCTACAGAGTTAACAACAAATGGTTAAAAGTTCTAGCCTTTAAAGTTGGAAGAGACTTTAAAGATCATCAGGATATCTTCTAATGCAGTATTAACTTTTTCTTCTTCTCTTTTTAATAATATTCCTGGAGAGAATGAGTCAAGATGGCATAGTAAAAGCAGGGATTCACCCCTTCTTTGCCCCCAAACCCTTCAAATTCCTTTAAATAATGACTCTAAACAAACTTCAGAGCATCAGAACCCACAAAAAGACAAAGTGGAATAATTTTCCAGGCAAAGATGACATGGAAGGTCATCCACCAGGATGGGTATCCAATGAAGTCCCAGTATAGATCATGCTAACACAGTCCTGACACTGGCTTCTGTGCCAGCAAAGCAGAAGTAGTCCTCAGGCATCTACATCAGCAGAAGTATTGGAGGTTTTCAGACTTCTTTTCCCAGAAACACCAAAGATGACTTGGAAGGTCAGCAGGAAAGGTAGGATGAGAGAGAGCCTTGAGACACCAGCTGGAGATGGTGGGGATGAACAGCTTTCAGAGGCTTCTTTAGTAGTACTCAGGAAGGAGTTTGTTCCTTTAGCCCACTAGAACTTAAAGCCACAGTGGAGCAAGGATCCTCTTCATGTTCCAGGGCAGAAAAGAGTGATTGTGGTCAACTCAATAGAAAGATCTCTGAAAACAGTTGCACAAAACTCTTGAAGCTTTGGGCATTATCTCCCACCACTAAGGAAGCAGAAACCTACTTTAACAAAGAGTTAAAAGCCAAGTAATAGGCTGGGGAAAATGAGAAAGATTCTAACTACAGGAAGTTACTATGGTGACAAGTAAGATTAAAACACACACTCAGAAGAAAGCAAAATCAAAGCTCCTATATCCAAAACCTCAAAGAAAAATAAGGATTGGAATCAGGCCATGGAAGAGCTCAAAAAGGATTTTGAAATTCAAGTAAGAGAGGTAGAAGAAAAATTGAGACTATAAATGAAAGTCATTCAAGAGGAAATACAAAAAGCTAATGGAGAGAAGAATGCCTTAAAAAGCAAAATTGGCTAAATGGGAAAGAAATTACAAAAGAGCACTGAGGAAAACAATTTCTTAAAAAATAGAATTGAGAAAAAGGAAGATAACTTTACAAAAATCAAGAAACAATAAAACAAAACCAAATGAATGAAAAAATAGAAAATAATGTAAAATATCTCATTGAAAAACCAACTGACCTGGAAAATAGATTTAGGAGAGATAATTTAAAAATTATTGGATTACCTAAAAGCAATGACAAAAAAGAGCCTAGATATCATATTTCAAATAACCAGAGGATAAAATAGAAATTGAAAGAATCTATTGATTACCTCCAAAAAAAATCCCAAGATGAAAATTTCCATAAATATTATAACTAAATTCAAGGACTTCCAAGGAGAAAATATTGTAAGCATCCAGAAAGAAATGATTCAAGTATAGTGGAACCAAGGTCAGGATAACACAAATTTAGCAGCTTCTATCTTAAAGGAATAAAGAGCTTTTAATATGATATTCCAGAGAGAAATAGAGCGAGGATTACAACAAAAATCATCTGCAAAACAGGTGAAAAGGTGGACATTCAATGGATAAAAAGAGCAGAAGTGAATAGAAAATTTGATTTTTAAATACAGGACTCAGGAGACGCATAAGAAGATAATCAGGAAAGGAAAAACATAAGAACTTAACAAAGTTTATCTATTAACATTCCTATATAGAAAAATGATATAGTAAGTCATAAGAACTTCATTATTATGACAGTTGGGTGGAGTATTATGGATAGAGGTTACAGGTATGAATAGAATATGAAGAAATAATATATAAAAGTAAAATTAAAGATTAAGAGAGAAATGTACTGGGAAAAAATTTAAAAAAGAAGAGAAATGATGTAAATTATCTGTCATAAAAGAGGCAAAGAAAAAAGAAGGTTTTTATAATGGAAGGGAGGAGGAGAAACAACTTTCTTGTCATCAGAATTGGCTCAAAGAGGAAATAACATACACATTCAATGTGAGTACTCTTTAAGAAAGTAAGAGGGAAAGGGGATATAGAAAGGGGGAGGATGAGAAAAAGCAGGACATAATGAAGAGGGAAAGTTAACGATAGTAATTGAGAAAATTGAGAAAAGAAATTTAAAGCAAGTTTGTTTAATAAAGACCTCTTTTCTCAAATTTATAGAAACTATTTAGGAAAAAATTTATAAAAAATAAATAAGGCATTCCCCAAATGATAAATTATCAAAAAATATTAACTATACCCAAATATAAACTACATTTGGGTATATATAGACACAGATATAGATGTGATATATTATATACTCTCTCTCTCTCTCTCTATATATATATATATATACTATGTATTATATTATTCATATATATATATATGAATATTATACTATGACTATTCCTTAACCTATTAATACCATTACTAGGTATATATCCCAAAAGAGATTTTTTTTAAAGAAAAAGATTTCAATAAGTATGACTGGTTGAATATCTAGACTCACTTTCTCATTACTTTAAAAATAGAAACCTTAACAAAACCATAAGATATATTTTATCTTTATAAAGTCCTCACTTTTTAATCTCATATATTTTCCATTTAAAAATATTTTTCTTTATAGTTTCGAGTTCCAAATTCTATCCCTTTATCTTCTTCCCCATCCGTGATGTAGTAAACAATCAGATATAGCAATTAAATAAAATATTTCCATATTAGTCATTTCATTCAAGAAGACTCAATTAAAAGAAAAGAAGTGAAAAAAACCGAATTGTAAAAATATTCACACTATCTCATTTCTCAAGAGGAAGAATAGGAAATTAAGGGAATGTCCATTCTTTGGAGATTGGTTGAATAAACTGTGCTAGATGATTATTATGGAATTGTACCATTCTATAAGAAATGATGAACAGGTCATACAAAATGAAATATACTATGTAAAAAGTAAGAGCAATATGATGCTCAGCTGTGAATGACTTTGCTGTTCTCAATAACATATTGATCCAAGGCCACTTTGAAGGACTTATAGTGAAAAATGCTATACATACCCAGAGGAAGAATTGATTGTGTCTAAATATAGATTGGAGCATACTCACTTTTTAAACTTTATTTTTCTTGAGGTTTTTTTGAGGGGCATCTATGTTTTCTTTCATGATATCACTTATGGAAATGTTTTACATAACTTCACACGTGATTCTCAGTTGATAGGGTTGGGAAGGGAAGAAGAGAGAGAATCTGAAACTGAAACTTTAGAAACAAATGTAAAATCCATGAGTAGGCTAATTTAAACTTTGTCAATACTATAAATAGATTTGGTTTGGCTAGGACTTCCCTGTCTTCTAGATAGGCTACCAACCATAACTGGAGATGTGCCTATGACTTATGGATAAAGTGACTACTCTAAATGGATAAGCATGATTGATTGAATATCTAGACTCACTTTCTCCTTTTTAAAGTTTACTTTAAAAATAAAAATCTTAACAAAACCATAAAATATATTTTTACCTTTATAAAACCCTCACTTTTTACTTATACATATTTTCCATTTTAACAATATTTTTATTTAAAGTTTTGAGTTCCAAATTCTATCTCTTTGTCTTCTTCCTCCTGCTGAGACAGTAAGCATTCAGTATAGCAATTAAGTAAAAGATTTCCATATTAGTCATTTCATTCAAGAAGACTCAATTAAAAGGAAAAAAAAAGTGCAAGAAAAAGCAAAAAACAAAAAAAAATGTAAAAAATTGTTTTATGTGTAACTGGAATGAATAGACATATAAATATAAATGTGTGTTTCTGTGTGTGTGTGTGTGTGTGTGTGTGTGTGTGTGTGTGTGTGTGTGAAAAATCCCTAACTCATGAGAGATTTTCTGCTAGAATACTTTTGGTGACTGAGAGCCTGCTTCCTGAAACAACTCATTTCTTTTATTAGAGAAATCTAATTAGAAAATTAATTCTTTCATTGAGAAGTTAGAATTAATCTACTGTCTCTAACCATCAATTCTGCATGTATTATATGACAGATTGCTGAAAATGAGAAAGATACACTAAGGCTTGGGGAGAGCATATATTGCTCTATTTTTTTCAATAAAAGGAACAAATGTAAAATCTGTAAAAAAAGGATTCTTTGTTCCAGCTAGACTAGTGTACTACCCCCACCACACACACATGCTTTTTCTATACTCCTACTTCCATGCTTCTATGCTTAAGACTATCCAGCCACATGCTCCATGAACATCTTTAAGATTTTTTGTCTGTATTATTTTATTTACATTTATTATACACTATCGTATGTATGTATATATCTATATATGTACATATATAGATATGTATATTTTGTCTCTTTTAAGTTCACTGAGTGCTATAATTATATTTTATATAGATTTGAATTCCCATAACAATAAGACAGAGCATCCATCAAGGTAGAAATTAAATACAGAGTCTATAACTAGAGAGATCACTTAGAATGAAAACTTTAAAAAAGCTCTTGGATTTAGCAGTTAAGAGAATATTAGTAACCTCTGAAAATTAAGTTTCAGCTGAATAGTGGAGTTAGAAGCCAGAATCTAAGGGATGATGATGAAAGTGAATGAAAGATAAGGAAATGGGGCCAATGAGGATTTGTATCTTCTTTCACAACATAGCTAATATGGAAATATGTTTTGCATGATTGCACATGTATAGCATATGTCAAATTGCTTATCATCTTAGGGAATGGGGAATGAAGGGAAAGAATATGGAACTCAAAATTTTTTTAATGTAAAAATGTTTTTACATGTAATTGGGAAAATAAAATATTATTAAAATAACAAAAAGAATTAAGGTTATTTAAGGATTTGAAAAGGATAAAGTATTTTATATACATCAAAAAAGAAACCATTGAATAAGGAGAGATGGAAAGAAAGAGACAGAGATAAAGATAGAAATACAAGACAGACAGAGAGACACAGAGGCAGCAGAGACAGAGATAGAGAGACAGAATGACAGAGACATAGAGCAAGACAGAAAAATAAAGTAGAGACACACAGAGAGAGGGATAGACAGAGTCAGACCCAGAGAAAGACAGAGGCAGAGACAAAGAGAAAGACACAAAGTCAGAGACAGAGGCAGAGACAGAGAGACAGAAAGGGAGATAGAGAGGTAGGATTAGAGAGACAGAGACAGAGTCAAAAACAGAGAGAGACACAGAGAGATTACGAGCAGAATAAAAATGTAGATCGTGAACATTGGGGAGATTGTTGAACCAGTGTGTTTAAGAAGATGTCAATTTCCATATGAAGTAAAAAAATAAAGGAAAGAGTTGGAGTTAAGAAGAAAATTAAATGATTTGGAAGCTAGTAGATAACTAGAAGAAAGCTGTGGACTGGGTGACATAGACTGCCATAAAAAAGTGGCATTCAAAGGAACATAGTTTTTTGAATGACAGTAGCAAAGAGAAGGTCTAAAATAATCATCCACTTCTCATAGTACCTTCTTGCCTAATTCTCTCACCTGAGGACCTCACCTTACTTGGAGGTCACTGACTTTGAGTTCCCTTTCCTTTCCTTCTCCCTATCTTACAATCCTTCGATTCCCTTAATATTTCTCTTTTAACCCACTCTCTAATTAAGCAATGGTCCTTCTTTTTATTAGTTCCACTCTTTCTCCTCACTCTAACAATAACATGAAATAGAATGAGATGTTGACATAAAGTACTGAACTTGGATTCATCAAGACTTAGGTTCAATTTCTGTCTCTGACACTTATTCTCTGACTACAAAGAAATTGTCTAACTGCCCTTGATTATATATTTTTTTATCTTTTTAAAATTCTATACCCTAATGACCACCAGGTCTTTCTATCTTATCTGCAGTTGAAGTGTTCTGTCTTCCATTGGAATGTGAACTTTTTATGAACAGAGAATGCTGAGATTTCTTTATTTTCTTTTTTGTAAATAGTTGTTAAATATAAAATAGTTTTCAACATCCATTTTTAATTTTTTTTATTTTTACAAACATTTTATGCATAGGTAATTTTCCAGCATTGACAATTGCAAAACCTTTTGTTTCAACTTTTCTCCTCCTCCCCCCCCACCCCTTTCCCCAGATGGCAGGTTGACCAATACATGTTAAATATGTTAAAGTATAAGTTAAATACAATACATCAACATCCATTTTTATAAGATTTTCAATCCCCAATTTTTTTTCTCCCTCCCTCTCTCCCATTAACCATCTCTAGGATGGCAAGCAATCTGGCATATATAATCATGTAAACATATTTCCACATTAGTTATGTTGTTTAAGAAGAAACAGAACAAAAGGGAAAAATGACAAAAAAAACAACAGATATGAAAATAGTATGCTTTGATCTGCATTCAAACTCCATAGTTATTTTTCTTTATGTGTATAGCATTTTCCATCATGAATCTTTGGGAATTGCCTTGTGTCCTTGTATTGCTGAGAATACTAAGTCAATTATAGTTGATCATCAAACACTATTGCTGTTACTGTGTACAATATTCTCCTGATTCTACTCACTTCACTCAACATCATTTCATATAAGTCTCTTTTAGAATAATAGTATTCTATTACATCGATATATCATAACTTGTCCAACTATTCCCCAATTGATTGACATTTTCTCAATTTCCAATTCTTTGCTACAACAAAAAGTTGCTATAAACATTTTTTGCATAAGTAGATCTTTTTCCTCTTTTTATGATATGTTTGGGATACAGACCCAGTAGTGGATAAAAGGATATGCATGTTGTACTTTTCGATCAGTATTCCTGGTACTTATCAGAGTGTTCTATACATAGTTGACATAATAAATGACTTTTCAATCATCTGTATGATGAGGGAGTTGGACTAAATCACCTCTAATGTCCTTTTCAGGTCTATAATTGAATGATTTCTCACATATTAGATACTTACTAAATACTTATTGACTGACTGACTGTGATATATATATATATATGTATTAGATATTTTAGGAACATGAGAGTGCATCTCACTTAGCCATAAAGGTATAGTTAAGTGGAAAATGGATGGTATATCTCATGTCATTTCTATTTCACTTAAAGTTCTTCTTTGCCTCTCTACAGTGCTATAATGCATCCCTACAGTATTTCTTAAGCCAATAAAATGCCTTTCTTTTCCTTTGTGTTTTTCCTCAAACTGTGCAGAGGCATTGTATGACAGATGTATACTTGCCTGGAGGGAGACTAGAACAGTGTATAATTCCATATGGAATATCCCTGTCATTAAAAAGAATTGTAAATAACTGTTCTGTCACAGATTTTCATACTTCTCCCTCTGGAGGAGAAAAATATGTCTTTTGGAATTCCTTTTACTCTTTATTTTCCTAGCTGGAGATTGTTCAAGACATGGTAAGGTTTTAGAGCTTTCACATAGTATTATTTCTAATAGATTCTGATCTAACATTTTAGAGCATTATTCCCTAGAAATGCACATAGAAAACAGTAAGTTTATTGTTGGGAATTCCATTTGTCAAGTTCCTTACTGAATGACAAAGCAGCATAGTCACAATATAAGAGAGCCCACCAGAGGAATCTCATCTTCTGAACAGGAACCTAAGATGCTAACAGGAATAGTTATATCACCAAATGAAACATTCAATGATGGGAAAACCATAGTCCTGAAGCAAAGGGTCAATATTTTCTTAAATCTTAACAATTTAAAGGAAGTCAAATCAGGTGCATGCTAAGATGCATTAAATAGATTAAAAATAGGTGCATTGCCTATTTTTGTTCAGATTAGCCATTCTAGGGCCAAGGACAACTTGGGATCCTAAAACTTGTGGCAAATGGGATAAAAATAAAAAGAAGTCTAGGAAATTGCCTCCTCCCCTATTCCTCACTATTTGCACTTTCAGTTTTTGAGAGTTTTCAGAATATCTATCTTCTTTATTCACTTCCTTCTTACTCAGTAACAATAGTCTAAAAGAGAAAATTCTTTCAATCTCAGGAGACCTGTAAATATTCTTCTTTACATATTGGACTCATGTCGGCTTTTGAAAGTGGTTCTCTAGCAAATGGCTCATGCAAAAGGACTAGAATCTGTGTAACAACTGTGATTAAAGCACTCTGACATCTTACAGTGGCAGCATATGACTCCCCTGCAAGCCTTGTGTGACATAGTCAATTCTTCACATTAGGAACACATTTTTAATATAAGCCAAAACTCATCCCCCTCCTTCCATATAATTAACTTACAAGGTTCACAACGACATTTAATTATACCAGTGTCTAAAGCAATTAGTCACAAATGAATATTTATTTAACTTGATTGTCTAACAGCTACCATTTTTAGATTTCATTGCTTTAATGAAAATGTAATATCATGGCAGGGAAGAGGAGAAATTGGCTAGTATGCTTGTGACCCAAAACAATATATTGAGCTTTGAAAGTTGTGCCACTTGTTGTACTTAGCAGGTGTGGCTAAGTGCTGGAAGACAACAGGTATATTCCTACTTACAAGAAATTTGAATCCTATGGATTGGATACAATATGTAAACAGATAAATACACAAGGTGGATTCAGGTAACAGGAAGATGACTGATAAGTTATTTCCTCCAACCCTACAACATATTAAAAGAATTCAGGGAAAAGGAGCTATATACTATATGTGATATATACATATATATATTATATATATGTATATATAATATATATACACATATATATGTCAAAATATACTTTATATATGTGATACATGTTACATATATATATGTATATACATATATAAAAATTCTAGCAAAGGTAAAGAGAGATAGCACAACTAGTGAAGTATTAGGCCTGAAGTAGAGGAGAACTAAATTCAAATCCTTCCTAGGACACTTGAGCTGGGCAAGTTATCTACTATCTCAACCTCAGTTTCTCTTTGTGTGGATCAAATTAGGTAACATATGTAAAGCAAACCTAAAAGTGATTTATAAATGCCACTTATTACATTAAAAACACCAGGAATTAACATCAAATACTTTTAATACTTAGACTTCTCCTTTCTCCTTGCCTGCATCCTATCCCCACTTCCTTCTCTTCTTTTTCTTTTCCTCTTTTATCCCCAAGGTAGGGTTCAAGAAGAAGAGAATATAGATTTCTGCCAATTAAATAAAAAAGAAGTTTTAGCACACTATCTGACATAGTACATATTGACAGACTATAACAAAAAATAAGGACACAAAGAAAAAAATATTACTTTTACTACCTAAAATGAGGAAGAAATAAAGGAAAAAAGGAAGGAAGGAAAGGAAAGAAAAGGAAGGAAGGAAGGAAGGAAGGAAGGAAGGAAGGAAGGAAGGAAGGAAGGAAGGAAGGAAGGAAGGAAGGAAGGAAGGTGGTGAAAGATTAGGGATGAATATATAAATTTATATTTATTTGGGAGTCATCTTCATATACATGATAACTGAGTGCATGAGAGATGATATGATTAAATAAACTTGGATTATACCAATAGTTAGAAAGTAGGATACAACAAGGAAAATAATATTAATGAAATCAATAAATCCATAAACAAAATCCATAACATAATTAAAGAAGGTTACCATATAGATTTTTTAAAAGTAGTTCAATTTTTAAATGCTTTAAATAGAATGTACAAGGACAAAGATTGGTTATGGAAAATAATATGGGCAGATAAGGTTTAGGAGTGGAAAAGTATGGGAAATGTGTAATCCAGGGAAGCGAAAACTGTTTCTGATTCAAGTGACAGAAGAAAATACAGTTTCAGCTATGTACAATTCTATGAATGAGTTGATTATATTGCATATAAAACAACTTTAAATTTATATACATACATATACATATATATAACATATAGGCAATATAGGTGTTACACACAAGTACATGTATACTTATATGTATGCATATATATATATACATATAAATGTAAATATGTGTTGTAATATTAAATTCTTATGCCAAGCTGAATACATTAAGCAGGATAACTGCAATTTGTTTAATTGTATATAGCATGTCCTAATAATATGTTATCTGCAGTAAAGATTATTTTATCTATAATCTGGCTAAATATGTAATATGCTGATGACTCACATCAGGATTGTAAATCAGGAGAGAAGAGGAATCCATGTTAGAATAATGTGGGACTAAGCTATAGCCCCAAGAGTCTAAGGAAATCTTTCCTGCTTTCTTGGGTGACAATAGCAAAAATTGTCAGAAGAAAACATAAAGAACTTTGCTACAGTGTGCCCTAGGCAATTTGGTCACATTTTTTTTCCCCCTTTGTTGGCTGAAGATTATCAGCAGCAAGAAAAACACTATGTGGAATGAGGCCAAAAATCTACTACAAATTATGCACTAAATTTAATTTTTTCTCAAGCAAAATTCACATAATTCCATCTTTCCTTACACTAAGCTGTATTTGAATATATGCCAATCAGCTTGGCCATTACGATGAAAGGCAGTGGCTTTGTGGCATTTATGAGAATTTCTCAGAAGAACATCTGAGCAAGATGAAGCTAAGGGCTGTAGTTGAATTAGGTAAAGTGAAAATTATTTGTGCAGATATATCTTGAAGGGTCAGAAATAATTACATATTAAATGCTTTATGCTTAAAATGATGTGTTTTAGATCCAAACTGAAAGGCCAAGTTAAAAACATGGGTAATACATCTCATTATCAAACATATTTTCCATTAACTAAATGCTCTACAGTACACTTCTTTATAATTACACAAATGAATGAAAGAGATAGAAAACACAAGATATATTTTTTATTTTATGGTGATTAAAAAATGACTTAGAATAGCAATAAACTTCTTTAAAGGCTTTCTCCCAACATAATACCCATCATGTATACATCAAAATCATACCAGATTTTTTGGAAGATGTAACAATATAAACAATTTTATAACTCCTAATTATTAATCTTAATTAATATGAAAATAGCCACAGAATATGTTGAATAAATTTGTTTGCTATTATCTTAGAGTATAGTATTGAGTTTAAATAGAAGAGATCCCCTGTATATAGTGAAACTCAATCCTCCAGATGGTTCAAATCCATCTCTGCATACTATCTTTGTGACTAAAGAAAACTCATTTAACTTTTAGAATCTCAGTTTCCTAATCTGTAAAATTAAGGCAATTATATTTCAAAGGATTGCTGGGATGTTAGCCATTGTGATTATGTTCTCTCATGTGCTTTTTGAAGCATCATTGAAGAGCTTTGCATTGTCCAAGAATTTTTGTGGTGATTGGTTTTTGAGAAATGTTTTGAAGTAAATTTAAACCAAGCTCCTTTTTACACTTGTTGCCATCAATAACATGATTGAACCGCTCAGAACAGTGCCAATAGAAGTCTTCCCTAGAGAATTATTGCCTGTTAAGTAACTCTATCTATAATTCATATGCCACAGGGATGAGTGTTATGAACCATGACGCAAGGCTGGAGCAACCATTTGCCAGCATTTGTCTAATGTCTCCATATTGAGAAAAAATTAGAAATGAACTCCAGGGGAGGTTGATATCATATTTTAAAATTAAGTTAATGCATCATTCGATTTAAAAGAAAACAGATTTTTTTAAACTAATATCAGGTTAAGAAATCTTGCTTTTTTCTCTGTTGCAAAGACATTTCTTTATTTAGTTAATGCTTATATAGCCATAGCTCAAGTCACAGTCATACCACACTATTATGTTATTTGTACACAGCACAAGAAGAGGAAAATATAAGCCACTTTTATTCTGACCAGAGCACTTTCCAATCTTTCTCTGAGAAAGTACATTGATCTTCTATACTTAAGGATGGGGATTTTATGAACTATTTCAAGGACACCCATAGGACTGAGAAAATGCTTTAAGTATAGAATGTAGGATTCTATTCTGAATTCTGCTTCAGAATCATCATACTACTGTCATAGTCAAGATAATTTCAATACTTACAGATTTCTTTCCCTATAAAATTATCATAAAAGCTCTTTCTAACTCCTAACAAAATACTTCTAAGAATCAATGGATTAATATTTACAAAGTGCTTTGTGCTCTTTGGATGAAAGATGTGAAAAATCAATTATTACCAAAAAAACAGTTGAAAAGAGAATGTTGTTGCTCTTTTAATCCTGTGTCTTCCACTCTTTCTTAATTAGGTCAATGAAAAGGTTCACTTTATACTAAAATATTTCATCTATTCTCCCCTTACTTTAATAGATTCACTTAGTTTTTTTTATTCAATCATGAATCGTTTGAAGATTCAAAATTCCACTTATTCTTTTCTATTTATCACTCCTTTCTCTGATCAGATGCTTACTTTATTCTGAAATGAATCAATTGCTCCTCCTCTCAGTTTGCTGAATCCTTCATCTTTCATAAACTGAGTCTTTTTCCCCTTCTTTTCTTCCACTTTTGATATGGATGGTCTCTACTTTTTAATTCTGAAGAAGTATTTATTCTTCTTTATAATAAAAGAGATATTTTCCATTATAACATTGTGTAGTCTTTGATTTTTTATTCATATTTTATGGAAGAAATCATTATTCATAGTCTACTACTGAATTACTGTATGGTCTTGAAAACATTTGTACTGCATTCTGTTCCTCAGTTTCTATATCTGCAAAACAGGAATACTAATGACTTTATAGAAATGTTTTGGGATAAATTCAGCTGTAAAGATATGTGAGATTTTTTAAAAAAAAATAGCCTATAGCTTGAAGTAAGGAGTACAGAGATTCTGTAAGCCATTATGATTTTTCTACCCATACTTTTCAGCTCTTCTTCACTAGGCACTCTTACTAGAGAAATATCTTGACATGACCCTGAGTGTCAATTTGAAAGATCCCAGAATGCCATGCAAATCGATCTATTAAGAAGAAAATTGAACTTATATATGAAGTTTGGCCCTGAGGGGGACATCAATAGGAAACTCATTGCACGGGAAAATTTGGGATCAAAAGAAGCCAGAATAGGCCAGAAAGTGAGGTGTAAAATATGGATGGGTGAGAATCACAGGATCCTGGCATAGAAGACTATTTAGTTCAACCTGCCCTTGACCAAGAATCTATTACATGCTAATACATAGAAACTAATCAAGACAAGTAGCCAACAAGGTGACAATTTGTCATCTAGAAATCTGAAGATCTGCAAAATTGAGATGAGGGTAGAAGACACCTCAATAATCCTCAATCTAGGCTCAACAGACTCTGTGGATATATTTCATGAGGTCTGTAAAACTTGATGAAAAAAATTACATTTTTATTTTTGCTGACTTTTAACTGAAGTTTGTCATTTTCTTAAATTATTTCAGAATAGGGGGCAGCTAGGTGGCGCAGTGGATAGAACACCAGCCCTGAATTCAGGAGGACCGGAGTTCAAATCTGGTCTCAAGACACTTAACACTTCCTAGCTGTGTGACCCTGGACAAATCACTTGAAAAAAAATTATTTCAGAATATTATTCTTAGAATGGGTCCATAGGCCTTACCAAAGAATCCATGTCATAAAAGTGGTTAACAATCCTGATCAAGTCCAGCCAAGTAAGACCCAGAGAAAATATATAACTTTTCACATACTGTTGAAGAGCAGAGCTGGTTTGGAAGCAGTGATCCCAAATTCAACGTTCCATTTTTGGGGGTATGTGGGATATGTAGCTCTGACTTGGATTAAAGTTTTCATAAAAACCACTATAAAAACTCAGGAATAAAACATGTTTAAAGGGGTTACATTTTGTACTAATTCTTTTGTTGTGCTGTGGACACCTTTACTTTACATCCCTCAAACTTAGGGGTCTTCCTGCCAGAAACCTGAACATTACATTAAAAGAAGTCACTGGACTTAAGATCCTAGTATAGCAAAGAATGCAGGAGCATGTCCTTGGCTGAGACCTGATTCCTTCCATCAATTTCCAGTTCTTCACTGGTAGCTACTAAGATGTTCTATTCCCAGAATACTTGTCTTTACCACACCCTCAAATAAAATCAGCAATAGAACTTAAAAAGTTTGACATATAGGAGAGTGTAATTGTTTTTAGAAAGTAATAGTCAGACCTTCCATTAACATCCCCATTCTCTTTCTCTCTCTCTCTCTCTCTCTCTCTCTCTCTCTCTCTCTCTCTCTCTCTCTCTCTCTCTCTGTCTCTCTCTCTGTCTCTCTCTGTCTCTCTCTGTCTCTCTCTCTCTGTATATATATATATATATATATATATACATACATATACATACATATATATACATATACATACATATATATACATATACATACATACATATATATATATGTGTATATATTTAGATATTTTGAAGATTACTTCAACTTCTCTCTATCTATTGGTTCCTCCTAAATTGCCCTAAAACATTCCCATGTTTCACAAAGCAAAGGAGAACTCTGTTGATTCAGCATCCTAGATCTTACAGCTACAGTGGGGCAGGGACACTTCGAACATGTCCAGGGGGAAAAATGTGCTTGTGATCAGATTCCTGAAAGGATCTTTGAAAACAACTGGCAGAAAAACCCCTGAAACTTAAGATAGTGGCACCCTCCACCCTGGAAACAGAGCCCTATTTTAATAAAGAATTAAAAGCTCAGTCTAGGAAAGTGAACATACAACAAAAAAGATTCTGACCACTGAAAGTTATTATAGTGACAAAGAAAATCAAAATACATTCTGAAAATGATAACAAAGTCAAAGTTCCTCCATACAAGGCTTCCAAAAAATAAGACTTGGTCTCAGGACATAGAAGAGCTCAAAAGGGAATTTGATAATCAACTAAGTGAGATAAAGGAAAAATTAGGAAAAGAATTGAGAGTGACACAAAAGGAAATGCAAAAAGCAAATGAGAATGCCTTAAAAAGCAAAATTGGCCATTTGGGAAAGGAGGTACAAAAGCTCACCAAGGAAAATGCTTCATTAAAATATAGAATTGAGTAACTGGAAGCTAATGACTGTAAGAAATCAATATACAATAAAGCAAAACCCAAAAAATTGAAAAAATAAAATATAGGAAAAACAACTTACCTGGAAAATAGATCCAAGAGAGATAATTTAAAAATACTGGTCTACTTGAAAGTCATGATTAAAGAAAGATCCTGGACATCATCTTTCAAGAAGCTATCAAGGAAAACAGTTTTCCTTGTACCAATATTCTGAACCATAGAATAAAATAAAAATTAAAACAAAACAAAACAAAAAAAAACCACTGATCACCTCTTGAGAGATATCCCAAAATGAAAAGTCCTAGGAATATTATAGTCAAATTCTAGAACTCCCAGGTCAAGGATAAAATACTACAAACATCCAGAAATAAACAGTACAAGTATAATGTGGCCACAGTCAGGCTAACCCAAGATTTAGCAGCTTCTACATTAAAGGAACAGAGGACTTGTAATATGATATTCCAGAGAGCAATGAAGGTAGGATTGCAACCAAGTATCACCTATCCAGCAAAATTGAGTATAATCCTTCTGAGAAAAAGGTGGTCATTCAATGAAATAGATAATTTCCAAACATTTGTGATGAAAAGACCAGAGATGAATGGAAAATTTGATTTTCAAATATAGGACTCTAGAGAAGCATAAGGAGGTAATCAGGAAAGTGATATCAAAAGGAACTTAATAAGGCTTATCTGTTTACATCCCTTGTTTGGAGGATGATACTTGTAACTCATTAGAACTTTCCCATTATTATGGCAGTTAGAAGGAGTATATGTAAATAGAGGGAGCAGGTGTGAATTGAATAATATATTGGGAAAAAGGTAAAGGGAAAAGTATAATGGGGCAAATTATCTGACATAAAAAAAGGCAAGAAAAAGCTTTTACAGTGGAGGGGAAAAGGGGGAGAGGAGAGTGAGAGAATGAACCTTACTCTCATCACAATTGGCGCAAAGAGGAAATGACATACATACTCAATAGAGGTATAGGTATAGAAATCTATTTTACAAATGATCAGCAGGATTATTTCAGAAAGTCCAGGAAAGACATACGTGAACTGATGCTGAGTGAAATGAGCAGAATCAGGGGATTTTTATAGATGGCAACAGCAATATTATACAATAATCAATTCTGATGGATGTGGCTCTTTTTAACAATGATATCTCTAAGGCCAATTCCAATGATATTGTGATGAAGAGAGCCATTTACACCCAGAGAGGTCTGTGGTAACTGAGTGTGGATCACAACATAGAATTTTCACTCTTTTTGTTGTTGTTTGCTTGCATTTTTTTTCTCATATTTTCCTTTTTGATCCGATTTTTCTTGTGCAGTGATATAATTATATAAATATCAATATATATGTATGTGTATGTATATATATACACATACATACATATATATATGTGTATATATATATAAAGATATATATATATATATATATATATATATGTATATATATATATATATATATATATATATATATATATATATATATATGAAATCTATTTTTACACTGAAGGGAAATAGAAAGGGAATGGGATATGGAAAGGGGGACGAAGATAAAAGAGCAGGCATATTGGGGAGGGAGTAGTCAGTACCCAAAACACGTTTGAGGAAGGAAAGAGTGAAAGGAGAGAATAAATGGGGGAAAATAGTTAGACATACCAACTAAAGAATTTCAAAGCAAGTATCTTAGATAAAGCCTCATTTTTCAAACATAGAGGGAACTGAGTCAAATTTATAAAAAAATAATAGCCAAATCCCAATTGATAACTGACCAAATGCTATGAGCTGTGCCCCAAAGGCTACAAATCCATACATATCTTTTGACCTAACACCACTACTACTAGACATGAATACCAAAAGAGATTCAAAAAAGAGAGAATGACTTGTATGTACAAAAAATTATTCATATCATCTCTCTTATCACAGTAAAAATAGTTGGAAATTGAGAGGATGCCCATCAGTTGGGGAAATGGCTTTAATAACATGTGAGTTTATGGTGTGTGTTAATGATGGAATATTATTTTTCTATGGGAAATATAATGAGCAGTATGCTCTCAGGAAGAAAAAAACCCTGGAAAGTCCTCTATGAACTCAAGCAAATTTAAATGTACTGTGTACAAAGTTATACCAATGTTCTGGGATGAATAATTTCGCTGTTCTCAGCAGTACCATCATCCACGACTGCTCTGTAGGACTTGTGATGAAAAATCCTATTCATACCCAGAGAAGGAATACAGACAGAACTACTTGCTCTTTTTCTCTCTTTTTTAAATTTATATTTCTTGAGGGTTTTTATTTTCATTAGGATGAGAGATCTATGGTTTTTTTTTTTTCCCTACCACTTGATTTTTATGGAAATGTTTCACATAACTTCACAAGTGGTTTTTTGATTGTGGGTGAGTTTAAAGGAGAGAAATTAAAACTAAAAAAAATGTTTAAAAACAAATGCATTTTTTTTTGTTTTGAATATAACTGGGGAAAATATTAAATAAATAAATAAATAACAAAAAAGCAATGAGGTGATTCCAGCCAATTCCAATAGACTGTTGATGGAGAGACCTATCTGCATCCAGAAAGAGGACTGTGAGGCTGAATGTGGATTACAATAAAGTGATTTTACCTTTTTGTTGTTGTTTGCTTGCTTTTTTTCTCTTTCTCATTTGTCTCAAATTTCTCCTTTTCTCCTCCATTTTTCTCCTGTGATTTTTCTTGTGCAGTATGATGAATGTTAACATATGTGTAGAAGAATTGCACACCTTTAACATATATTGGATTACTTGCTGTCCAAGGGAAGAGAAGCGAGGAAAAGAAGGAGAAAAATTTGGAAAACAAGATTTTGCAATGGTAAATGTTGAAAACTATCTTTGTCTATATTTTGAAAATAAAAAAGCTATTTAAAAAAAGAGAATGTAAGTTCCTTGGGGGAAGGTATAATCCTAAGGCAAGGACTTTCCTTGTATCCTCAGTGCTTATACCCTAGTATCTGGGACCTAGTAAGTACAAATACTTGTAAGTTAGTTGATTGATCCATTATCACTGTTATTATTGTCATGATTCATTGTAAGCAGATGTTACCAATTAACTATATGAAGAAACAAAAGAATGGTGGGCCTTAGCAAAGAAAAAAGAATACTTCATAATCTGAGATGAACTGAAAAAAGTGGTAGTAGGGGAAAATATTTGAGTGATGTCATTTGAAGATGAAGAGAAACAAGGGAATTCTTGGTGAATGGTTTCAATTTCTTCAATAAAGTGTGAGGCTAGTTGTTCAGGTAAAAAGATGGAAGAAGCTGAGCCATAGGAGGTCTGAAGAGAGATGAGGTTTGGAATAATCATTGTAGAGAGTAGGATAGCAAATTGATTAGAGAGGAGCAAGATGATTGCCTCACTGCAGGAAGGGCCCATATAAGATCAAATGATATAAATTTGTAGTGAATCCAATCAGTATGACTTAATTATTTTCACCAGATATATTTAATCAAGACATGAAGGAGGTGGATGATGGTAATCCTGGGCTGGATTTTGACAATACATGATTTGGAAAAGAGAGCAAAAAATTAGAAAGTATAGGATGGTATAAAAATTCACCAACATGTCAAGAGAGGGAAGGAAAAACAATACAGCCATTGCAGGGGTCACCTGAAGGGTTAAAGAAATAGAAGTCAAAGGGAAGATAAGGAATAAAATAGGATACTATGAAGTATGAGAGCTGTCCAGTTCTGTATTGAAAAAATAGATAGTATTTCTTTTGTTGTTTCTAAAGTTTATAAAGATTTGTTTCAGCCATTTCAGTCATGTCCAAGATCCTGGAGTGATTTGCCATTTTTTTTTCTCAGTTCATTTTATTGATGAGGGGAACTGAGGCAAATTCCAGGTATAGAATTCTATCCACTGTACCACCCATATTCCCTGTTTATAAATATACTCTTTCTCAATAAATAAAAAATATTTCCACTTAAAGATCAAAATGTCTTAGCCTTGAGACAGAAGAGATGGTGATTGATAGGATATGAAATTACTGAACCAGGGACCAGAAAGCATAAGCTACTGGTGATCCCAGGGTTGGAAAAAAATACTACACAGCAAACAAGGACAACAACAAAATTTATATTCTAAGGTAAAATTATGACAGAATGAACTGTGTCCATTAAGGAGCAAAGTTAAAATAAGATATGGCCCAGAACTGATAAGGCCGCTGGAGATTAGCTAGGCCAGTGGCTCATAATTTGTGCACAATGGTGTCTTAAGGCTTGGAGAATTATTACAAGGCATCTACAAATTTATATGTACACATCAAGTATTGCTCTTTTTAATCTTTCTCTTATTGAGAGATAGCATGACATAGTGGCAAGTGACCTTGGAACAAAAAATCTGCATTCAAAGAGTCTGTTTGACAAATATTGGCTCTGTGACACTGGGCAAAACACTCAATTCCAATTTTTTAGACAATTCTCTAAGGTTACAAATCACAGGGAAGGTGATGGTCTGCTTGATGGAGTGTGTCTCTCTACCAGGTAGTTACGTATGCCAGTGAAATCATAAGTCTCATCTCTATCCTTATCTCCCAGTTTTAATTCTAAAGAAAATATATAATATGAATAATGGGATTTTCATTGGCAGTTTTATATGATCCTCCTAAGATATAAGATCAGATATTAGATTGACACTTTTATCAATTCAAGTTGCCAAGCAGCAATAGCCATTTATCTCAATGACTCAGCATCATAAATAAGCGATCATGTCTTTTATAGATGGAAGAATGCCTTTCATATACATTTATTACTTTTTGTAGAATATATGTGGATTCTATTGGGCTTGACAAAATAGAGGTTCATTTAGAAGTATTATTTCATTTGTCATGACTTAGTGAAAATGCTTGACCCTCCATGTACATCTGCATATTCTTGAAGTGGCCAATTATTTTGAAATAGTTTTTCTTTCCTACCCCTATTCTCTCCAGTCAATGGACACACCATTACTATCATATCTATATAAATTTTTCACAGTAAAATAGTCTTTATATTTAAAATATTGGAATCATTTACTTAATCTAACTTTCCCTTCATTTTACAAGAGAGGAAACTGAGGCCCAGAGAGGTGAACCTGTCATTCTCTCACAATACTATCTCTTATTTCCTCTCTCATTCACAGACAGATGTTTTCTCAGATATAGTTCTTGATGTATTGCTTCTATTTTCCATCTCATATTTGCTTTCAATCCCTTTCACTCTGTCTTCTCTCACATTTCAAGTGAAATTTTAGTTGGTTAGCAGTCTTTTAAATGTTAAATGCAATGACCTTTACTCAGTCCCCATTCTCCTGAATTCTCTGGGATTTCTGGGAGTACCCAGTATCATTGCTCTTCTCCTACATACTAGTTCATTCCTGGGCTTCAATGGCACTGTACTTCTGACTCTTCCTACCTGTCTGACTGTTCTTTCTCATTCTTCGTGGATAGATAGATACTTTTCTATGTCCTGCTTTTTAACTGTGTGTGTCCCCCAAGTATCTTTCCTGATTCCCCTTCTCTTTTTTCTTACTTGTTCATCTTGTTGATTCCCATGCATTTAATTATTGTTTTTATGCACATAACTTTCAAGTCTATCAAGCACTAATCTTTCTCCTGCATATCAGACTTACACTGGCAGCTGCTTGATGGATTACTCTACATGAATATCCCATACAAAATTCAAATTTAACATGTCTAAAAGAGAATTCTATGTTCTCTCAAAATACATCTCTTCCCATCCTTCCATATTTTTGTTGATTGCCCTATCTCAATTGCTTTCAACCTTGGAGTCATCCTTGATGTCTTTCCCTTTGCCCCTGCATTGCTGGTTGTATTTTTTTTTTTTTTTTTTTTTTACAAATTCTCTTATATGCATGTCATGCTTTCCACTTTTACACAGTCTTTAACTTAGTCTAGGCCCTCATTATCTTTCATTTGGACTCCCTCAGAAGTCTCTTAATTGATCTCCCTATCTTCAGTTTCTTTCCTTTCCTATCTTCCATAAAGCTTTCAAAAAGATTTTCCAAAACAAATCTTCCTAAACTGTGGGTCACAACTCAACATAGAAACATATAACTGAATGTGGAGGTCAATAAATTATGACTTATTATCAATAAATGTTTGATTTGTACATCTATTTATATACTATATACCCAGAGTCAGCTGAAAAGGAATTAGGGGAAAGATTTAAGTTAATCTAAAACATAGCTTTAACTCTATCATTCCCTAGCTCAAAAAACTTCAGTGGCTCACTATTACCTCTATAATAAAATGTAAATATGTCATCCTGGCAGTTAATCTTCCATAATCTACTTTGCAACTAACTTTCCAGTCTTATTTTATATAATTTCTTTGCATGTGTCCTTGCATGTCTTTACTGTTTCAGACAAAGCAACTAGTTAACTGTTTTTTGTAAATTACTTTTCCATCTACTGCCACTGCCCTTTTGCACAAATGGACCTCCATAGCTGGAATGCTGCCCTCCTCATCTTTGACTGACAGATTTTCTTCAAAGTATTGTTTTCATGTCATTTCCTATATGATGCCTTTCTTGTTGTTATTCAGCCATTTTTTAGCAGTGATCAACTCTTTGTGACCCCATTTGAAGTTTTTCTTGACAAAGATACTGAAGGAGTGTCCATTTCCTTTTCTAGCTCATTTTACAAATGGGGAAACTGTTAAAAAGGGTTAAGTGATTTGCCTACAGCCATACAACTAGCAAGTGTTTGAAGCCAAACTTGAACTCAGGCAGATAAGTATTTTGATACCAGGGCTGGCACTTTATTCACTGAGTCTTTCCTGAACTCTCCCCTCCTTCCCTTCTTAGCACTCTCTCCCTCCCGAAAATACTTTTTTTATACTATTTAAGCATATTTGATGGCTTTTATGCATGTTTTGTTCCCCTCATAGAAGTAAGATCCTTGGGGAGAAGGGCACTTTTATTTATTTTTTCTTTACATCTCGGTCTCTTAGCACAGTAGCCTGCACCTTGCAGGCATTTAATAAATGTTTGCTAAATTGAATGAATGTGCCCAGGTCTCCTGATAGCAGAGTTGGGATTTATACTTAAGTCCTTTTACTGCCAAATCTAGCAAGTTGGACCAGATGACCTCTAAATTCCCTTCCAGCTATAAATCTATGGTTGTCTTCTTCTTTTCCACTACACCACATTAACTCCTACGAATCAGACTGGGGCATGCTACTCATAGCTTAAGCAATGGAACTTCATTTTACAGTTTCTTCAACTGTAAAATGAAGGAGTTGAACAAGCTAATTTCTAAGCTCCCTTGAAATTCTAATTCTTTTCTCCTATGAGATGAATAGAGTTGTTTCTTTTTCTACAGCTGCCTCATTACCTCCATTACCCTGGGTAATGTTGGGTAGAGCACCCTTCTCACAATAATCCAGGAAGGAAAGCATTACAAAATGTATTGTCCCCATTTTACAGACGAAACAATTGAGATCCACATAGTAAAAGTGGCATAGCAAGGATTTGAATTAAGATCTCTCCTCATGGTAGATCCATTGTTATTTTGTCCAATCTAGTTATTAGACCAGTCTTGGGAGATTGCTGTTGTTGAACAGTTTTCAGTCATGTCCAACTCTTCATGACCCATTTGGGGATTTATTGGCAGAGATACTACAGTGGTTTGCCATTTCCTTCTCCAACTCATTTTACAGAAAAGGCAAACATGATTGAGTTACTTGCCCAGGATCACACTGCTAGTAAGTGCCTGACACTGTGATTCTAAGTCCAACATTCAGTAGTTCTAATTAGTTTCCTTGTCTTGAGGGATAGCGGGATTATATGAAGTTTTTCTAAGGGCTGTCACAGTCCTGCATCATTCTTGTGCCCAGGACTGCAAAATATGACCTGAGACTAGTAGATGACGTTGATGAAGAGACTAGAATTCTTAAATGGTGAGTGGAAGAGGAGGAAGGAAGGATGGGAAATCATGTTACTACTAGAAGTGATAGCATATTCTCTGCAAGTAGAAAAGAAAAGCTATTTCAATTGCAATAGCTTCCCAATTTTACTATTCATTCTTGCGAACTAAATGTGCTAGACTCTTCATGGAAGTACCATCAATGATCTCTAAATTTGCTTTCATTGGGAAAAACCCCATCATCTCATGCTGGTTATGGCTTTGAGGCTTTATCATCTGTTAGACCAGCCCCACATTTCCCCACATTGGTAGTTTTGCTTTTGCTATTCCTCATACACTTTCCCACTCCCAAAATATTAAAATTGTAGCTGTCTTCTAAAAGCCAGCGAAAATGCTACCTCCTCAGAGAAGCCTTGTCTCATACCCCTGTTGGTAAATCTTTCCCCTCAGATGTTATGTAGCACTGTCAATCTCTCCTGTGTACTTTTTCACATAACATAGCTACCTGTGAATGCCCTATCTTTAAACCATGCTATAGGCAAAGTTTTCTCATGTAGTTTCTTTTTCTCCAGCCACTATCATAGGACTCGATGCATTTTAACAAATATTTGGTGAAGAAGCACACCAGATGACTGCAAAAGGCATTCAGAAAGATGCTGCGACTTTGGAGAGTTCTTAGAAGGTAGAAGTGGACTTAGGCAACAAGGAGGGCTTTGGATAAGTATCATTAACACAGCTGGAGGGAGTTGGCTGAGACCCAGAAGATTGCAAAGGCAGATTGGGAGAAACTAAAAGAAGGACAAATAATACAGGAGATAAAATCTTGGACTTGGCTGGCCTGGATGTGAAGTCCTCACAGAACCCTAAGAAGAAGGGAGTGGGGACAGTATGGTTGCTTAAATTTATATAATTCTTTATGATTTCCTCACAACATCCTTGGAGATAAATGATTTAATGATTAATATATCCATTTCATAGATATTAAAGCAAAGACTCAGAAATTTGCCCTAGCCATAACATCTCAGGTTTTATTATTCTGTTTCATGTTTTTGTTTTGTTTTTCTTCTATATTATTCTAAATGTTGGTGGGAAATGGAATGGGGAAAGAAAGGGGAATTGTTATTTAGTAGTTTTCAGTCATATATGATGTTTATGACCTCACTTGGAGTTTTCTTGGAAAAGTTATTGGATTGGTTTACCAGTTCCTTCTCCAGATCATTTTACAGATGAGGAAACTGAGGCACACAGGGTAAAATGGACTTGTCCAGGATCACACAGCTAAGAAGTGTCTGAGGCTAGTTTTGAATTCAGAAAAATGAGCCAGGGCCAAAGCTCTATCCACTATGCTACCCAGCCCCGCAAGATGGGGAAAGGCAAGCATAATATGGTACGAAAATCCACTGAAACTAGAAAGAGTAATTTCTGGCTGGGGATTTTAAGTGCTTGGATTTTAAATAGGCAGAAATAGAAATCAAAAGGAATATATGAGGGATATTCATCTAAAGATGGTAGACTTTAGTTGCTATCTGATCATGTGCCAGCTGTAACTCTATCACTATAAGGAGTTGAAGGATAAATTTAGAAATGTAAAACCTTGCCTGTTGATGTCAGACTTATTGAACATAGAGAGCTAGCTATCATTATGAGAAGCCTTCATACTCTTTCTAGCATGGCAGTGACAACAGTGAGTAGAGTATTGTCATTTCATTGACAACAGTCACTTTCTTCTTTTTGTAAATCAAAATAACAAAGTTTATAATAAGCTGAAATTAGAAAAATGTTTTTGCTGCTTATGAAATACTGAGTTTTTCAGCATATACACATGGCTTATGGTAATAGACAATACATATGAAGGTAGGATTTTATCTTGTTTGATGTAATTCTCCATGTTTCAGGCAGATATTAGACAAGTTGACTTCTAAAATGCCTTCCAATTTTAAAAGTCTATGAAAAGGAATACATTCTTCTAAGTCTCTGATCTTTCCCATGTCATAATAAGGTCATTGCATCAACTAGTTAACCACTCCATCCCACTTAAAGTAAGAAATTCTTTAATGATGTCAGAACTTTTCTCAAGCAATCAAGGATTTGGGGTTAAGTTTAGAAAGGGTTCTTGATAGGCAAGAGTAACATTGCACAGGAATTCTGTTTGGATTGACTAAAAAAATCAGCTATGCTCTTTGGGTCATCTATAAAATATGAAGCCAGGTGGATCCCAAGAAATTCAAACAAGTGGAAATGACTTTAATAAATCCCTAAAATGAAATGAGACAGGAAAGAGGAACATAGACTTAGTTTTAGTTTGTAGCCCTCACTCTTGACTAGAAGAAAACATGAATTATAGAGATTTGGAAGACTGCCCATCTTCTCATCATGGTATTAAGCCGTATCCCTGGATTGATTTACAGCAATATCCACACTGAAAGCCAAGAACAGATTAATTGCAGATCCAAAGTTCAGCAATGAACCCTAAGAAAAACACTAACAAACTTATTTTGTGAAGCATGTTCTCTAAGTTGGAATCCACTTTCCCCTGGACTCTACATAATAGTAGAGGAGTATGCTAATGCCTTTTTGGGGACATATATATTATCCATTATTAACAGCACCTTAATAAATACTTCTTTCCTAAACTAATTTAGTGTGGCTGACTAATTTGATTTTGATTAGTAATTATGCAGGAAAGCACATTGATGGGGGCTTGAGAACTAAAACAGAAGAAAAACTACTTCTCAGACACTGAGGATTAACCCTTGAATCCTGAAGGAAGTGGAATCAGCCTGGCTCCAGGGATCTGATTCATCAGTGCATATGGAAGCTGGGAGAATTGCCTCAGAGAATGTGTCATACCTGGATATGACAGACACCACAAAATGCTATTCAAAATTCTTCTTAATATCTAAACCAAGCCTCAACCAGCAAGCATAATGAAGTACTTTGTGTTTCACCTGTGTTATTTACTTTGTTTTTGTTTAATCTCATCTGACTCTTGGTGACTGTAGTTGGGACTTTCTTAGCCAAGATACTGCAGTGGTTTACTATTTTCTTCTCCAGATCATTTTACAGATAAAGAAGCTGAAGTCAACCAGGTTAAGTGACTTGCCTAGGATCACAAAGCTAGTACATATCTGAGGCCAGATTTGAACTTTGGTTTTCCTGACATCTTTCTGATTCCAAACCCAGTGCTCTATCTATTGCCACATCTAGCTGCCTTGTATGAAAATAGGTTGGTCATTTTACTGGTCTGAGTCTCATCTACTCATTACAAAATGCAAATGATAGGGCTAACATTATCTAAATCATGTAGTTGTTATGGAATGACTATAAATTTTAAAGTGTTACATAAATGTAAATTTTTGTGATTAGTGGTTTTAATCAATAATCAATATTCAACAAGCATTTCATTAAAGATTTGGGGATAATCCAAAAGGAAAGTGAAAATAGATCCTATCCTTAAAGATATCACATTTTAAAGTAGGAAACAAACATGAAAGTGATTAAATACAGACTCTCTCTTTTAGAGAAAAAGAGAGAAAGACAGAGAGAGATAGACAGGGACATGCACATAGAGACAAGGAGAGAGACAAAGAAAGATAGAGAAACAGAGGCAGAGACACACACACACACACACACACACAGAGAGAGAGAGAGAGAGAGAGAGAGAGAGAGAGAGAGAGAGAGAGAGAGAGAGAGAGAGAAACATAAGGAGTAGATGAAAGATAATTTCAGAGGGAAAAGCATTAAAAGTTGAGGGAACCTGGTGGTCTCCTATAGCAGACAATTTTTGAGCTATTCTGAAGGAAGTCAGGTTTTCTCAGATGTGGGATTGAGAAGAGAGAGCTTTACAAACATGAGGGATATATATATATATATATATATATATATATATATATATATATATATATATATATATATATATATTAATTTAGGAGCCTCTTGAACTCTTTGAGGCTCTTAAAAAGTCACTAAATGTCCTATAGTAGAATGTTAAAGCACTAACTAGCCTTTGATATAAAAAAGAATGAATATGCACTTTTTTAAAAAAATCAATATTTTTCTGGTGATGCTATATGGATATCTATCATGGAATAATACAATCTCAAAAGACTACAAATTTAAAGTAGTCCAAAGAATAATGGAGACACACAGGTTGGACACAATTAGGCTTTGGTGAAGGGTGGGTGGGCAAATGTTTAACAACTAGCTCTCTGAGCTGGAAAATGTATGTATGATACACTTTTAAGTTTAAAATGTATTATTAATATTTTCTCCATCAGTTGCTTATGTTTAAACAATGAACAGTATAATTAATCAAGCCCTGATATGTATCATTTTCTAATTTTCAAGGAATAAATACATTGAAAATTTAACAATTGGCTGGCTGGTGAATGCAAGCTCTTATATACTTCTGCTTGGGTCTTATTATATTGACTTTTGTGCAAGAAGAGATATAAAATTTATCACTCATCATCTAGAAAATGAAATGAAGGTTGCACATCTTTTTCATTGTGTAAGTGAGGAATAAGAGATGGGCAGCTTAAATCCTGTTGCTGGTACCCATAAAATATTAAGAAACCTAGAGAAAGGTTTACAGTGACTTACATGGATCCTCTACAAATGATTGTGAGAGAAAACAGGCAGAAAGACACAATTTGGCTATATTTTTAAGTATTAAAGGAAAGGTCTATATTGAGAAGATCACACCTGCAATGAAGCATTGAAAAATAAATGCTTTTCATTGACTATCCATTCATAAAGCTGAATATTTGATATAAAACAACAAAGCAAGTTGGAGATCAGGGGCTATTGTGTAGCCACTCCCATCCCCAATAGAAGACAGAATCCATTTTCCTGAAGTCATTTTTCTGCCCAGGGAGTTAGGGAATATGGTACAAGTCACACTCATGAACATCTTGCCTAGAATTGCTAGAAAGGAAGCAATAACACTTGATATGATTGTTTAGTATAGATTTTAAGTTCATATACCCATTTACCATACTATGATGAAATTCTGAAGCATCACAAAAAATTCCAGCAGAGTCACAGAGATATATTCCAGATTCCAATCAAATTGACTTAAATGGACCCGACAGTTTTCATTATTACATTCTGTATAAAATGTCACATAGACATTTACTGGAAAACTCAAAATTTTAATGGTCCAATATAGGAAAGAGGAAATAGAGTGATTAACAATTTTGGAAAAGAGAATTTCTGAATGAATACTAAAGAAACTGTGATAATATCCTATCACAAGGCAGGACCACATTTAAAGTGACTGAGATGAGAAATATTCTGTCTTTGAACTTGTCCAAAAAATAATGTTACTTAATTTCTCTCAATAATCTAGTCTAAAAGTCAGTGATCCCCATGGAAAAGTAATTTTCCTATATTTTTGCTGCTTGGGTAGCAATAAAAAGAAGAAAATAACTTTAAATGTAAAAAAAAGACTTAGTTTAAACATTGTGTGAAGAGGAAGAATTAGAACGACTCGCATATAATCACAAAACTAGAGATGGATGACTATTTAGTTCAATCTCATAATTTCAAGATGTGCAAACTGAAGTCCAGAGGCTTTACATGACTTGCTCAAAGTGACACAGGTAATTACCATCAAAAGGATGACACCAGATTCATTATTTTTTCCATTGTGTTATGACACATTCCCTTTTAGAGAAATTTTATGAACAAACTGGGAAAGCTTTGCTAGAGCAGCAGACCTGGTGTTAGGAAGATCTGAGTTCAAATTCAACCCCAGACATTTACTAGCTATGTTATCCTCGGTTAGTCACTTAACTTCTATTTGCCTCAGTCTCCTCATCTCCAGTATGGAAGCTCACACTGAGAGAAGGAAATAGCAAATCAATCTAGGACCTTTGTCTAGAAAATCCCACTAACAATGTTCTGTAGAACTGTACATGACTGAACAAGTGAATAAAATGGAATGAAACACTTGCCTGAAAGTGGAAAAGTGAATCATCTACATTCTGTACCATAGATTTGAAAAGAGAAATAAATTGTTTTTGACAATATTATGTTATTGTAAAAATAAGGACAAGCATACACACACACATAGACACACATACACACACACATTATTGTAGAAAAGATAGATGGCCACTGAGGTTTCTTCCAATATATTGACTTTTGTTGGAAGGGACCTCAGTCATTATCTCTCCTATTTAGAATAATACCATTTGCCCAGCCTTCACCTGAAGTCTTCTAATTAGGAGGTCTATGCCCAGGAAAAGAAAAAAAAAAACAAAAAAACAAAAAATGTTCCACTTTTGGATATCTAATTGTTAGAAAGCTTTCCCCCTGACATTAACCCTAAATTTTTTACTAAATTTCAAGGAATTTCTTCTGAGCATATTCTCTGGAGACAAACATTTATCTTTATTAAATGCTACTATTTTATATTTGACTTCATGCTTTAGGATTATATTGGTTTCTGTTTCTAATATCCAAAATGATAGCTGTTCTCCTTAGCTCTGTCATCTTCAAATTTGATATTTTGTCATTAGTGCCTTTAAATCAATTTTTTTGTGTTAATTTTTTTTCTTTTTCATGTTAAAAATATTAAAGAATGCCAGATCAAGAATAGATTTTTTCATGTACTGACTCCATTGGAAACTCCTTCCAAGTTGAAACTGAATTATTTATGACTGTTTCTTGAGTCCACCATTCAACTTGTTCCAATCCTACCTGATTATACACATTCCAGCCATATCTTAATTTTATCCTTCCATTAGAATAGCATGAGAGATTGAACAATTACTTTGCTTAAATATAGATATATAATGTGTATAGGAAGCTAAGTAATGCAGTGGATAGTACATTGGGCTTGGAGTCAGGAAAACCTGACTTTAAATCTGACCTCAGACACTTACTCTCAGTTTCTTCAACTATAAAGGAAGGTTGTTGTGAGGATCAAATGAAAGTAATTGTAAAGCAAGTATCACACTGTTTGGCACATAGTAGGTACTACAAAATGCTATTATTATCATTATTGTTTATAGTGTTGCTTTTAGTTATATAACATTTCCCTATAAAGAATAAAATGTATTTTCTCAAGGTCTAAAAGGAAGAACTTTATTTAAGGATAAAACTTTAAAGTTTCTGACATCCTGACACATCAGAAAAGGTTGCTGCTCTAATTTTCTGTTCTCCCCGCCTTCCCTACCCCCTCCACACTTAGCCTCAATTTCTCTTCCTTTTGAAGTACTTTAAACCTTACTTCTCACATGACAAGTTTCTTCCTAAAAATAAACTTTTACAACCAAATTGTAAATCTCTTGCAACTAGGTCATCTTTGAATTGCTGACCTGACCTTGACTATTTCAGGAAAATCAAAGAGAAGTTGCTCTCCATGATTTCGATTAAACCATTAGCCACTGATCCAGTCAGGAATGACATCCACGTCAGAGGCCTATATTCATAGTTTAGTCTGGAATTACACAGAGGACAAGTAGTAAGATAGATTTCCTCCCCCTAACCATTTCCTTCCCAAAATCCTTTATAATAAATATCACCAAAATGATGAAAACTAGAGGCATCTCGAACATTTACTTTATAGGTTGCCATTTGTGATATTGGACTTCATACAATCTCTTCCTTGGACTAAAAACATCAGTGCTAGTCAGTTTTTCTTTATATATTTGCATAACCTAGTTCATATTTATATATTTAATAATAAAATATAATGGTAAGGGATGGAAGTAGAAAGAATATTCAAAATATGGTATAATGCAAAGTTTGGAGGATCTGAGTTTACATTTTGATTCTACTACTTATATCTCATTGCCTATGTGATAGATAAATTATTTAATTTCTCTAGACAGTAATTTTTTCAACTGCAGGACTAGTCCAGGTCGGAAGTTATCAAACTGTATCCCCAAGGTTAAATCTACTCTGCTGCCTGTTTTTATAGACCACAAACTAATAATGGTTTTGTTTACATTCTAAAATAATACTTAATACTTAGATGGTAGGTCATACAAAAAATGGAAGTTGGGGCAGGTTTGGCTCACTAACCACTGGACAATATTATCACTAAAGTTCTTTACCACTTAATAGAAAAGTGTAATGTGTAAAAGTTTCAAACAAATCATCTGGTGGTCCTATCAGATAAGTCAAATGTTACTATCCGTTGAGATCTATTATCATTGACATTATTCCTTTAAGAAATCATGATTTTATTAGTATAGATATTCCCTCTACCAGTGCAGATTAAAAACTCTATTCCATTTTGAAAGTCACTAAGATTAAAAAAATCATCACTTCATCAATCCATTGATCCACCTCTCAGACCTTATATAGATTGGTCTTTGAAAGACAATCTTGCTGCTTCTTATTTAAAGTCCTTTTAGCCTGTTTGTTATTCTGCTAAATAGTCTTTGTAAATTCTAAGCTATCACATCATCTAATAACAAAAACCATTTCATTCCATTACAAGGGACAAACAAATGAAAAAAAATCCTGGTTGATTTATTTAGCTGTGTAAACATTTGAATATTAAACAAAAATGAATTAGAGAAGGAGAACATGTTGTTGAAGGTCTATTTCTCTTTTAGGTTCATCAGACAAGATGGGAAAAATG
Source organism: Sminthopsis crassicaudata (assembly GCF_048593235.1). NCBI lineage: Eukaryota > Metazoa > Chordata > Mammalia > Dasyuromorphia > Dasyuridae > Sminthopsis > Sminthopsis crassicaudata. The sequence continues at coordinate 384,790,506 of NC_133620.1, read as the reverse complement.
TAATAATAAAAGGAATAGGGATTAGACTATGTGATTTTGTTGAAAATAATAAATAATTGGTATATATCTTGATCTTCTAAGTGGTAGTCACTGCACTGGATACTGGGAATACAAAGACAAAATGAAATACCCCTTCACTTAAGGAGTTTTCATTCTAAAAGGGTGAGACAAAATGAAGTCTTAATGAATAAATTTAATCCTCACTATTCTTTACCTTTCTGCAACCTTTGCTGTAGTCAGTGGATAGAACTCTGGAATTGATCATCAAAAAAACTTGAATTCAAATGTTGCTTCAAACATGTATTAAATATATTTTCTCATATATAAAATGAAATAATGTTTTTTAATTACTTGGCACAGACTAGCTGCTTAGTCAATACTTGTTCCTGTTTCCCCTCTTTTCCTGGAAACTCTCTTCTCTGTAAGTTTTTCTGACACTGCTCATTCCTGGTTGTCTTCTCTCCTTTCCAAATGTTCCTTAGTCTCCATTGCTAGACTTCCTCCAGATCACTAACTATGAATGTCTCCCAAAGTTCTGTTTGGGAACCTCTTTTCTCTCCAATGACCTCACTGATCTTATCAGCTCCCATTGGGATCAATTAAATTTCATGTATGTAGCTAGCATTATATGGCATCTTAAAGTATAAAAGGCCCTTTACAAATATTATCTCATTTGATCCTCACAACAACCCTACTAGGTGCTATCATTATTCCTGTTTTACAGATGAATAAACTAAGAGAGACAGAAAAATGAACAACTTGCTCAGAATCACACAATTAGGGTGTGTCTAAACTGGATTTGAACCAAATGTCTACTGGACTTCTTGGGCTAGATGTCCAGTTGATATCTCAAATTGAACATTTCCAAATCAGAACTCATTATGTTTTCCTTCAAAAGCTCACCTCTTCCCAACTATGTTATTAGACTCAAGAATATTACCATATTCCTAGTTATTCACAATCTGGCTATAATCCTCAGCCCCTTATTCACACTTGTCCTTTATATCCAATCTGTTACTTACCTTCACAGCATTTTCATTCATATGCCCTTCTCTCTTCTCCCAGTCATTACCTTGATGCAGTTTCTCATTATTTCATGTTTAGACTGTTTCAATAGCCTTCTGGGTTGTCTCCCTGCCTCATCTTTTCTCTATTCTGGTCCATTCTCCACTCTGCTGTCAAAATGATCTTTCCAAAGTACAGATCTGATCATGTCACATTCTGTTCCACCTTCAAAAAGCTTCAATCCCAAGAATTCGTTGATACATACATGCTTAAAAATTCAAAATGCTAGAACCATTGAATTGTTCCCTCCATCATTTCATGATAATCAATAAAATCAATCAGTGCTTTATTAGGAAAAGTATTATCTGCTGGAAATTTTGAAAGTGATTTCTGAGTTGGGTGGGATTCAAAATTTTATTCTGTTATATTTACCTACTTTTCTCCTTGGTTTTCTCTTGAGGAGGAAGAGGAATTTAGGTAGAGAAGTGATTATGCAGTTGGAACATTTCAAGGGTGACATGAAATCACAAGGTTTCTGACTGACCTAGAGACTCAAGTTTTAAAATAAAGATATGGATACTATATAGGATATCCATGAATGAACAAAACTCCCAAAATGCTCTGGGCATTCTCTCTGACAATCCCCTGTGCCTGGAATGTTCTTCCTCCTCAACTCTGCCTATTGACTTCTCTGGCGTTCTTTAAGTTTCAATTCAATTTCATCTTTTCTGAGAAGCTTTTCCCAACTCCTCTTCTTTCTAGTGCTTTTATTCTTTTAATTATTTTCTATTTATCCCGTACATAGTATGTTTATATGTATTTGCTTCCATGTCTTCTCTTCAGTTAGATTGTAAGCTCTGTGAGAGGAGGGAATGTTTTGCTTATTTTTGCATCCCAGAGTTTAGTGCAGTGTCTGGCATATAGTTGTACTTAATACATTTATGGATTTACTTATTGAATCAGTTTGAGAAGGAAAGGTGCCACTTTATCCTGAGGATTCAAGGATGGTAGATTCAATATATGGGAATCCAAACTGCACTCCCTACTCCCAAATCTCTTCCAACAAGACAGGGTAGGATTAGATAATTTTTTTTTTAAATTAGAATAGAAAGCTATAGTGCTACTGAGAATTAGAAAAGGTACGTTTTTATTTCTATACACTTCTAATTACCTTGTTCTTTAGTATATATAGTCTGGAGTGGGTGGACAGAGGAGATATATAGAAAAGAGAGAAGCAGATGATAGGGGCACACTTCATGATAGTATGACAGTAAAAAAATAAAAGGGAACTATAATTAGGGTTTGCATGAGACTTATCTTTAAATTCAACGGGTCAAATAGGCTCAGAGATCTAGAGAAAATTTTTCAGTTACTTGAACTGGAATTCAGTAGTCAAGGAAGTTTCAAAGATAGCAAAGGTTAAAAATCCTCTGAAGGTAGTCTCTCTTTCATTAGTTTAAAATGAAAAATTTGATGCTTTGGGAAGAATAAACCTGAATCAGGTTGGCTAGCCCTAAAGTCCAGGCCTTGGTAATATCTATACAGATCATCAGTAGGAAACATTTACATACATTATGACACACATATGACTTAACTTACACAATAAGTTCTCGAAAATTTTTGCATGAATAATATCATACTATAAAATATTTAGTTCATTATTTAATGCATCTCTTCTTCCTCCCTAAGTTTAAAGCTTTTTTGGAAATCAAAGAGTCCTTTATTAAAATAAATATTCACATCCTAATTAGCCTGATTAGCTATTTAGATTTGGAGTTTTTTTTTTCTAATAAAGGCATATCTACACTAAATGGTTTATCATAGCATATAAAGATAGAAATGTCCAAGATACCTTGATTTTCTAGCTGAGAAGACAGAGACGTTAAGGAATGGTCTCCAAATGACATATGTAATAAGTCAATAAATATTTATTGAGCATTTGCTATATGCTGGTGCCCCAAGTTAGCCATTGGGATATAAATACAAGTAAAAAAGGCATAAAATCCCTACTTTCAAAGAACTTAGTCTAATAAATAACAGAGCTGGTATCTAGAGGCAGAACTTCTGATTTCAAATACAGGGTTCCCTTATACTACAACAGTCTATTTCATATGCAGTAATATAATTTTATTTTATTTATTCAAATGTAGTTTTATTGGTACCTTTTAATTTTACATAGTTGTTACCATTCATACAAAGATTAGAAAATATTTAGGTCCCATGAAAAATGACCCAAAGTATCAAACTAGTAAATTCTCAATTTCAGTTTTGTGCCATATGTAAGTATATATTGAAATATATTCATACATACACACTCCAGTATATGCTTTCTCTTTTCTATCTATCTTGTAGAGTCATTTCACTATCTGTTAGCATCCTCACTAGAAGAGAAAGAAGAAAAAAAGGAAAGAAGAAAATCTTGGTCACTATTTTTGTTATTTTCTTAGTAGGTCTAATAAGATAATATTTATAAAGTGCCAGGCACTGGGCTAAATGCTTTACAAATATTACCTAAGTTGATCTACATAACAACTCTGAGAGATGAGGAAATTGAAGCAAACAGGGGTTAAAAGTTTGAATTTTTGAATTCAGACTATCCTGTCTCCATGCTGAGAGTTTTATCCACTGATAGTCAGCTTCCCCTAGTAAAAGAGGGAAATTGTTGGAAGGCAGGAAATTGTTAAAATAGAGGTATCCAAACTCAAACACTTCTTGATTCTAAATATTTCATCCTGCAATAAAAGGCAACTATGGCAGGTTAGTTCTCCATCTCCCTTTTTTTTTTTAAACTTTTAAAGTAGCAATTTTGAGCTGTTAGGTAATAAGAGTAGGGGAGAAGGAAAGAGTCCCAAGTCACTAGGTCCTCTATTAATTGGCAGAAGAGATGAGAGAAAAGAATTAAATTCAAACTAAGACAGATCAGGAAACTCACTGATTCTTAATCCTTCATAGTTTACAAAATCTGGACCTCTGAAGTTTAATCACTGGTCCAGCATTCTGGACAGTATATCCTTTAGAATTAAGATCTTCTAGGACATTTTATGATAATTTTCAAAAAGATATTACTTATTTATATGGACTGATTGAGGAATACTAAAAGAAACCTGTTTGTGACCTGTTTGTGAATACTCTATTTAACAATGAGTCACCTAATATAAGATACTAAATGTGCAAGCACACATAATTTCTCATGTAAGTATTTGAATAATTTTTTCCTACCAAAAAAAAAAAAAAAAAAAAAAAAAACCTTGGCTGATTTGTACCTATCAAATAGAGCCTAGAAACTGTTACTTGGCAACTTCTTTAGTTGGGACAAAGATAAAAAATTCCGAAAGATGAATGTCAGGAAGTCTAAATTATTATTGTACCTTGGAGTGACAAGCTCAATTTAAGGAGAAGGCTTAAAGTATTCTATAATTTAATCAGGACACTGCAAAATGAACATGTCTTTAACAATCCATATCTGTGCTTTAAAACATACATATACACACAGACACATACACTAGCAACAACAATAATTGAATTAGTAGGGAAAAAAAAAAGAAATACATAAACCTTTCCACCTATTTAAGTAGAAATATCAAACAAGAATAGTACCCTGAAATTTTTCTGGGCATATTAATAAAATATCATTTCCTGAAACTTTAAACTTAAAAATATCATTAATTCAATCAAAATGTCATGTGTTGCCTAAAGCATTTTTATAAAAAAAATCTTGAAACAAATAATCATCCCCACAGGAGAAGAAACAGTAGAATGAAGTAGGTTAATTTATAAAGCAACAATCACTACAGCTTAATCCATTAATGACTGATTTGTCAACTTGAACAAGCCAGTGAAATCACTGTCACAGGAGCTAATAAATCACTTCTCACCACTGTGGATAGTCCTTCTCTACAACTTATGGTTTTTGATTCTTGGGATAGGAAGAGGTTAAATGAGTTTTCCAAGGACCTATTTGTACAAAAACGTAGCAGGGTTTTTTTTTTTTTTAATGGTGGCCAAGAATTGGAAATCAAGGAGATGCCCATCAATTGTGGAATGGCTTAAACATCCAAGGTATATGATTGTACCAGAATATTATTGTGTCATAAGAAATAACAATCAGGATGTCTTCAGAAAAATCTGGAAAAGCTTACATGAACTAATGCATACTGGAGTGAACAAAACCAGGAGACTGTTGTACACAGTAACATCCACTTTGTTTGCTGAAGAATTGTGAATGACTTAGTTATTCTCAGCAATACAATGATCTAAGATAATCCAAAGGACTAACGATAAAGCATATTATGCAACTCCAGAGAAGGAACTGATATTATTCAATATAGGCTCAAACATACTATTTTAACTTTCTTTTGATAATTTTTAAATTTTATTTGAGTCTTACTGGAAATGCTCTACATAATTACACAAATATAATCTATCTATATCTTATTGCTTTTTGTCAGGGAGGGATAAATTTAAAACTTCAAAAATTTAAATAAAATGTTAAAATTTGAGGAAAATAAGTTTTGGGAGTCACATAGTTTTTATATGTCAAATCAGGTGGAATTGTTATCCTAGTCTTCCTGACTCATAGGCCAGCTCTCTATATACTAAGCCAGGTTGCATCTATTTGTTAATAATATCTCAAACTAGTGGGGGGATAGAATTCCATTTAATAATAACTTTAATGGTACAAGGCAGAGATTTTGACTGGCATTTTGATGACTTAATTCCTAAGTGTATTTTCACAAAAGCAGTTTTTTCACTTGAAGAAGGAAATTTTTCTATATCTAAACTCAGTGACCTTGGTAATATGATATTCATTTTCCAATGAACAAATTGTGAGACAGTCACAAGAAGAATTGGAAAAATAAAGAATTATGATTTCAAGGAAAAAGCAGATGGATCCTAAAAGTCTGCAGTCTCATGGAGCTTCCTTCAGTAATTAAGAAAGCAGATAGAGAAGCATTGCCTATGTCACATAGGGGAAAAAAAAAAAAAAAAAAAAGAAAAAAAAAAAGCAACCAACCAATCAACTAAAAACCTACTTATAATGTGTCTTACTTTTTCCATGCTGTATGTAGATTTTTAAATAGGAAGGAAGGAAAAATTGCTTTTTTATCCCTCTTCTATACAATATAAAACCTACATAGTCAGGAAAGTTTTTTTAGCACAGGTAGGCAGGAGATATAAGAGGCTACAATGCTTATTTTGACCCAGATGCAATCATAATGATTTTTGTTTAAAAAAAGAAAAGACAAAAAAAAAAAAACATTCATTCATTGCTCCTTCTGCAGATGTCTTATTCCTAATCTAGACAACTGCCAGCATACAGGAATATTTGTAATGAAATATAGAAATTTTTAGGACTGATAAAGATTAAGAGCAAAACCTTGAGTGTATCTCTAAGAACCAACAGACTATGTATCCAATCCAAAAAAATGAAGATGAATAATGCCTTTAAAATTTTTCAAATTCTTAAAGATCACCCCAAAACAATGATTGCATACTATTTTTTTTTCAGATGGGGAGACAATTGCCAATCTCCTTTTTGCTGTATCAAATTGTATCAAGAGGTTATGACCCAATTTACCAGTGTTTTCCACTTCTTTTTAGTCATTGTTTCCCATTATGAGTGACGGAGTAATTTTGACTTGGTAAATTAAAATATTAAAAAGATAACAGGCATGGTATCCACAAAGAAAGTTTCACCTGTTCCAGTGCTTAGCACAGTGCCTTGAAGAGAGTATGCGCTTAAGAAATGGTAGTTGACTGACTTCCACATACTATTAGCCATCCATCTTGCAGAAACCACATGCCAATAACTAGAACACAGTAAAATATCAATTCAACAAAATAATGGTTGGGGACAAAGGGAAGCTTAGATATAGATCGTTTTTCTTAAATTCACCTTGCATAAACTTCATGAGAGGAGCTAATATCTGGCTAAATACCGAAAGCTGCCAGACACAGTGAATCAGTACACATTCTGGGGGAAGCCTTGAGATGTCCAATGTCCACCATATTTAAAATTCTGAAGTAATTATTTAATTCTCCCCCCAAACATTTCCCCTGCCCTCTGGATCGTGGGCTGTATATTTAGGGGGAGAGGAAGTATAGATAGACAAGAAGAACTTGAGGAATTTATCATAGTTGGATATAAAAGTTTAAAAAAATAAAACAAAACCACCCCACTACCCTTTCTAAGCTGCTAGACTTGAGCAACTATTTTCAGAAAAAGTTAGATAGGGATGCTGAGTCTGCAGTTGCTGCCTGTGGCTGGGAGAGATGAACATGGGAAAGTAGCGTAGAAGGGAGGCAGTAGTCTTACTTTTGTAGCTGGCTGCCCACGGCTGGTAGCCGTAGTAGCCAGTGATGCGCAGGATCCGCTCCTCGATGGATGTGAGCCCCACTGATGCGCTCGTGAGATCCTCCACGGATCGGGACCATTTCAAATCCTCTTTGATCGCTTCGTCTACCACCAAGTACTTGAGTTGCCTGAGCTGGGGGCTGATGTCCGATAGCCTCCGGGGACTGACATCTGGTGACCTCCTCATGCCACTGAAGCCAGCAAAGATTCCCAAACAAGGGATTTGAGGGTGAGGGAGGGAAGAGTGGAAGAAAAGAAAGGAAATAAATGAATCTTAGAAGTCGTTATGAAAGAAGAAGGGGAGGGAACTGTCCTCAAAGCTCCAAAATGTAGGGAGAGGCAGAAAGGCCACCCGTTCTTCCTCCCTCCCTTCCCTTCTTCACCCCAGTCACCTTTCTATGTCCACTCCTGCATCTCCCGCAAGCACCAGGTTCAAGTCTCCTCTGCTGCTTCGCAAGGGGAGCATGAGTTGCATGGGATTATTGAACACTAAATCTTTGAGCATTGAAATCTCAGAGAAGAAAGGGCCAAATAAAAAATAGAATGCAACTTCTCTAGCTACTCTCTCATTCAACCTTCTCCCTTATCTCTTTGTCCCCCACCCACGGGCAGGTGGGAAGGGTGTCACCCTGAGTATAAGGGTGGCAGAAAAGAGAGAAACCATTGGTAGCTTTCTGTCCAACCCTACCCCGGGGGCGATTCCCGTTCCGTACTCCCCAGGCTCCCGGTCCACAGGCGCTACTCACATGGAGATGGTTTTGCCCCTGGGTGCGCCGTTTGGAAACTCTCGGATCCCCATAAGGAAGAGCGGCGAGGGGCTGGGCGCTCCCAGACTTCAGGCAGACTGGTGCTGCCGGCGGGGGCTTTCACCGGCCGCTGGGGCAAGGGGGAGAGCGGCAGAGCGCTTCTCTGCGGGTTAGGGCTGTCAGCCAAGAGCCGCAGAAGAGAGCCTTGGCTGGTCCCTGCGCCTCCTTTGCCCCCTCCTACTAGCCGGTCCCCTTTCCTCTCTCCAAAGCCGAGGACTTCCGAGTGTCCGGAGAGATGTAGGCAGCAGGGGACTAAGTCTCCAGCCCACGTACGTTTCCGGGCAACTGGACGAGGTTGCGGCCAGACAGCAGCTGCCCTGCTAGGGATGCTGCTGCCCCAGGCACCCGGGCTCCCTCCCAGCTTCACAGCCCGGTGCAAGAGGCAGGGAGCAAGAGAGGAAAGCTGGCGCTCCAGCAGCACCTGGGGCCGGGCGGAGACTGTACCCTTCGCTGCCGACAGAGGGAACCAGGCGGGGGCGCTGCTGCCCTCCCCCTCCCATCTGCGTCCTCTACCTTTCAGATGAACCCAGCCCAGCTTAGCTCAACCCAGCCCTACCCAGCCCATCACCCTTTGCAAGACACCCATCTCCCGTCCCTCAGTTTGCAATTAGCCAAATCACACAATATTTGTTTGGTAGTGTTTGTCATCTTTTGGAAAAGATTTGAAATGGTGTGGGGTATAAAAATGACCGTCACCACAATTCATTTCTATAGTCATAAAACCAAACTCTGAATGCCCAGTGATTGTCTAATATATAAGGACACTACCAAATCCGTGAAGTTGCCTTTGCCTAAATCTCCAGGCTGATACATGTTCAGTTTGGCAGTAATCACTAAGCCAGCATTTGTTCTTAGGGATCTAATCAGATACCACAAATACTGTTTTCTCTTTTCCTCACTTTTCAGTTGGCACTTATCCTGCTCTTGAAAGAGTAATGTCAATATGCTTAAGCGAACATTTATTACGTGTCAACGATCAACAACAAATAAGCATTTATTAAACTCTTACTATATATCAGACATTATACTAAGTACTGGGATTGTACAGTACAACCAAGAAGAAAAGACACTCCAGATCCTCGAGGAGCTTACCATCTAATAGAGAAAGCAATACATACAAAGTGAGGGAGAGTGGTACTTGAGTGTATGCAAGATGGGTACACCTGAAGAATGAGGGATAACTAATCTGAATCCTTCACCAAAAAGGAGGTTTCAGAAAGAACTCATTGAATGGGAGTTGCAATATTCACAGCAAGGTGATGCATACTATTTTCTCTTACACCTTCATCAGCCTTTGCACTTTCTTACAGTAAATGTTTTCTGATTGCATTGACATTGAAAATCATTTTGACTTTCTGCCTCTCAAGTTCCCCCTTTCATGTCATTTGGTGAATATTAGGAATAAAGACAGGATATGTGATTTTAGTTTGTAGCAAACTCCTAATGGAGGAAACTCTTGTCCAATGCATGTCAACACCTTCTTTGAAAGTACTGGAGCACAGAGTTTTCTAGACTGCAGAAAATTTAAGTGGCTTGCCAAATTTCACTTTTTCATAATATCAGAGATGGTGGTTGAATTTAGATCTTCCTGGATCCAAGGGCAATTATTTCTCCAACAGAGACAATGCTGGTGAATATTATGAGGAATAAGTAGATAAATAATAAATATATACAATTGAGTTCTTGATGGCTTACCAAGTGAATCACATTACAATCACTTTGTTTATACACACACACTCCCACACACATACATACATGATATTCAAAGAGATCTTCTAGGTTCCTTCCTAGAATCATTTACACAACAAGAAACTTACTTCAGACATCACATAAGCTATAGCCCAGCCAAAGTGTGAATGCCTTTTACAACCTTCTCAACAAATTATCATCCAGGTTTCTGTGAAAACCTCCAGGGACAGAACTTTCACTGTTTTATGAGGCAGCACATTCTGCTTTTGAATAATTCTAACTGTCAGAAAGTGTTGTTAAGTACCAGCAAAATCCCACTTTCTATAGGAAGTCTTCCTTAATACCTCTTAATTCCAATGCCTTCCTTTGTTAATTATTTTCTATTTATCTTGCATGTAGTTTGCTTTCTATTTATTTCATTGAATGTTATCCACCTCACTAGACTGTAAACTCCTTGAAGGAAGGACTGTCCTTTGCCTCTTTTTGTAACTTCAGTACTTAGCACAGTGCCTATCATAGTAGGTACTTAACAAATGTTTATTGATTGATTGATTTTTAATTGCTGTTTTTAATGTTCAGCTAAAATCTGCCTCTCCAGAGTTTTCACCTAATTCTAGGAAGGAACCCAGAATGTCTCTTATATTTTTATGTGTGTGAAAACAAGTGATTGTAATAATGTTATTCCTCCATAGTAAGAAGACCAAGTTTGTTCTCTCTTCTATAAGACAACTGTTCATATTTGTGAAGATGAAAGCAAATTTCACTTCCTAAATCTCCTCCACTCTAAACCTCAAGGACTTTCCATATAGTATGATTTCCAGAACAAAAGTAACATGGCCATTATTTTTCTGTTGCCAATCAGCTTAGTAATGTCTCTTCTTAAATGTGGTACCTTGAATTGAACACAAGTCTCCCCAAAAAAGTCTGACCAAGGCAAAGTTCAGGGAAATTATCTTCTCCCTACTCTTAAACACCAGGCATCTCTAAACATAGTCTAAACATGATTATATGGCTGCTTCTTCCATCTTAAACTGCTGAAATAGAATTGAAGAACCCCAATAAAATAATTTTTAAAAAATTCTATTACATTTTATCTTATTAGATTCAGCCCAAAGCTCTAGTCTGTCAAAATTTTTAGCAACAAGACTTCCTTATTCCTTTTAGCTCTGAGTCTTGTGCAAATTTGTATATCATCCATACCTTTATCCAAGACATTAACATAAATTTGGAGTGAAAAGGATCAAAGAAAGACCAGAGCAACTCTCTCCAGCCAGATCTTGATCAATTAATCAGCATCCTTTGAGAATGGTCAGTCATAGGCATCTGAAACTACCTCATTCACAATATAGATCTTAACTTGTCCAAATATATGTCATGAGAAACTTTGCCAGGGCTTTGATCTAATCTAGATATGCTAACTAGTTCCACAAGACTCTCTAAATCTACTTGTCTGGCGATCCTGTCAGAAAAAGTCAAGATGTTAATTTGGCTTGGTTAGTTCTTAATCGAATACATGCTGGTTTATCTTAAGAACTATTTTCATAGCTCACAAAGTAAATTTTTGGTAATTCTTTCTAGAATTTTACCAGAAATTACCAAGCTAGTCAGATTATTATTTGAAGTATTCACCATGTTCCCCTCTTGGAAAATGGCAATATTTCTCACATCCAGTTCATTAACATATTTCTTATTTGCTACAGTTCTTCAGAGATCCCTAAGGGCAAAAACACCAGTTATATGCTAGTTCTTTTCTGTCTGCCATTCTTCTTAACCAGTTTAGAAAAGAAATGGAACTGGGGAGGAAGAGAAAAAGTCTGAGTACAAGTCTTGTTTAAAAAATATGACAGAAAGGGACAGTTATATTTTTCACTCTCTTGGCTTATAGGCCAGAAATGAGAATGCTGGGAAACTATGCATGGCTCTTCCCTTTTCTCCCTCCTCATTCTCAATATATTAAAGATTGGTTCATAGTTCATAGAATAACAGATAAAATAGAGACTATTATTTCACTAGTATAAGAAATTCCTTGAGAAAACTTCAGATTGGAACCTTCTAGTTGCCTTAACACTGTGCAGGAAATTTAGGCAATTTACCCAGTGTCATACGACCAGTATGTCTGAGAAGTAAGATTTGAATCTGTCTCTTCCTGACTTCAAGATCAGTTCTCTACAAATTACTCTATACTGTTTTTTGTTTGTTTTTTAATAAAAAGCAAATAAATCAGAAATCACTGAATGAACTTCTGAAAAATGAAGGTATTTTTCATTGAACATCTTCCAAAAAGTCATCTAGTCTCAGTAATATGGAGGGATCCTAGGCAGGGCTCTCAGCAGGTATGAACTGCAGTTCTTCAGTCAGGGGTTATTTTCCATCTTGGCTCTTTTGAAAAAAATAAAAATAAAGGAAAAAAAAAACAGGAAAAAAACCCATCAGCAAACAAGGTCAGGCAGCTGCTACTTGCATTGATGTTCTTTGCCTTAGTCCTAGCTGGTAATACTGCTGTCCCCTAAGGCACTACAAAAACAATCATAAATACTTCTTGCTTAGGCTAAATCTTTCCCTGTTATTGGATATAGTCTTTAGTCACTGAAGAGAAGAAGCTCTGCTAGGTTGCCCCATGTCTACCACAAGACCTAAGAGATCCTCCTTGTATTCTCATAATGCAATGCCATTATAAGGGCTTGCCTTTCAAGAAATTTTCTCCTTTTCCATCATTCCTGTTGACCTCTAGATGCCAAGGAAGTTTACCCCAGGATTCTCCTAGTGGCCTTTGAATGGTATTATTTTGGTCCACAGGTACTAACCCCTCTTTGAACTGATTTTAGTCATGTCTTAGTGCAAGGGGTCAGTAGAAAAAGTTTTGCATGTATTCCCTTAGTGAGTGGATTGATGTGACGGGAGAGTGAATTGAGGAATGACAACAGTAAAAAAACAAACAAACAAAAAAACCAATTTGTTGTTTAGTCATTTATGACTCTGAGTCCATTTAGGGTTTTCTTGACAGATAATGAAGTAGTGTGGCATTTCCTTTTTCAGTTCATTTTACAGATGAAGAAACTGAAGTAAACAGGGTTAAGTTTCTTGTCTGGGTAACAGAGTTAATATCTGAGGTCACATTTGAACTCAGGTCTTCCTAGCTCCAGGCCTGGTGTTCTATTCATTGAGGCACCCAAGTGTAATAATAGCTAGCATTTATGTACAGCATCTTGCAGTTTCCTGCTCACTCTCTGTCTCTGTCTCTCTATTTCCTTCTCTCCCTCCCTCCCTCTCTCTCTCTCTCTCTCTCTCTCTCTCTCTCTCTCTCTCTCTCTCTCTCTCTCTCTCTCTCTCTCTCTCTCTCTTTCTCTTTCTCTCTCTCTCTCTCTTTTTTTCTCTTTCTCCCTCTTCCTTTTTCCCTCCTCCTCCTCTCTCTCTCCCTTCGTTTTGATCTCCTTTTCACTCTTCTATCTCATTTGATTCTTAACACAATTAAGAGAGATAGGTAGCATCATTATCCCCACTTTACATACTGGGGAATTGAAAAGAGGAAAGTTAAGTGAATTGTCTAAGTTACATAGATAATAATTGTCTGATGAACAAATTGAACCCAGTTCTTCCAGATTCAAGGTCCTGTACTCTATCAGCTATGTCTAGCAAATGCCTCCAGGAAAGGCCAGTCTCAGTATTGGCTATGTGATTTATTGTATAGCCCATTTTCTTATTTGGTAGATCAAATTACTTTGACTTCATTAGAAAATTATGTGTGAGGCAATTAATAATTCATAATACTTAAGAATTAATAGTAATTGACATTTATAGGTCTGGATCTGTGATTTCATTGGTGCAGGGAATTCCCAATGAAGCAACTCCCTCTATCAACACAGATCAATAACTGTTTTGCAATTTATAGTCTTAGAGAATTGCCTGGGAGCACTGAGACCCAAAGTCATTTGCTTATGGTCACAGAGACAATATGTGCCAGAGACACAGTTGTAGCCAGGTCTTCCTAACTGGTCATATATCCTTTATCCACTAAGCCAAGGCATCTCTCCAACATTTATACAGCACTTTAAAATTTGTATACTATATCTCATGGAAACCTCATGATAGCCCTGTGAAATAACCAACAGGTGTTATCTTCATTTTATAAATAGGGAAATTTATAATCAGAAAGACTGATTGACTTGCTCATAGCCACACAGCTAGTAGTGGTCGAGAACTCTGATTTGATTCTGGGTTCCAAGTGTAAAACTTCTTTCCCTATGTCATGTTATCACTTCCCTGTAGAGTAATAGCAGTTATATGTTGTCCTAAATCTAAAAAAAAAACCTTTGTCAAAGAAAACTGTCTATAACTTGAATTGACTGTCCTTGTTCCTTAAAGCAACTAGGAGACACAACAAGCCTATTAATAATATAAGCTGACAAGAATCACAAGATTTGGAGCTGGAAGGGGCTTCAATAACCATCTGATCTGAATCAGTTTTTGTTATTGTTCTTGAAGTAGTAGTTCAATCATTTCACTTGTGTCTGACTTTTCATGACCCCATTTGGAATTTTCTTGGCAAAAACTTTGGAATGGTTTGCAATTTCCTTCTTCAGCTCAGTTTGCAGATGAGGATACTGAAGTAAATAGAATGAAGTGACTTGCCCAGAGTCACATAACTACTGAGTGTCTGAGGCCAGAATTTACTTCACATCTTTCTGACTTCAGGTTAGGCACTCTATCTACTGTGCCATATGGTTGTCTAAATCATATCTTCCATCAAAAGATGACTAATGACATATCTGGCCAGTCATCCAAACTCTGCTTAAAGATCTCTAATGAGGCAGAACCCACCACCTCCTTAGGTAACCTATTCTACTTTTGGATAATTGTTATAAGTTTTCTTCTGATATAAATTCTAAATCTGTCTCAGTAACTTAAACATTGTTATGTGCTATGACATTTCTTTTCTTGACAAGTTACTCAAGAGAACAGGAATAAATGATAAGATAATGATAATAGCAGAGGAGATCATCTCCTCTATAAAAAGTGTTCAGATAAAGAGAATAAAATCCAAATATGATCAGACTGTGGAAGAACATGCTAAACAGAATCTTGGGACTACCTCTTGCAAGCATTTCCATAGAATCTCTGCCTTCTCAGTTCTTCCTCTCTTGTGTCTAATAGGTTTCTTTAGTTCATGTTTCAACATGGGGTGAGGGCTACCTTGTCTTTACAAGACTAGTTTCCATCTTTGGTGTCCAACTGATACACTTAACTCCTATCTGTAACTCCAAGAAGCTGTAGCATGCAGATAGATTAAACCAGGTTGAGGGTAAACAAGAGGTCTCAAACCCTATAGTGAGCTAGGTGGATATCTACTCCAAGGATGAGAAGACTTGCTCTAGTGGAATAAGCAGATGAGAATAATTTGTTCCAATGGCCATGAAGGCAGGTGAAGGAGGTGCTCTAGACCACTTAGAGCTTGGTTAGACATCAAAGCCCAAGGTCATCCACTGCATTTCAAGTCATTGACAGATTTTGATTCAGTCCTGTCATTAGAAGGTGATGACTCTGGAAGAAACAGTGAAGCTGATGACTTTATGCAATTCTGCCTCATTTACTTCCAATTTATACATGTATCAAAAAGACATCATTTAGATGTCCCAGTATTTACACAAGTGGACTTGGTACTGCTTCACATAACCAAATTCTACCCTCTATACTCTCCAACAAAATCCTTTTACTCTGTTTTTTTGAGATATCTCTTTCCATTGTTAAGAAATTTTCCTCCATCCTGGACCCCTTCCTCATATTTGCTCCACCCTTTGATCAACTGAAATTTGACTTTCCTGCCAAAGGCTCTGAGATTCTTTCTATCCTCTCTAATAGCTTCTGCTACTTTTCCCTTGACCTACATTTTATAAGACCTAAATATTTGTTATTGTCTTTTCACAGACATTTCCAGTCCTTCATTTTGCCACCTTCATTCAGCATCTTCTCCTAGTCATCATGCTATACCAGCCTTTCACAATCCTTGTCACTAGTAATTAATGACCTCCTGGACATTTTCCCATTCTTTTCACTGATTTTATACCCCAATTCTCAGTTACTTTCTTAGCCATCATCTTTAGTGGCTTTAATATTCAGGCTCGAGATCCATGTAAAGATTGAAAAACAAATATTACTAATTCATATCCTTGAAAGTTTTTGAATTCAATTCCTCCAATCTGCATTAGTTGTCATACCATACAACTCATCATCATTTGAAACTGCTTCACCTCCAACATCTCAAACTCTTAAATTCCTCTCACTTGCCATAATTTCCTGTCCTTCTAACTATAATCTTGCTCTAGCTGTAACACCATGCTGTTGACTTTCATTACGACTTTGGAACTTTCTTATTCTCCCAGCCTATCAAACCAATTTTGATTTCAATCTCTTTTCTACAAATCTTGGCTCTGTGACCAGATACTTCAATAGTGTATACTCTTTTATTCAAGGATTTCTTTCCTACTTGACTTTGCTCTGTTTCCACTCTATTAACCTTCAATTCTGGATTTCCACTATCAACTGCCTCCTTTTTCTTAGTTGTTGAACTCTGATAAAGAAAATCATCATAATTCTACCACATTTTACTAATGTAGTCCTGTCCAAGTAATGTTATTAATGTATTGCTCTAACTATATTATCTATTTTTTTACTTTGAAAGATTCAATAGCCCACCACTGAATAATCAGTTCAGTCTAAAAACCTTATACTGACATGCAAGGCTTCATATAATTTTTCTCCAAGTTATCTTTTTAGCCTGATTGCAAAGGAACAGGTAAGGTGAATAAAATATTGCATATTTTAAAAGATAATCTCCTATGAGAGAATTAAGGAATCAGAAGAATAGAGAAATGTATTGGTTATTCATATTAAGATTAGTAGATAAGTCTCTGAAAAATGTGGGGAAGTGATTGTGAGACAGGTGCTAAAGTCACAGAGAAAATTAACAATGTGTGGGAGGTCATGGAATGGAGTTAAGAATTGTGAAGGAGTAGTATAGAATGATGTAAAGAAAGGAGAGAATTCTGAGTGATGTTAGAGTTAAAAAAAACTGTAAATCATTTTGAATGGACAATGTGGATGAAGATTAGTGAAGGCTTCAATTAATGTATAATGAATAGATTTTTGAACTTTGAGTCAGGAAGATATGAATTCAAATGCTGCCTTAGACACATTAGCTGTTATAACTTTCAACAAGTTACATAACCTCTCTCAGCTTCAGTTTTCTTAGCTACAAACTGTGGATAGCACCCATTTTACAGAACTGTTGTGAGAATTAAATGAAATAACATATAAAGCTCTTTGCAAGACTTAGAATATAGAATATATATTAGTTATTAATATTATGATTGTTTACTATTGAATTACTATTGAAGACTATCTGGAAAGAGACAAGATAGATGAGATTCTTAGGACACAGAGACACATTACAGAGGTGAAGGAAACATCAATTATTTGGATATATGCTGAAATGTTCTATCCTAGGGGAAATAATGATTTCATGGTTCATCTTAATTATAATTTCATCCTTTAAGAAGTATGGGAAGCAATGAAAGAAGTAAGGTGGGCTTGTTTTCTGGACCTTATTTGTTCTAACTATAGAGAACAAATTGGTTGCTGGAGAAGAAATGATAGGAACTATGGTGGGAGAAATGAACTCTTTATTTTGGAATTTGTGAGAGAGGAGGATACTGCAGCTGAGCACAGTCTAATATGCACTTCACATTTCAGTAGAGTCCAGAGAAAAGCCATACAGGATCCCATGGGCTTAAATTTCACAAGAGGAATTAGCCAAAGAAGTATGGAACATTTTCAACTGAAATTTTGGATGTGCGCACACGCGCGTGCGCACACACACACACACACACACACACACACACACACACACAAAGAAAAAACAACCACAATTCTTATAAGGAAAAAAAAGGGAATTTTCTTAAGACACTAATTTAGGTTGCAGAAACCTTACCAGATTGGATTTAAAACAACAACAACAAAAAAAAAACCCCAACATACACAGAAGATAGTAGCAAAATCAGAAAATGAATACACAACTATGGCATGATCACATAATAATGTCAAGAATGCCAAAGCCTAGAATGATCTAGGAAAATATATTTGAACAACAAAATATAATTTTGTTATTATATTAACAAAAAAAAAACAGTTCAAAAGAGGGATATGATCTCTACTTGAAGTGGATGAGTGATGATAAGATGTGGAGAGATAAACTTCTTTTTCTTTTCTGTCAACTTTGTATGAGGAAGAATAAAATGAAACCAGCTGTGTAAAATGCTTGAGATAAATAAGTTGGTAAATTTAGAAATTTGCACAGTAGATAACTGAACTGAAATTAAGAAAATATAAGAATTGGAATCAAGAGAAATCCTACTTCTGATATTTGTTAGCTGTGTATTCACAGGTAAGTCATAATTCTATATGTAGCACCTTTCCAGGTATACTTCCCCAATTCATACTCATACACACAAATTAAGTTCATCAGAATTTAAGTCTTACCCCTGTCAGGATTCTATACAAAAACTTAGTGCTATCACTCACGAACACCTACTTCTCGTGTTTTCAATAAATGATTGGATGGTTGATTTAGTTACTGTTTAGGAAAGGTGTTTACTAAAATACTATAGTAAGAACAGTTGGTACACAAACATTTTCCCCCAAAGCCTGGGGCATACTCTCCCACAAGTAAATTCAGAATATAGACACGAGTGAATTTAAATAGAATATGACTATACTGAGGCACTTGTGAAGAGAATAAATGTAGTCAAAGGGTAAACTCGAAATTCTTGGCTATTGGTTTTATTATTATTATTAGTGATTATTATGTTATATTATATATATTATTATTAAGCCTTTTTATACCTATGTATAGTCTTCTTGAAGTTTTTTGTAGTAGTAACTCTCTATTGGGCTCTTCATCATGAGCTGCTTCCTCTCTTGGGGAGCTATTTTTCTGCATTTCTATTTGTCAATATTTGTCCTTAGTGTGTCTGTTTACTCTGGTCTGGAAGTGTTATTTTCTATAATAGAAATTTGCACTTGATGAAGAAATTATATAGTGTAAAAAATCTTGTTTCTGGCAGCAAGGCCTCAAGTCCCAATGAAAGTCAACAGCGGGGACTTGAGTCCCAGTAGCGAGGGCCCAAACTGGCTAAACTAGAAGCAAGACTACAACACCTGTGCAGCAGGCCATGGATTGGCAAGCCAGAAATAGGTCTTAAGGGCAACTGAATCTGTCACAATGACTTCCAGAGCTCTCGCTCCACTGAAAGTAAGAGATTCAGACAACTATTAAGAAGGAGATTGCAGCTGACTATTAGTTGATACTGGGTGCAGGATTCTGTTGCATTGCACAAACAGGGAGACTAGTCACAGTCTCAGGCCAAGAAGGAGCCTCTGTATGTGTGCATAGGGACTCTATCACAAGGCAGTGGGGTCCAGGGCTACAGTACCAGGGCAGAAAACAGTCCTTGTGATCACTCACAAACCAGAGTAAAGACCAGAACAGCAGTGACCACATTTCTCTACTTATATCATATCACCTAAAAAGAACTAAAACTTATAGGCCCTAGAATTAATTCTGAAAACAATGGAATAAAAAATCTGATGCTTGTGACAATGTCTCTCTAACTCCCAGAGCAGAATCCAATTTCACTTCGGTGTAGAAATCCAATTTACTCTACAGGGAAGTAGGATGGAAAGAGGGGAAAACAGAAAAGAGAGATTTGAAACAATAGTTGCTAGATTAGGGAAAACAGATTAAAAAGAAAACATTTTGGGGGGTTATTTTTATTGAATTTTTTTTTCAAAACTTATGCAAGGATAATTTTTTCAATGTTGACCTTTGAAAAACCTTATGTTCCAATTTTTCTCTCCCTTCATCCCACCCCCTCCCTAGAGAGCATGCAATCTAATATATGTTAAACATGGTAAAATATATGTTAAATCAAAAATAGGCATACATATTTATACAATTATTTTGCTGCACAAGAAAATTCAGATAGAAAAAAATGAGAAAGAAAATAAAATTCAAGCAAACCACAACAAAAAGAGTGAAATGCTATGCTGTAATTCACTCTCAGTTCCTACAGTTCTCTCTCTGGATGTAGATGGTTTTCTTCATCACAAAATCATTGACACTGACCTCAATCATCTCATTGTTGGAAAGAACCATGTCTATCAGAATTGATCATTGTATAATCTTGTTGTTGCCGTGGATAATGATCTCCTGATTATGCTTATTTTTCTTCACATCAGTTCATGTAAGTCTCTCCAAGCCTGTCTAAAATCATCCTCCTGATCATTTCTTATAGAATAATAATATTCCATAACATTCATATACTATAACTTATTCAGCCATTCTCCAATTGATGGGCAACCCCTCAGTTTCCAGTTTCTTGCTACTACAAAAAGAGCTGCCACAAACATTTTTCCACATGTGGGTCCCTTTCCCTCCTTTAAGATTTCTTTGGGATATAGGCCCAGTAGAAACACTTCTTGGTCAAAGGGTATGCACCGTTTGATTACCTTTTGGGCATAGTTCCAAATTGCTCAAGGAAAACACTTCTGAGAAGAGAGAGAGTAAAAGAAAAGAGAGAGAGAAGCAGAGTCAGAGAGAAAGACAAAGAGAGACAGAGAGACAGAGAAACAGAGAGATAGGAAAAGAGAGAGAGAGAGAGAGAGAGAGAGAGAGAGAGAGAGAGAGAGAGAGAGAGAGAGAGAGAGAGAAAGAATCTGTTTCTTCCCTGAATATGGATAAGATTTTTCATAAATCCTTCAGAATAGTCATGTATCATTGTACTGCTGAGAATAGCAACATCATTTTCAGCAGGTCATCCTAGAATATTGTTGTTACTTTGTTATATTTTGTATATAGTACATTTCACTTTGATTGAGTTCATGGAAGATTTTCCAGTTTTTTTTTTTTTTTCTTCTAAGAACATTTTGCTTATCATTTCCCAGAGAACAATACTATTCCATGACAATCATATACCTCAATTTATTAGTCTATTACCCAGTTGATGGACATTCCCTCAATTTCTATTTTTTTAATCTGAGAAGAGAACAGCTACAAATTTTGTATACATAGGTACATATACTGGTATATACATATATATGTATATATATATATATATAAATATAAATATATATATATATATATATATTTTTGTTTGTTTTGCCACTCAATCTTTCTCTCTTTCTCTCTTGGAACTATATAAATATAAACAAAAGAATTCGTAATAAAAAAAAAAGATGAGTTTTAGAAAAATTTTTATGAATATAATTTTAGAAAATTTATATATGGTGGATCTCAGAAGAAAAATTGAATGGGAATAGAAAAGAATTTAACTTTTTCTTAGTGACATATGGCATCCACACAAAATTGATCCAAAATAAAAATCTTACAACCAAATACAGAAAAAACCAAAAATATTAATGCATCACTCTGGGATTATGATTCAAGCAAAACAACATTCAGTAAAGTCATAGAAATATGGTTTGAAAATTGATTAGAAAATAAATAATCTAATATTAAAGAATGGGTTAATGGACAAATTGCATAAATAATAAATAATTTTATTAAAGAGAATGGCAACAACAAAACAACATACCAAAATTTAAGGGACACAGAGAAAGTAGTACTTAAAGAGGGAAAGTTATTTTGTAAACACTTATGTCAATAAAATCATGAAATAGCAGGTCAGTGAATTGAATGTGTAATTAACAAACCTAGAAAAAGAATAAATCAGAAATTCTTAGTTAAAGGGCAAACTGGAAATCCTGAAAAATCAAAGGAAAAATTAATAAAACTGAAAGTAATAAAACAAAAAAAATTACTCATGCATATATACTGTCAAAAAAGTTATAAATAAAATTAAAAAAAAGAAAGTAATAAAACCATTAAACTAATAAATAAAACTGGATCTGGTTTTATGAAAGACCAATAAAATAGACAAACTAATGGATAATATGATTTAAAAAGGGTGAATCTACCACTAGTGAAGAGAAAATAAAATCAATTATTATGAGCCATTTTACCCAATTATGTCCCAATATATCAGACAAGCTAAGTAAAAACAGATGAATATTTACAAAAAATGTAAACTTCTCAGATTAACAGACAAGGAAGTAGAATATTAAAAAAAACATTATCTTGGAAAATAAAATTGAATAAACCAGTAATGAACTCCCTAAGAAAATAAATCTCCAGATGGATACATAAGTGAATTCTTCTAAACATTTAAATAACAGTAAATTTTGGTACTGCATAAATCAATATAATCTTTAAAAATAATCAAAGGAGTTCTACCAAATTCTTTTCATGATACAAATGTGGTAATGATACCCTAACCAGGAAGAACTAAAATAAGGGGGAAAACAACTTCATAAATATATTAATGCATCATTTTGGGATCATGATTCAATCAAAACAACATTCAATAAAGTCATAGAAATATGGTTTGAAAATTGATTAGAAAATAACTAATACTAAAGAATGATTGGATTAAAGGACAAATTGCATAAATAATAAATAATAAATAATTTTATTAAAGAGAATGACAACAACATAACAACATACCAAAATTTAAGTCATTCCCCAATTGATAAATGAACAAAATATATGAACAGGTAGTTTTCATATTATAAAATCAAAGCTATCTGTAGTCACATGAAAATAATGCTCTGAATCACTTTTGATTAGAAGAGTGTAAATTAAAATAATTCTGAGGGATCATCTTACATCTATCAGATTGATTTTTATGGTTGGTTTGCTGGTTGTCTTCCTTTGTTCTTAAAGATGACTAAAATGATATCACTATGTTGGGGTCAAGGTATAGTGGATCCAACCATGGCTGATCAGACCAATAAGAGTTTGTAAAACTACCATATGTCGGCCATAAATATTCCATATGGACATTTGGAATAGAGATGTCTCTAAATTTGCACATTTTACCTTTCTTATAATGAATGCTGGATGGGAGATAATTCTCTGTTGGTGAAATAGTGAACTTAATCTAATTTTTCATTTTGGAGAGTAATTTGAAACTATGCCCAAATAATTATAAATGTGTGTATAACTTTTCATTTAAATTTATTTGTTTGTTTATTTTCAATACACATTGTTTGTGAATCATGTTGGGAGAAAAAAAAAATGTAACAAAAGTTAAAACCCATGGGAGAGGGAAAAATAAACAGTTTTCCTTCATGCCCTGAACCTAGCATGGGTTGATTTACATTCAATTTCCAAAGTTCTTGTTTTGGCTACAGATGTCATTTTCTGGCCAAAATCTATTGGAATTGCTTTGAATCACTCAACCACTGAGAAGTAGTAAGCCTTTCATACTTGATCATAGTACATTCTTACTATTATTGTGTACAATGTATTCTTGCTCCTGCTTTGTTTCACTCAGTAATGGTTCAGGTAAATCTTTCCAGGCTTTTCTAAAATCAGCTTGTCTGACTTTTTTTTTTTTTTTTTTTTCAGAACAATAACATTCCATTGTATTCATATGCCACAATTTGAATCCAATCCCCCAATTTATGAGCATCCACTCCTTTTCCAATTCTTTGCTACCACAAAAAGAGCTGCTACGAACATTTTTGCATATGTGGGTCTTTTTTCCTCCTTTATGATTTCCCTGAGAAACAGACCCAATATGGGAAATTGAAATTGCATGGGGTGGGAGCTGGTATACACAATCAGCAGAATCTAATCTCAACATAATAGGTCATTCTTGAAGTTAAATCTTGAAAAGGGCTAAGAATTATAAAAGGCAAAGGAAAGGAGGGGGGGAGTATGAATGTGAAATCAGTCAGACTGCAGCAGAGTATGAAGAGCTATGGATACCAAACAAAGAAAGTTGTATTTTATTATAGAGGAAATCAATAAAATTTCTTGAGAAATTGAGTGACATATCCTTAGCTGAATATTAGGAATAGCATTTTGGAAGTGATGTGAAGGATGGGTTAGAAAAGGGTGAGATTGGAGATGTGGAAACTAATTGGGGAGGTACTTATATAATTCTAGAAAAGAGAGGAAAAGAGCTTTCACTAAGATGGTAGTCTGATGAGTGGAGAGGTGAAAGATGAAAAAGAAGTGGAAGTTGAATTGACAAAACTAATAATTGATTAGGTAGGTTGGGGTATGAAGGAGGGTTGAAAAGGAACAAAAAGAAAGCAATTACCATAATGTAGGTGAGAACTAATAATGTCCATAATGTATATGGTAACTGTGTTAGTGAAGAGAAAGGAGAATATGTGAGAGATTTTGTGGAGATAGAAGTTACAGTATTTGGCTACTAATTAGTTATATGTGATGAATGAGAATGTGGTATATAAGACAACATAAAGATTCCATACCTGAGTCACTAGATAGTGGTATCTTCATCAACAATTAAGATTTTGGCAGTAGGATGGATTTGGGGGAAATACAATGACTTTGGGCAAATTGATTTTGAAATTTCTGGGATGCATCCAGATTGAAATACCCAATAAGCTCTTTGTAATGTGGGACTAGAATGGAAGATTAAGGATATATACACAGATTTGGAAATAATTTGTATAGAGATATTAGTTGAACCCAAGAAAGCTGATGAAGTCACTGAGAGAATTTTGAGAGAAAAGGGAAATTGAGTGGGGGAATAACATGTATAACAATTCAACAAAAGACATTGAGAATGCATTTTTCTGAAAACCCAAAGAGAAGAAAGAACAACCAGGGAGAGAGAGGAATCAACTATATTAAAAGTGTCAAAGTTCAAGAAGTATGAAGTTTGAGAACGGCAATTGAATCCAACCATAATGAGATCATCAGTGATTTCAAAGGGAATAGTTTTTTTGAGGTAGTAGAATTAGGAAAGAGAAGGATTGTGGTACTGATGGTCTCATTTGTTTTTCTATAAAGTATGACACAAGGTCTGGGACTAAGAAATAGGGTAAAGGGTTGGTAAAGTTGGCTGGTTTGAGATAAGAAGAAAATATTTGGAACAGGTCCTATGGGAAGTATGATATAGAGTCAATTAGGGAAGGATAAAGGGATTAACATACAGCATTTGAGATTCCATAAAATAAATTTATAATGGGCCAACTCAG
The DNA here is from genome assembly GCF_048593235.1 of Sminthopsis crassicaudata. Taxonomy (NCBI): domain Eukaryota; kingdom Metazoa; phylum Chordata; class Mammalia; order Dasyuromorphia; family Dasyuridae; genus Sminthopsis; species Sminthopsis crassicaudata. Next base: position 384,765,525 of record NC_133620.1, on the reverse strand, counting down.
CATACTTGTGTGATTTTACTGGCAAAGACAATTTCTGATGAGGAAATTCTAATAATATAGATCAGTGCATGTATTTTAACTTATATAGAGTTGACTGAGGCAAACAGAAGTTAACTGACTTCCCCAGTATCACAGTCAGTGTAGGATAGTGGTAAGAAGTAAATCCATAGCCTTGCTTTGTATCTTGTTCTGTATTCATTCAATTAGTAAATGCTTGTTGAAAGACTAGCTGGATAAAGCTATCAATTCAAATCATTTTGTACCATTCCTATGAGATGGGACTCAAATGAGATGAATTGTAAAAAAATAAATATTAGTAAAATTCCTATATAGGCTCATCATTTTTAGTCTATGGTTCAGTTAACCATAGAATGGAATGTTCCTTTTTTATTGTTATTTAATTCGATCAATTGCATATTCCTGGTAAAGGCTTGGATGGTGTTCTCTTCCCTCTGAAAGAATAAACCACTCCCTTGTCTTATTCCCATCTCTTAATACTTCCTTTGTATTGTCATGGATGATTTTGTTTTATATATGTTTTCTACCATTAGAGCTACAATTGTATTTGTAGGGAGTGAGTAGGTGAAAATTGCACAAAATTGCCCCACTTCTTCCTATTTGTTGAAATTGTAGAATGTAAGGATCATGCAGCTAAATAGATTTAAAAAAGGCTCTTAAGGTCTTAAAAATGGTTTAAAGACAAGTTTATACTTTGATACCTTCTTGTGTGACATAAAGTTTTTACATCATCCTTAATGGAATTAAAATGCAGGTAGCTCTTTGCAGGATCACACTGGATAGAATGCTAGACCTGGAGTCAGGAGGACCCTAGTTCAAATTTGGCCTCAGACACTTAGTACCTGTCTGACTTATGTTACTTAAATCTGTTTGTTGAGCTGGAGAAGGAAAAGGCAAACCATTTTTGTATATTTGCCAAGAGAATCCCAAATGGGATTATAGAGAGTCAACAAAAGTGACTTTGCAAATGAAAAACAACTTTCTTTTGAGACAAGACATGGCTCTAAGTAATATGAGTTCTGACAGATAAGGCAGCTATGGAAGAATAATCCAGTTCTTAAGAGGGAATTATATATTGGATGTCAAAGAATGGAGTATTTTTCTTTCTCCTCATCTCCATTGGTCTTGGTGTCCTGCAGCAAATATGTTTATGCAGTAGGAAATGTGGAATCTAATAGGGAGCAGGTCTAGTAATTCATGAGATTTTATAACTTGAGAAAAATGTTATCACTGGATATCAGGAACTGAATTATAGAAAACATAAACCCTGGGAGCCCAGCCAACACAACCTGCCCAGCACAGACACTACTCTCAGGGTGAGCAGTTTGAGAACAACATGGGAAGGTCAAAAACATCAGAACTTGGAACTGGTAGAGGTGTGAATTGCCAGTATCACATGTTCTCTACATGTGCACAATATTTTAGCATGTTCTATATGCCTGCCAATTCTTTCTACTAACTCTATGTGGTTATAGAACAATATGCCTCAGGGTTTATGGAAAATAATGTTTGTAGGCATTTAGCAAAATCCCTTTCCTTTAATCAATTGGATACACTGACTGATTTGCAAAGGGGAGCTTGTGGATTAGTTTTGAGAGCATGGCATGAAGTATCTTAAATATGTTATCTTTCTTAAAGATCCAACTGGAGAGAACCATTTATAGGGGAAATAAACTCCCAAAGTTGGGACCACTCTGCCTTGTCTATTAGATTATAAGGTCCTATAAGATAATGTTACTTTTCTCTGTTCCTTTAACTCTTCAAGCCAATGTTTAATGAATATTGATTGCTCAATAGCAAAATGAAATAGAAACTTAATTTTTATTTTTGAACACAGTCATCTCAATCTTTTCCCATGCACAATCTTCCAAAAGAGGATTTCTACAAATTATCACCCAGAGAAGATTGAAAAAAAGATAAGCTATTATTTCCTCACATTTTATAACTCTTCTCCAGCATAATTCAAGTTAATAGGATTATTTTCGACTATAAAATGTATTGGTAGAAATAGCTAGAAAGATAAATTCAAGAAATGTAAAACTGATGATGACAAAAATTTTTCAGAGAAGAGACTATATCATGAACAGCATGCAAAATGTGACCCTTAGTAGAGAAACATATCCAACTTTACCTCCAAGTATATGAATTATACACTTTGTGAATTATGTGCTGAAGGTTTTAGGTTTTTTCTTTTTCCATATGATATGTTTCTGAGCTGAATATGCTCAGTGTGATATTTCTTGAAGTGAAGCATCAAAATGACACAGTACAGAGACTTCTAGATCTGAAGTTAGAAAGACCTGAGTTCAAATAACAACTTTACTAGCTAGCTAGCTAGCTAGCTATGGGACCCTGGACAAGTCACTCAATCTATATCTGCTTTAGTTTCCTCATTTGTAAAAGGGGGATAGTAATAGCATCTTCCTCCCTGGTTGCTGTAAGGATCAAATGACACTATAATTATAAAGTATTTTGCAAACCTCATTTCACTATGTGAAATAGTTTTAAAACATATATATGTTAGCTATTATAAAATTCAACCTGATTTTTTATATTTACATAAATAAATATAATTAAGTAGCTGAAGACACAAGAAATAGCAAAGACATTGATAAAGTATTCCAAAGTTAATTGTAAATGATTTTTAGTTTATCTTTCCCACTGTACTCTGCTGATTTCACAAAGAACAAAAAAGGAAAACAGTGAAACACTGTGTTTCACCTTTAATAGAGAGAACTTTGAATCTTGAGTCAAATAATCTGGGTTAAAATCATTTGTTTTATGATTGTTGCTTGTATGATTTTAGGTAAATGACTAAAATTACCTGGGTATTAGTTTTTTTTTTCTCTATAAAATGAGGGATTTGGATAGAAGACCTCTGAATAAACTTCTAGATGTAGCACTTTATATGACTTTGATATTCTGTGGTCAGAACTACTACTTTGGGGGTCTAACTAGGGGGCAGGACTGGATAGCTACTTGGAGTGAAAAACATATGGTATCAGGTATGATTCCAAGCTTAAATCAATCCAATTTATTCCTATTGCATCCTATTCCTATTCCATTCCTTTCCCTATAGCATTTATGTGTCACAGTGAATAGAGCATCAGGTATATAGTCAGAAATATTCATCCTCATGAGTTCAAATGTGTTCCCAGAACTTACTACCTGTGTGATCCTGTGCAAGTCATAGAACCCTCTTTGCCTTAGTTTCTATATCTATAAAATGAACTAGAGAAGGAAATAGCAAACCACTCCAGTATCATTGCCAAGAAAATTCTAAAAGGGGTCACAAAGAGTAAAACATGACTGAAAAGCAATTAAAATTAAAAAAAAAATTCCTATTGCACATTTGGAAACAGCTGGTAGTTCACAATCTTTATGAATTTGCTCATTATGAATTGATCATTTTCAGATCACTCTCCCTCTTTCTGCTCATGCCCACAAAATTTTTTTTTCCTGCATTCTTGTCTTGGGTTTTCAATCTAGTGGTGAGACTTACTTTTGTCATAATTCATTACAATTTTGGCTCTGGAACCCATCCTACTTTGATTCTAATATCTCTCATCTTCAAATGCTTAAAAAATATTTTGCATTTATATGTATTTTAAATAAACCCTTTGGTACAAGAGAAACAAAACAAAATTGTCAGCTTTGAATTAATCAAGTTATAGTTTGTACACCGTAGTGAGGGCTGGAATATTAACTTTTCCTCTTAGTCTTCCCTATTTGGTATTTTTGAGGTATGCCTAAATCCTACTTTATCACATTTGCCTGTACCATCCCCAAACATTTTTATTTTAAAGGTAATTAGGTTGCCTATCTTGGCTCACTAAATTTTGCTGATTGTTGTTCAGTCATGTCCCACTCTTAATGACTCTAGTTGGAGCTTTCTCGGCAAAACTGTTGGAGTAGTTTGCCATTTCCTTATTCAGTTCATTTTATAAGTAAGTAAACTGAAACAAACAGGGCTAATTTGCTAATGTCTTAGGTCAGATTTAAACTCAGGAAGAGGGGTCTTCCTGACTCCAGGCTCAGGGCTGTACACACTGTGAAACTTAGCTACTCACATTCACCACCCCACCATTTGGCTCTACTTGCCACCTTCATAGTTATTCAATGTCTTTCTCTAGTCATTCATTCAATAAATATTTATAGAGGGATTACTATGAGCCAGGAATTTGTCCAAGAACTGGGGATCCAAAAAGAGACAAAAGACAAATCTTGTCCTCAAAGAGCTCACAGTTTATTGGGAAAGACAATAAGTAAACAAATATGCACAAGTAAGCTATCTACAGGTAAAATAGGAAATAATAAAATGAAGACTCTAGAAGTAAAGGAGGTTAGAAAAGGTTTTCTGTAGAAACTGGGATTTTAGTTGGGAAATACTAAAGGAAAGCCAGAAAAGAAGCAGGTAGAGGAGGAAGAACATTCTAGGTATGGGAGACAGAGAAAAATGCCCAGAACCAAGAGATGGGATGTCTTGTTTGTAGAATATCCAGGAATATCACTAGATCAAAGAGGACATATTGAGGATCAAGGCTTTAAAAATGGAATAGTAGTGGGGTCAGGTAATGATATATAAATCCACCAAATAGGGGATTTGGTAATTAATCCTGGAGATTATAGTAATTGATTACCGAAGCTTATTGAGTAGGAGAAATGACATTGTTAGACATATAGTTTAAAACAATCACTGGTGACTGAATGGAGGATAGTTTGGGAAGTGGAGACTTGAGGTAGGTAGACCTGAAGGCAGGCTATTTTAATAATCTAGGAATGAGGACCTGCATCAGAGCAAAGGCAATATTCTTCTAGATGTAGCTTGACAAAGTTGATGCTGAATATTCCACAGATAAGGTACCAGAGGGGTCATCCTAAAGTACTTTTTCATTTTCTTTTCCTACACATCTCCAAAGTGTTTCTTAGATATTCTGGTATTGTTTTCCTAAAGCATGGGAACTCTCTTTGAAAATATCCCTTTTCCTTGTGAGAAATGATAATGATGATTATAACAATAATTTTATATTTTATAGCATTTCATAGCATATATATTTTATATTTTTATAGCACTTAGAGATTTTTAATGCAGTTTACATTTTATCCTAGGATGACAGCTTGCTACTTATTTAATGTTAAATATCAGACAATTCAGTTCTATGCTTTCTGCTTTTCTAGGAAACCTTGAGATTCCTTCCTCCTTCCTACCCCACTCACTTCTGAAAAAAAAAACAAAAACACCTCAAGAGTAAAAAATACTGGCCAACTAGAGTTTACATTATCAGCTGCCTTTTTCCTTTGAGGATCATAGGATATTGGAATCTTAGTAGGACAGTGTTGAGACTATTGGAAGCTCATTTGCAACATATCAAAAGTTAATGAGCAAATCACTATTGATCAGAGAAATGCAAATTAAGACAACTCTGAGGTATCATTACACACCTGTCAGATTGGCTAAAATGACAGGAACAAATAACGATGAATGTTGGAGGGGCTGTGGGAAAACTGGGACACTGATGCATTGTTGGTGGAGTTGTGAAAGAATCCAACCATTCTGGAGACCAATCTGGAATTATGCCCAAAAAGTTATCAAAATGTGCATACCCTTTGACCCAGCCATACTACTACTGGGCTTATACCCCAAGGAACTACTAGAGAAGGGAAAGGGTCCTGTATGTGCCAAAATGTTTGTGGCAGCCCTTTTCATAGTGGCTAGAAGCTGGAAGATGAATGGATGTCCATCAATTGGAGAATGGTTGGGTAAACTATGGTATATGAATGTTATGGAATATTACTGTTCTATAAGAAATGACCAACAGGAGAAATACAGAGAGGCTTGGAGAGACTTACATCAACTGATGCTGAGTGAAACGAGCAGAACCAGAAGATCATTATACACTTCAACAATGATACTGTACGAGGATGTATGCTGATGGAAGTGGATTTCTTCAACATAGAGAAGAGCTAATCCAATTCCAATTGATTAATGATGGACAGAACCAGCTACATCCAGAAAAGGAACACTGGGAAATGAATGTAAACTGTTATTTTTACTTTCTGAATCCAATTCTTCCTGTGCAACAAAAAATTCGGTTCTACACACATATATTGTATCTAAATTATACTGTAATATATTTAACATATATAAGACTGCTTGCCATCTGGGGGAGGGGGTTGGGGGAGGAAGGGAAAAAATCTGAATAGAAGTAAGTGCAAGGGATAATGTTGTAAAAAATTACCCATGCATATGTACTGTCAAAAAATGTTATAATTATAAAATAAAATAAAAAATTAAAAAAAAAAAGTTAATGAGGGTCAGAGACTCAGAAGAAACATTTTTTCTTGTATAAATAGGCTTCTCTTAATTCAAAAACTTGAGTAAATCAAAATGCCAGCTTGGAACTATAGTTTCCAGATTCTAGTATATCACTCTTTGTCCTATTTGCTTAGCTCTTCCTTGGTTGTATCTACCTTCTACATAAGGGAATCTAGTTTTGATCTGTCTTATTACATTAATCAATTTAAAAAAATGCTTTCATCACTGTTGAATTTCCAAGGTAGGCACTTTCTCCCCCAAATGTAGATTGTAAATGTTTCAGTCATGTCTGACTCTTTGTAATCTCATTTTTGCACTGTATGATACTCCCTTGAAGTCTTTGGATTTCAGAGCTTTTCTTGCTGTCTAAGCTTGTTTTGCTTACTTGTTTTGCAAATCCTGCCCTCCAGTCTTCCGGCTCAAATACGCCATTCTTATAGCTCTGTTCTTATAGACCAAATCATGCCAGAAGAGATTTTGACCATCTAGTCCCACTTCTGAAGCAATGAAGAATCCATATTGCAGAGCCTTTAAAGCTGGTCAAGTATGTTACTTAAGCCCTTGTTGTAAATACCTCCAGGAAATGAGGAGATATTTATTTTCTTGTAGAATGGCAATTTCTTACCCTCATCTTACCAATATTATAAATTTGCTATAAAATTAAGAAAGAATATGTCTTTCTTTAAAAAGAATCTTTGCCAGAGTTATTAATTTCTCTTTTTTTCTGTTATTCACTACCTTATTGATGCAATTTGCAGTTCTATTGAAAAATATTGTCTTCATAGAAACACAGCTGGGAAGTTGGACAAAAAAGGCACAAAACCATTAGAGATTATTCCTCAGCAGGATAATGCATCAGCCCACATCAGACAACTCAGAAATGTGGTCAGACAGATAAGATATCCCCTGAGAACACCCAGAGGACAAAGGAAACACACTAATAGATATAAAAGAGAAGACACCCAGGAATACCCAAGCCCTTCATCCACTCTATTCTAATACAATGATGTCCTTTTTTTGTAAGTACTACCTGGATTTCTGAATGTAAAAATTTATAAATATCAAGAGATCATTCCTGTCTCTTCTAAGATAGGTTGATTGAAGACAGCTTCACAAACAGCAGGAGGCTTGTGTGCTCTACAATGATATTGACAGCAACTGTTCCTTTCTTATCTCAGTGGCCCAGATTCTCTGCCTTTCCTGCTGTGCTAACAGTAGGCAAAAAAGAAGAAAAAAATAGATCTTTATAATGTGCAAAGGAATTATTGGTTTCTGAATAAGTAAGATCCTTTTACAAACAGGCTAGTCTTTTTATTTAGATAAGGAAACTAAAACATAGAGAGAAACATAGGGATTTAGTAAGAACTCACTGCTGTTAAGTATATTTCTTAATCATATCTAGTGATTAAGTTAACATATGAGTGGGATTTGAATTCACATCCTACTGTAATTTCATTGGTATAGGGAACTCCAATAAAAAGAAACTCCTTTTATTGCTGCAAGTTGGCACCTGGACTGCAATTAACAGACTTAGAAAGTGGTCCAGGTCATAGAGATTAAACGATTCAAGCAAGTTTCCAGAACAAATATATTCACAAGCCAACACCTCCCTAATTCTTGAGTCAAGAAATATCAGTTTATTTGGGGCAGCTAGGTGGCTCAGTGGATAGAGCACCATCCCTGAAGTCATGAGGACCTGAGTTCCAATCTGGTCTCAGGTACTTAACACTTCCTAGCTGTGTGACCCTGGGCAAGTCACTTAACTTCAATTGCCTCAGCAAAAAGAAAAAAAAAAAAAAAAGAAATATCAGCTTCCTTTTAGGATTCAGGCATAATTCTTACCACTTAAAGGCAAGAAAGCAGAAGGTCAGAAATAGATTTACTTGTTTAATACAAGTCAGTAGAATATAATAGTTCCATTCTATGTGAGAGTTTGTCTCTTTGACTCAAGATGTATTTCAGCACTGCAAAGCACTGCAATCTATATTAATCTGAAGAGTTTTTCTTACCCAATGATAATAACAAAGAGTAGAAATAGCAAGGGAAACTTTTTTTGTGCAATGTGTTTCACATTGTTTTCCAATAAGGAAAGTAAGTAGATTGCAGAAGCAAATTTGAAAAATCAGATAAAAGTTTGTAAAGTGGGGATCTCATTGCTCTGCAAAGGAAAGATTAGTTTAGAAGCCATGTGTAGAATGGATTGGGGGGAGTGGGAAACCAGATGCAGTGACAGTAGCTGACAGCATGCTGTGATTGTCCTAATGAGTGACAATAATGATCTATATAGCACACTGGGGTGACAAACAGAAGTGATATTACAGAGGTAGAATTTGTGGGACACAAAAATTGATTGTAAATGGGAAGTGAAGTGGCAGCTAATTGATGTAGTGGATAGAGTACCAGCCCTGAAGCAGGAGGATCTGAGTTCAAATTCGACCTCAGATACTTAACACTACCTGGCTGTATGACCTTGGGCAAGACACTTAACCCTAATAGCCTTGGGAGGGAGGGGAATGAGAAGTGAAGAAAGAAAAATCAAAGATAATACTGAAAGTTAAATCATAAACTACTGTGGGTAAACTGTGATTTAATTGAGAGAAATAGGTCTATTTTTTAAATTATGATTTTTACATGCAAAATTTGAGAGTATTGTTGGACTTTCTTCAGGTAGAGTGATGTTTGACTTAATATTCATAATAGAAACTTTTTTCATTATCAATTATGCTTTTCTGAGATATATGTTAGTTTGTCTAAACTCTCTTGAAAGAGACAAAAATTAAGTATCATCTAATCTAATCAATGTAGCTTTTATTAAGTCTCTACTGCATATAAAGCACTGGACAAGCAAAGACAAAATGAAAAATAACTTCTGCCCTTCTGTAGCTTACATTCTACTGGGAAATATGATGCATACACACATGAGCAGATATATAATAATTTGAGGAATGAGAGAATATCAACAACTTGGGGGACTGGGAAAAAATTCAATAGGAAGTGATAACTGAACAAAGGCTTGAAGGAAGCTGGAGATGTTAAGAGGCAGATGTTACATGACTATACAACCATGAATAGTCTATTCAGAATTATTATAATAGCTGGAAAGAGAACAACTAAAAAAAGAATACTTCATTTTGATCTGAAATTAAAAGTCATTGATCCACAAAAACAGAAAACTAGATGAAGATGTTAGCCCTGGCATCTCAAAGTTTTACCAAAAAAGATTAAAAAGAATAATCAAAAAGTTTCTTTTATACAATGTGGAGGTGTGCTATTTGTAACTAAAGTGAAATAAAACAAAAGCCAAGTCCTTCATTTTTTTTTATTTCTTCTAATACATGCACAAACTGTGCATATATTTTTCTTGTAATATTTAACTACTGGAAAGAAGTTCAGATAACATTTAGTCCAATGCACATAATTCTTTAAAAGAGAGAAACAGAGGCTCAGGGAATTTAAAGCAATTTTTTCAGTCAATATTATTTTTTGGTAACAGCTTGAACCAAGACAAAAACTCAGGTGGAGTTGTGTTTATGATAACCAAATCTTGTAGAAGATTTATGAAAAAGCTGCTATTGTGTCTAACATAACACATTTGGCTGCAGTGCTCATTTAAATTATCTGATCAAATCAGATTCAATAGACCAATAAAAACATGGATCCCTTGACTTACCAATTTAAATTCAAACCGAGGGTTTTTGCTATTATCATTTTTTTGTTTGTTTTTCAATAAACTGAAAACTTTTCCTAGTTTGTTTTTTTTTTTTTTTTACTATTTTTGCTATTTATTTATTGTAACCTTAAGATATAGAAATATATGCATATTATATATACACCTTTCAGAAAAATAAAGTAAATGAATAAATTAATTTCAAAATTCAATGGTTTAATTAAGTGCTGTCACACCATGTGAATGTGCCTTGAAAACAGCTAGTTGGAAGGCAATGTTTTATTCCCCCAGTGCTGCTGTAGACATTTGTACTCCAATCCAGTCTCATCCCCTTAGCCGAGCTCCTGTTATGAGACACCTATGGAATAGCTCTAGGGCTCATCACACAAGCCAGAGATGTCAATTAGCTGAGCCTTCTTTTGCTGACTACAAAACAGAAGATAATGAAAGCTTTTCAATATGACCCCCCTTTTCAGGGTTATGATCAGGCAAATTCTTCTATTTTCTCTTTCACATATTAAATTCCTCCTGCTGAGCTTTGTTCTTCCTCCCCCTAATTCCTGACCCTGGAGCTAGACATCTTAGAAATAGATGCTCATGAATTTCTGTTAGGAAACACTGAAATTCTATTGTCCCTATCTTCATTTGTCTTTGGGCATAGCAGCTGACAAAGAAGAGAAAGGCAAAACAGAACAGATATCATGGGAATTATGTCAATTTGCTAGAATCCTTATAATATGTATGTGTAATTTTCTATCTTGAATTGTCAGGGGAAAGGGTGAGGAGCAGAGAGTCAGATTCATCTGTTAATTGAAAAGGGAGAGCTGGGGACATTCAGGAAAACATAATTAGCATTTATGAGTCTGAAGAATTATTTTGGAAAATGGGCTTTAACTTGGGGTTTTAAAGATTGAATGTGTGAATGTCATTAAGAAATTATTTTAAGTCCCACTTTCTAGAGGATATGAAGGAATTTTAGCCACAAGGATCTCTGAGTCTTGATTTCTTCACTATAAAAATAGGACAATATTTTTTCTCTGTCTATCTGCAAAGGGTCAAGTAAAGATGATTTGATTGTGGGGCAATGGAAAGAGAGCTGGCTCTAGCCTAAGGTTGAATCTAACCTCGGTCATAGACTGTCTGTGTGACTTTGGATAAGTCACAATTTCTCTGCCATTAAGAGGATGAGAGACTAGATGAATTGACCTCCAAATTTCCTTCCAGATTTAAATCCATGATTTTATATCTGAGAAGTTACTTTTCTACTCATTACTGGAAGGGGGTTAGAATTGCTGAATAATCTCTGACTTCAATTTTGTTCTTGTAATTCAAGTCTGGTCTGTTTATTGACAGTTTTTCTTTCTATAAAGTTATATATAGTTCTTAATAGATAGCAATTAAGTCTGTATTGTTATTTGTGGTGTGCTTCTGTGTAGAACCATTGTGGCTTATTTTATGATCTTTCACACATCTTTTTCCTCAGTTGTGTATTATAGTCAGCTCAAAATGGCTTAAAGATCTGATTTAAAACATTTTCAGGGTTAAGTTTATCTCAGAAATAAACATTTCAAATTAGAGCTTGATTAATAGTTTTGTTGTTTATTAAGAGTCAAGAAAAAGATAGAGAAAATATTAATAATTTATATTTACTTTGGATAGAGTACTGGTCCTTCAGTCAGGAGGAGCTGAGTTCAAATTTCACTTTGGACACTTACTAGCTGTGATCTTAGTCAAATCACTTAACCTGATTGTCTCACAAAACAAAAGAGGTGTAGCTTGTATATTTTTCCATTTTTTTCTGTGAGTCTCAGATTCTTCCTCTATAACTGGGGACAGTAATCTCTGCTCACTTATAATCACAGAGATATTGAGGATCAAATGAGCAAGATTTAAAACTTATAAAACCCCATGCACTTATGAGTAAGTAGCAAAATAAATAAGTTTAGCATTAAAAAATAAATGTATATGCGAAAATATTGTTCCAAATGGTTTACTTCATGTAAGAAACACCTGCTCTTCCAAATAGTTCTGGAAGAATTCTCTTATAGTATCCATTTTACCAAAGTTGTAGATTAGTAATCTGCTGCTAGATTTTGGTAAGAAAATTATTTCCTCCTTACAAAAAGTCAAGATTTCATTGTACACTACTATTACCACCACTGATGCACAATCTCTTGATAATTTGTAAAAATTTTACAAATTATAAAGAAGAATAAAAATGTGACCTTCCAGGTAGCTTCTCTGAACTTGGCAAGAAATGACCATGTTTGCGTTGAAAGGCAAAGAGAGATAGGGAGGCAAAAGATAAAGAGGAAATGGTCAATAAAGAACAGAAAATCAAGAGTTTGTTATTTAAGTCCAAATAAGTGAAAAACTCAATGGCAGATCTCAAAAGGAAATTGAATAGGGGAATAATATACGCAAGAATTTGCTAAACTCTAGTGTCTTATTCTAGCCAAAGGTGGTCTGGCAATAGGCCAGGCTGTGAGTGGTGGGAAGACAAACTTCCCAGAAAACTCCTTATCTAGATAAGCTTGGCTGGAAGGGACAGCAGATCGGCTGTTTCTAATAACTCTAAGTCAAATTGTGAGATAAGAATTTAATTCTACTTACTATGAATTGAATTTAACTTTATCCTAACCAGAGATGGGAGAGGGAAGAACATTATATTTGGATCAGAATGACCAGAGCAATGCTAAAAATAAGTCCACCTAAGGCAGCTAGATGGTGTAGTAGGTAGACTGCTAGGTTTTGAATCAGATAGACCTTAATTCAAATGCATTCTCTAGATATTTCCTTATCCCTGCTTGCCTCAGTTTCCTCATCTGGAAAATGGGCTGGAAAAGGAAATGGAAAACCACTCAAGTATCTTTGTCAAGAAGACCCCAGATGAGGCCATGAAAAGTTGGCTATGACTAAAATGACTGAACAACATATCATACTTCCAATATCATAAACTAGAATGTAGCATGACTATTATCCTGTTATAATATTCTTCTCATATCTGAGAGGTTCAGAAAGCTATGTAAAAATGAGATTTTTTGATGATTCAGTCACTTTAAATCATGTCAGGCTTTTCATGCATTTTTTAGTAAAGTACTAGAATTGTTTGCCTTTTTTTTTTTCTTCAGCTCATTTTACAGATGAGGAAATGGAGGCAAATACAGTTAAGAGACTTGGCCAAAGTCACATAACTACAAAATATCTGAAGATAGATTAGGACTCAGGAAGATGGAACTCCCCAACTCCAGACTCAGCACTCTGTCTATTGCACCACTTAGCTGACTAGCCAGGTAGGTTTTTGCTGCTACCTAAGTTTATATAGCTTCCATGCAGTGGAGAATGTAGTGTCAAGAGTGTGCGGCTTAGAGCTGAACAAGCTAGGCTGGAATCCCAATTCAGATAGTTACTAGCTATGCCATCATGGGCAAATTACTTAAATGCTCAGAACCTTGGTTTCTTTATTTGTAATATGCGGAGAGCAATCAACCTCCTTCCCTCATAGGGCTATTGCAAGGAAAGAGTGGGGTAAACTTTAATAGCTTGTAGAAATATGAATTGTTATTGGTTTTTCTTTACTTTGCAAAAAAGCAGTAACTTTATCTCCTGTTTCAAGTTCAATTTCAAGATTTTACACATAGTGAATACTAAAAAAAAATGTTGGTGATAAACAGGGGAGGATGGTCACTAAATAGGTCTTCTTGAGTAGAATGCTACATTCCTCAGAGCAGTGAATGCCATATATGGGCTAATGGCTCATGACTGGCTCTATTTTCTAAATCTTTCTTACAAGGTGCCTGTGTATAGAAAGCTTAAGGGAGTGCTCACGTTTTAACCTATTTAGTGTACACAAGTGATATTGAGAACATATTTATTCAGAAAATCAATTTTGATTGATCTTTTGTGTTCCTTGAGGTCACTGGAATAGTTTTTCATTTCTTCAAATCTTAAATTTACAGATCAGTAAAAAGGTTACCTGTGGTATGTTTCCTAGAACTAGAAACTCAGGAGGTCAATCAAGGGTGTATATCTGATTTTCTTGTTTTATTCTATTTTATTGAATGCTATAATTTTTTCTTCTAAGCAGATGCCATTCTTAGCATTTTCCTGTCTGAAATGTATCACACTCAACACAAAATTCAAACCTGGTCTACATTGCCTCCGGTAACAACCAAAGCCTGTTCAATCAGAAAAGAAATATTTAACTAATTCAACTGGGAAGATCAAATATAGCCTTGGAATTTTATTTTCTTCGGTGTTTAAATTGCATTAAGCTTTTAAAAGTCTCTCTTCCAGTTTCTGAAGATATTTTGTACTGAATATCAACAGAGCCTTAAAAAACACTAGTGAGGATCTTTTAACTTTAGAGGACAAATATTCCTTTGTACCAGATACACAAGTTATTAATATTTCATTGTTTTCCTATTGCTGTCTATAGACATGCTAAGAATTTGGCGATGAGTTGCACATTCCTGCTGCATTCTAACTATATGTGTTGGCATTTTGTGTGAACATCGACTGAGTGGTCAAATAATGAAACCAATTGGAGAAAAAGACTATCTTTATTGGAGTTATTAGAAAACTGGAAAAGCAATCTTGTGGTCTGAAAGCTCTTCTCTTTCAGCCTTTGTATCCAGGCTACAATTTCCCTACCTTTAAGGATTTATTCTCTGCAAGGCACTTTTAGCTATGCTTTGACCAAACCTCTATAGAAAAAAAAAATAACTAAATAATTTTGCCTCAGTACCAGCCCAAGAATTGGCAACAAGATGTTCAATGAACAGGATAAATCAGAATGTTGGCTTTGATGGTCTTTATAACTGGCTATAAAATGGGGAAAAGATGAAGAGAAAGATTGTAAAGCATTCTAGTCTGAAGAGCCTTTTAATATGTGCCAGGAACAGCTGTGTTTACATTCATTTCTAGTGTAGTAAATGAAGGGGAAGAAAGAAGTCAAACTTTTTAATTAAAAAAATCACTTACAAAAAAATGTAGAATTTTTAGCCAGCATTTCTAATACTAGAAGACTGAGAATCAGAGAAAGTACACCAACTACTAATCCTGTAAAGACAAAAATGGAAAAAAAATGTTTCCTACCATGCAGGGGATATTCATAGTTTAGTGAATTTTTCTTTCTCAGTCTCAATCTCTGTCTCTGTCTCTCTCTGTCTCTGTCTCTGTCTCTCTGTCTCTCTGTCTCTCTGTCTCTCTCTGTCTCTTCTCTCTCTCTCTCTCTCTCTCTCTCTCTCTCTCTCTCTCTCTCTCTGTCTCTCTGTCTCTGTCTCTGTCTCTCTTTCTCTCTGTCTCTCTTTATCTCTCTCTCTCTGTCTCTGTCTCTGTCTCTCTCTCTCTGTCTCTGTCTCTCTCTGTCTCTCTCTCTTTCTTTCTCTCTCTCTCTCTCTCTCTCTCTCTCTCTCTCTCTCTCTCTCTCTCTCCTTCTCTCTCGTCTCTCTCCTCTCATATTGTCTTTCTATCTCCCCTTCTCTCCATTTCTTTGTCTCCATCTCTCTGTACCTCTGACTCTGTGTTTCTGTTTCTTTGCCTATCCTCACTGTCCATTTCTGTCCCTCTCTCTCTGTCTTTATCTTTATCTCTCCATCTCTCTCTGTTCTCTGTCTCTCTCTGTCTCTGTCTCTCTCTGTTTCTTTCTCCCCCCCTCCCTGACTTTCCTAGAACTCCATTGAGTTCCTTTCTCATAAAACAGGATATGAATGAAAACAGTGTTATTATCACCTTTTAGTGTGCATAGGTCCTAGATGTGGGAGGAAATTTTTTCTTATGTTGCTATCACTAAAAATATTCATATTGGTATAATTATTCCACTGAAATTAAATGAGATTTCTTCAGCATACGCATAAACAAATCATTTCAAAGCCAATCATCTCACCAATCCAAATAAAATGAAAGATTTTTAAGATGTAAAAAGCTGCAAGATTTTACCTTTCAAGAGGCAGCTTTGAACTTCTTTTCTACTTCTCACTTTCTCACTAACAAGATTTGTGAGCAAGTTGATTGGTTGATTGTTGCCCTTTGATCTCAAAGAGGACCAAAATAACATTACTATGTTAGAATCCAGTTATGGTGTGTCTGACTGTGGCAAGTAAATTCATCTTTTTGGTCCTCAGCCTCCTTGAATGCAAAACAAGAAGGTTGTCTTGGATAATGTTTAGGGTCCCATTCAAATCAATCAATCAGTATTGGTTTATTATCTTTCTTTAAATTTCTATAAAACACTGTCTAAATGTCTTCTTCCTTCTAAACTTTATATTTTAAACATCTGAATGAATATAAAAGCATAAATTAGGCACTTACTATTTGTAAAGCATTGTTTTGCACTCTGTCACACAATTAAAATATTCCCTACTCTCAGGAAGCTTCCTTTCTAAAAGGAGAGACAATATATTGAATTTCAATATGAGTCATTTGCAAAAATCCTTTGGTCTTTAATAGAGAGTGACAAAGTAGATGACAGTGGATATTCTTTAATGTTATTTCCCTTGATAAATCCATATCTATTTCTGTTGTTAAACAATTTGACAGTGCTGGAGACTTTGGGTTTTCTTTGCAATGTACAATGTACAACTTCATAATGCTCCTGAGGGGAAGAGCGCCCAGTCATCCTCGTTCCAGGAAGTGTATTTCTCATCCCCTTTCATTATATTATAAACCCCTCAAGGAAAAGAATTGCCTCATTTCTCATCTTTCAATGTGTACAGCATATTGTTTAGCCCTGGACTTTACACATACTAGATTTTTACAGAGCTGTAACCAGCTAGCATTTGTTTAGCATTTTAAATTTTGTAAAGTACTTCATTAATATTATCTCATTTTATTTTCACAAGAGAGTAAAGATATACCAGTTAGCTACCTGCCCTCATAGATCTACAGACAATACTTGTAACATTGTCAGAGAACCCTGAATAAGAATTTTTGAGTAGAAGATGCTATTAAGATTTTAAGAAATCCCTATATAGACGAAAACAGGGGTACATCAAGAGAAATACTCCCTCTCCAGAGTCTATGAACCCCAACTCCTCACTGTTATATATATATACATATATATGTATGCATATATATGTATATATATATTCATATTGGTATCATTATTCCACTGAAATTAAATGAGATTTCTTCAGCATATACATAAACAAATCATTTCAAAGCCAATCATCTCACCAAATCCAAATCAATATACAAATACATATATATGTTTATTTTCCTTAATAGTATATGTACATACACACATACACATATATGTTTATTTTGCTTAATATTTTATTTTCTTAATTCCATGTAAAGACAGTTTTCAACATTCATTTTTATAAGATTTTTAGTTCTAAATTTGTTTCTCTCTCCTTCCATTACTTCCTCTATCCCCAAGACAGCAAGCTATCTGATATAGGTTATACATGTATAATTACTTAAAACATATCTCCATATTAGTCATGTTGTGAAAGAAAAATCACAACAAAAGGGAAAAAACACAAGAAAAAAAACCAAACCCCCCAAAAGGTGAAAACATATTATACTTCTATCCATTCTATTCAGTCTCCATAGTTCTAAGGATGCAAATATTTTCCATTTTCTTTTTATCCCTGTATTGATGAGAAGAACTAAGTTTGTCATAGTCACTCATCACAAAGTCTTGCTGTTACCATATACAATGTTCTCTGGGTTCTGCTCACTTCACTCAGCATCAGTTCATCATATACCTATTTAACATGTAACTAGGGGCATAAGAACAGGAACAGCCAAAGACAACCTAATCACTTCTTCATTAAAGTACTCAAGAATTCAGACTAAAATTGATCTCAAGAAATTAGATGTTTTGTTTCAAGAACGCATAAAATCTAAACCAATCTAATAAGTTCAACATTTATCAATCACCTATTACGTTCTGATCTAGGCAAAATAAAGTACAAAGGCACAATTAAATCAGTTGGAAGAAATAGAAGTTGTCTGCCATTTTCTGCATGTAGTTTACAGCTTTTACTTGCAGGAATAGATCATTCAAGTCCAATAACATTTGTTAATCATCTAGACTCGTATGAAAAAAATTTAGGGTTTATGGTAAAAGATAGACAATAGAAAGACTTACCTTTAACAAGTGGGACACTTTTATACCATTCAAGGATTGGTTATTGCTAAAGAGGAAAAGTGAAAAGGAAATAAGAAATATACTGCACAATGAAGTTGCTATTTTAATTTATAAAAGAAACTATTTTCCCTGCTCTATAATTTATCCTGTAAGTATGTACTCTATAGAAAATGAAGGATAGGAAGCTGCTGAATTTGTAGGTAAATGGAGTGTTGACACTGGGTGGGGAAAAATGTGTACCCTAGGATCGGCATATTAGAACCCTGGAAAAGAACCTTAACCACCCTAATCTAGATCTAGTGACTAGGAGGTTCAGTGGATAGTAGACTAGACTAGAGTCAGAAAAATCTAAGTTTAAAATCCAGCCTCAGAGACTTAATAGTTGCAATATCTTGAGAAAGTCACTTAATCTCTGCTTTTGTTTTTGTTATTCAGTCATTCACTTGTATCCCACTCTTTGTGACCCAGAGAAACATCTATGAGTTTTCTTGGCAAAGATACTACAGTAATTCACTATTTCTTTCTCCAGTGGATTAAGGCAAATAGAGGTAAGTGACTTGACCAGAGGCACCCAGTTAATAAAGTGTCTTAGGCCAATTTGAGTAAATCTTCCTAATTCCAGTCCCAGTTCTGTATCCAACTGTCTCCTTTGCTTTAATTTACTCACATGTAAAATATCGATAGCACTCCAGGGTTGTTGTATGGATCAAATGAGATGATATATGTCATGCACTTGCAAACTTTTTTTTTTTCTTATTATTGATGAGTTATTTTTAGTTGTGTCTGATCCTTCAATCCCATTTAGGATTTTCTTGGCGAAGATACTGGAATTGTTTGTCATTTCCTTCTCCAGCCCATCATCCTGATGGAGAACTAAGGTAAGCAAGGTTAAATTACTTAGCTAGAGTCACACAACTAGTAACTGTCTGAGGCCAGATTTGAACTCAGGAAAATGCATCTTTCCAATTCCAGGTCTGGCATTTTACCCATTGCATCACCTTATAGATATATAAATACTGGGTGTCATACAACTAATAAAATGAAAATGTCTGTAAGATACAGAGAATATTGAGTGTTGGCCCTAGTTCTGACTTTGGCTAGTCAGTATGATTCAGATATGAGTCAGTAAGCCTCTCAGTATATCATCTACCCAAAGACATAGATTATTGATTAATTAGATCAGAGGGCAAGGAATGAATTCATCAACTTTGGAGATGCTGAGGGCTTATCAACCTCATTATTTTCTCTACCATCCAATGAACCAAGTCTTTATATGTCCCCTTGTGTAAAATTAGCCAGCTTGCTAACTAATATCAAGTGCTACCGAGGAACTCTACAGTAAATATTGTAAATGATCATTGGAGATGGCATCAAGACTGTTCAACTGCTTACTTAATTACTGCAATTGCTTTTGTTTGTTTTAATTAAACATTAGTAATGTTTAGAAGATTGTAGATATCAGATGTGTCTTATCTTAAAAGTGAATGCATATAAGAAAACTTCATGTGCCCAAGGACATGATATTTTCTCCCTAATAATCCCCACAGGGTGTTTGAATGGATAGTAGCCCTGGATTCATGCTATGGAGAATAGTATGACTTTGCCTGTGATTGCAAACAGGTCTTCTTCTCTATCAGGAATAAGCTTTGAGTTACTACTGCTGTGGAGGGCAGCAGTGCCAGCTGCTGTCCCTGCAGGGGGGAGCTAGCTGGTAGAAGTCTGCAGTGTCTCATCATGGAGGTCATCACAGGAGGAGGGAGGGACACTTAGGGTGGGGAGACTCAAATCCAGCTGGGTATCATCCTGATGTGTTCATTAGCCTCTACTGAGATAATCTGGTTACAGTGACTGTGATGGTGTGAGAGATTTAAAAAAAAAACCTAAAATCTGAGCTGCACTTTTCCCTTCTGTTATTTTCCAGGGGTGACTGCAAGGATTAAGGAATGAAAGAGTGGCAAAGATTCTGAACTCTTCAAATGAATGGCACCAATATTTAGATTTCAGAGTAGTCACTGATATCATTAAAGAACTCTGTCGCTACTGGAGGCTCAAAGATGGACTCCTGGTATTTTTCAAGTTGCCAAGGCTCAAAATCTCAGAATCATTATTTATCTTCCCCTTCATCCTCCTCTGATATGACTGGCCATATTGTTATCCTTTCTTTATTCCTAATGCCATTATCCTCATCAACTCCCATGCGTATGCATTAAGAGCTTTCTGAACATTATATTTTCTTTTAGTCTCTTTCTCCTTGAGGTCATCCCATTCAATGTCCCTGAATCAATCTTGCTAACATTTTACTTTCATTGTATTATTCCCTAAAAAACCCACTTTCAATGTCTTTTTACTGCCTGAAGCTTAGGCTTACCAAAATTCAGCTCCAATTCACCTTTCAAACTATAACTCCCACAGGAACCCTCCATATAGACTATTATAATCTATTTTCTCCTAAATATCTCATAAATTGCTACCATTGTTAACTTGCTAACATTGCTCTTTTTTATTTTAATTTTCATTGTTGTAAGTTTGTTTTTAATGCAAATTATTTTATGAATCATATTGGGAGAGAAAAATCAGAGCAAAAGAGAAAAACCATGGGAGTGATTAAAAAATAGAAAAAAAAGTAAACATAGCATGTGTTGATTTACAATCAGTGTCCTTAATTCTTTTTCTGAATGCAGATGTCATTTTCTGTTCAAAATCTATTGGTCCTGCTTTCGATCACTGAACTACTGAGAAGAACCAAGCTTTTCATAGTTGACCATCTTGCTATTTTTGTGTACAACATATTCCTGGTTCTCTTTTTTTACTCATCATCAGCTCATATAAATCTTTCTAGGTCTTTCTAAAATTAGCTTCTTTATAATTTTTATAGAACAATAATATTCCATTATCTTCTTGTTCAGATATTCCCCAATTGATGGCCATCCACAAAAAGAGCTGCTACAAACATTTTTGCACATGTGATTTCTTTTTTTCCTTCATGACTTCCTTAGGATACAGACCCAGTAATGGGATTTCTGATCAAAAAGTATGCACAGTTTTCTAGCCCTTTGGACATAGTTCCATATTGCTCTCCAGAATGAATGGATCATTTTGCAACTCCACCAATAATTACATTGCTCTTTCTACTCAAAATGACTTTCAGCTCCTCACTTTTGCCTTTGCAGATCATTCTTTAGTACTCAGTTCAATCCTTACTTTATTTGTGACATTTCCATTCTAAAGTGGTAGATTTTAAAGCAGAAAATAGTTTCAAAAGCTGATAAGACACTTATCAAATGTATTATTAAATGTATGAACCTCAGATTTTTTTTTTTTCCTTGTCAAAGGAGAAGCCTCAAACTAAGTGATCTTTAAAGTCTGATCCAGATTTAAATATTGTGGTTCATCTCAATTTCTTCTCAATTTCAATAGTGCTTAAAACCTAACCCATTCACTTGGTACATCATATACGGGACTGTATTGTTAGCTAATATATAGCTATATATAAATATATTACTATAATAGCTTATAGTTACATATTGAACCTCTAACTATCATGTAAAAGTGGAGTACAATATTATTCCTTCAATCCTCTGTATCTTCAGACCTAAGACCTTTTACATAGCAAGTATTCAGTACATATTTTTGACTGATAAATCTCTATGTGACTTTGGATATACAGTCCCAAATGGCCTCACTTTGCCAAGATGGGCCTACCTGAAATTGTGATTATCTTCCATACTCTGTTTTCTGCTTCTTCTTAAACTGTAAAGATAAACAATGTCAACACTGTTGAAGAAGAAGAGGGTGAAAGAAGAAAAGGGACATATAGGAAGAAAAATAAGATGGAGGGAAAAAACATACATGAGTATACTTAATTGTGAAAGTGAATAGAATGAGTTATTAAAAAAAATGAAATCATAGTGAGTTAAAACCAGAATCCTATAATATGTTGTTCACAAGAAACACACTTGAAGCAGAGAGACACAAACAGAGGAAAGGTAAGGGTGTGGAGGAGAATATATTATGTGTCAGCTGAAGTAAAAAAATAAAGCTGGAATAATAGTCCTGATCTCAGACAAAGAGAAAGCAAAAATACACAGTGGAATGAGATAAGGAAGAACAGACCTCTTGCTAAAAGGTATCAAAGAGAAGGGTGGACCAATATGGTACAGTAAAGACAGGAATATGCTCAAACTCTCCCAGTTTTTCTCAAAAACCACATGAAAACACTCCTCTGAACATTCTGATGAAATAAAATCACCCTTCAGATCAAAATAGAATGCAAAAACTTCAAGAAAGGTCAGTCTCACTGGAGTGAAGAGGGTGTTCAGCCCAGCTCAGACAGACTCTGGGAGAGCCAGTGAAACAGCAAATAAGTAAATAAGACCCTCAGCCTTGGCTCAGTAGAGGAGCAAATGCTAGGGGGGGAAGGCAACCTTCAGTGCCAGCTCAGAAGACAAACTCTGGGAAACCAAGCTGTTTCCTGAAAAGAGCATGAAAAGTTACCAAGGGTCCCCTGAGGTGGAAGCCAAGGCTCAGAGCTGCACAGGAACCTTGGGACAGTGCCCCATTTACCTCAGGAGTAGAGCTTGACCATAAAAGTAAAAAAAAAAAAAAAAAAAAAAAAAAAAAAAAAAAAAGAGGAAATATCAAAAGAAAATTTAAAAAAAATGATCAAGAAACAGAAAAGAAGCTTGATCATAGAAACCTACTATGGTGACAGGACAGAGCAAAACATAAACTCACACATGGACAAAATGTTCATGGCAGAAATCTCAAAGAGTGATATGAATTAGTCTCAGGCCCAGAGGCTTCTTGGAAGTCCTCATAAAAGAATTTAAGAAGCAAATAAGATCAGTAGGAAAAATGAGAAAAAAAGAGAAATATTCATGATAGAGTCATGTTTGGAATAAAAGGAAAAAATGTCTGAAGAAAACAACTCCTTAAAAGCTAGGATTAATGAAATGGTTAAAAAAAAGATATAAAAGCTAACTAAAGAAACTCACACATTAAAAATGAGAACATAGCAAAAGGAAGCTAATGACTGGGAGGTAGCAAGAATAAGTCAAATAAAATAAAAAAGAATGAAAAAATGAAAAGAAAATGTGAAATACCTCACTGGAAAAACAGCTGACCTGGAAAATAGATCCAGTAGAGACAATGTAAAAAGTATTTACCTACCTGACGGCCATGACCAAAAACAAAACAAAAAAAACAAACAAACCTGGATAGCTTTCTTCAAGAGAACATTAAACCACCTTTATATTTTATTAACAGAAGTGAAAATGCTTATTGAAAGAATGCATTGATCATCTTCAGAAAGTGATGCTACAAGGAAAATCTCAAGGAACATTGTTGCAAAACTCCAGAACTACTACCTCAAGAAAAAAATACTACAAGCTGCCAGACAAAAACCAATTCAAATATCAAGGAGTAACTGGCAGGATTACTTAGGACCTGGAAGCTTCTATACTAAAGGATCAGAGGACCTGCAATAGAATATTTCAGAAGGTAAAGAATCTAAGGTAACAACCAAGAATTAACTATTCAGTGAGGTTCAGCATCATTTCTATTAAAAAAAAAAAAAAAAAAAAAAACTAAACAGAGAACTTACTCTACAAACACAGGACTCAAGAGAAGCATAGAAAGGTAAACAGGTGAAATATTTATTATTTAAAGGTTAAATTGTTTATATTCCTAGAAGGAAAAAAAATATCTATAAATCTTAAGGAAGCAGACAAAGAAGAGCACCATGTGGATTAAGGGTGCTGGTTGTAAATAAACTCTTGTGTGAAGACATCAAAGAAAAACATATTAAGGGGTGGAAAAAACTCTGTACTGGAAAAAGAGGAAAGGGGAAGTATAAGGGACAATTAGATCACAGGAAGAGACAAGGGAAAAAATGAAGGGGATGAGCATTGTCTGAAGCTTGATCTCATCAATTTTGGTTCTGAGGGAATAACTTAATCATTTAGTTTGGTATAGAAATTTATCTAACCCTAGAAAGAAGTAGGAGAATAAAGAAGAAAGAAAAGGGAAGGGCAGGATGAAAGGGAAGACAGAAATAAGAGAAAGGAGGAAAGTGTGATAGAAGATAAGGCAATGGGTGGAATTGATGAGATCTAGATTTGGGGTTCCTGGTCAGGGAACCAAATGATGAGATTAGATTCAGGGTAGTTAAAATGAGATTAAGGTTTCTGGTGGTCAGGGACTTAAATGAGGTTAGTGGCAGGTTCGGGGTTCTGGGAACCATATAAAGAGGTTTGGCTCCCCCAAACCCCTTGGGATTAGGTGCATGTATAGGAGTTTTGGGAATCCCCCTTCTGGTGGTGCACAGGTCCTTTGTAAAGGAATTTGTGAACCGGAAAAGCTAGACTGATAAAAAGAAGTTTATTATAGGTATTGGGAAGTCAGCCTTTGCTATGTATGAATAGAAAGACTGAATTCCTTAATAGCGAGGTCTCAGCAGGGAAGTAAAGTTTCTAGTAGAGAAATCCCCACAGAGAGATATAAAGTAAGGTCCCGACAGAGAAGTATAAAGTCTTTTTAGGGAAATAGGTGAAGATAAAGAGAAGATAATGCTGGAAGAGAATATCATCTGAGTGGGCAGTTTTCTAATATGCCAGGAAGAGAGAGAGCATGGCATATTAGCTTCTCTACAAGGATTGAGCCCCAAGTTGACTCTTTTTATTTTCAATTTCAGCTGGAATTAAATGGAAAATCTTCAACACCCATTCAGTGTTTCTCTCCAATTCAATGGGGTTATAATCTCCAAGTCCTGATTCAACTAGTCCCCACCTAGATAACAGAATGAAGCTGTTTATCTTGTTTTCCTCGGGCAAGGTCCCACAGAGGCAGGGTCCAAGGAGAATTTTTCTCCTTTAAGAAGAGATTGAGGATCCCTTCAGAGTGGGTAAAAAACAAAACACAGCTAAGAGAAGGGAGAGGAGTAATTTGAGATAAGGTAGTAGGTGAGGTGGGTAAAAAAAAACAAAAAACAAAAAAAAACAACAACAACAAAAAAAAACTGAGCATAGCATAGAAAAAGAGAACAAAGTATTTACAGGGGAGAAAATAGGATGGAGGGAAATACAGAGATGGTAATCATAACTATGAATGTGAATGAGATGAACTCTCCCATAAAAAGGAAGCAAATGGCAGAATGGATTAAAAAACAGAATCTTATATGTTGTTTACAAGAAACATATTTGATATAGACAGACACATACAGAATAAAGGTAAAACCTGGAAAATAATTATTTTTATTTATTATGCTTCATCTGAAGTAAAAAAAAAAAAAAAAAAAAGAAAAAAAAGCAGGAGTAGCAAGTCAGATAAAGCAAAAGCAAAATAGATCTTATTAAAAAACACAAGAAAGGAAAGTACAACTTTATAAAGGATTCTATAAACAATAAAGTAATAAAGATGCTAAATGAGTACGCAACAAATGGCAGAACAGCCAGGAAGAAATAGCAAGACTATATTAAGGGAGGACCTCAACCTTCCCCTCTCATAATCAGACAAATCTAACCACAAAATAAACAAGAAAGAAAAAAACCTAGATATGATAGACCTCTGGAGAAAATTGAATAGAAACAGGAAGGAATTTGCCTTTTTTCTCAGTAGTATATGGCACCATCACAAAAATTGACCACATATAGTGCATAAAACCTTAAATGCAGAAAGGCAGAAATAGTAAATGCTTTCTTTTAAGATCACAATGCAATAAAATTATATTCAATAAAGGGGCAGGAAAGACTAAAAACCAATTGGAAATTAAATAATCTAATTCTTAAAAAATGATAGAGTCAAATAATAAATCATAGAAACAATCTACAACTTTAACCATGAGAATGACAATAATTAGACAACATACCAAAAGCTATGGGATGCAACCAAAGTAGTTCTTAGGGGGAATTTTGTATCTCTAAATAGTTACATGAATAAACTAGAGAAAGAGGAGATCAATGAACTGGGCATAGAACTAGAAAAATAACAAATTAAAAACCCCCAATTAAATACCAAATTATAAATTCTGAAACTCAAAGGATATATTAATAAATTTGAAACTAAGAAAACTATTGAACTAATAAATAAAACTGTTTGTTTTATGAAAAAAACAACAACAAAATAGATAAACTTTTGGTTAATTCGATAGGAAATAAAGAAAGAAAAAGCCAAATCACCAGCATCTAAATGAAAAGGGTAAACTTACAAACCATTCTCACACAAATAAAGTCAGATCTAAACAATTGGGAAAATATCAATTGCTCATGGGCAGAGCAAACTAATATAATAAAAATCACAATTTTGCCAAAATTGATCTGCTTTCAGAATGCCATACCAACTAAATTGCCAAAAATTATTTTATAAAATCAGAAAAATAACAAGCAAATTCATCTGGAAGAACAAAAGGTCAAGAATACCAAGGTAATTAATGAAAAAAAATATAAAGCATAGTGGTGTAATAGTACCAGACCTAAAACTATATTATAAACCAGCAGTCATCAAAACCATTTGGTCCTAGCTAAGAAATAGAGTCATGGTAATATAAGGAATAGATTAGATATGCATGGCACAATAATGAAGACCTATAGTAATCTAATACTTGATAAATCCCAAATTTTTGTTTCTGGAATAACAACTCACAATTTGACAACAATTGCTGGGAAACCTGGAAAATGTGTCAGAATCTCGGCATAGAAATACATACATTATACCAAAATAAAGTCAAAATGGATACATGATTTGGGCATAAAGGATGATACCAAAATTCAGTTAGGAGAGCAAAGGATTGATCTTTGGAGAAGGGAGGAATTTGGGATTAAAGAACTAGAGAACATTATGAAAGGTAAAATGGACAACTTTGATTATATTGAATTAAAAAGCTTTTGCACAAATGAAACTAACAGGAACAAGATTAAAAGGGATGTACAAAGCTGGGGAAAAGTCTTTATAGCCATTATTTCTGATAAAGATCTTATTTGTAAAATATATAAAGAACTGTGTCAAATTTATAAGAATACAAGTCATTCCCCAATTGATAAATGTTCAAAAGAATATGAACAGACAATTTTCAGATGATGAAATTAAAGTCATCTATATTTATATGAAAAAAAATGCTCCAAATCACTATTGATTACAAAAATGTACATTAAAACAACTCAGAGATACCACCTCACACCTCTCAGATTGGCTAAGATGACAGGAAAAGATAATGATTAAATATTGGAGGGGATATGGGAAAACTGGGACACTAATGCATTGGTGGTAGAACTGTGAAATGATGCAACCATTTTGGAGAGTAATTTGGAACTTGGTCCAAAGGGCTGACCAATTGGAATTCCCTTTGACCCATCAGTGCCATTCCTGAGTCTATATCCCAAGGAAATAATAAAAGAGAGAAAAGAACCCACATGTGTAAAAATATTTGAAATAGCTCTTTTTGTGGTAGCAACGAACTGGAAATGAGTAGATACCATCAATTAGAGAATGATTGAATAAGCTATAGCTTATTAAGGTAATGGAATATTATTGTTGTATAAATATAATGAACAAGCTGATTTTAGAAAGGCCTGGAAAGGTTTATCTGATGCTAAGCGAAACAAGCAGAAAATATTGTACACAATAACAACAAGGATGTACAATGATCAACTATAAACGACTTGGTTCTTCTCAATGCTTCAGTGATTCAAACAATCCCAATAGACTTTGAACAGAAAATGTCATCTGCTTTCAAAAAAAGAACTAAGGAGACTGAATATAAATCAGTACATGCTATGTTCACTTCTTTCTGTTTTTTTTAAATCTCTCCCATGTTTTTTTTCATTTTGCTCTGATTTCTCATGCTCCCAACATGAATCATAAAGTAATGTACATTAAAAATAAATAAAATTATCAGGAACATAAAAGGTACCATAGGCCGGGGCTCTTTAACCTCATGATTCCTTTTCACTCAAGAAATTTTTATGTGACCATGGTTATACAAGAATATAAAATATGTATACAAATCCAACACAAACTGCAAATAAATAACAATTTTTTGACCTCCACATCCAGTTACAAAACTTCATATGAGATCATGAAGCATAGTCAAGTTTATCAAGGAGATAATATTAACAGTAAACATATATGCATATATGTCATCTAAATTCTTAAATGAGAAGTTAAATGAATTACAGGTTTATGTCCAAACACGATATAGAGAGCATTATTAAATGTAACAGATAATTCTGATTTTATTAAATTAGAAACCTTTTCCCAAAATAAAACTAATACAACCAAGATCAGAAGGAAAACAGAAATTTGAGAACCAATCTTTATAACAAGTGTCTCTGATAAGCCTACATTTCCCAAATCCATAGAGAATTGAGTCAAGTTTATAAGAATAGAAACCATGCTCTAATTGATAAATGGTAAAGGGATGTGAACAATAGTTTTCAGATAAAGAAAAAAAAACTATAGGCAAAGGAAGTTGTACTCTAAATCATTTCTGATGAGAGAAATGGAAATTAATTAATTCTGAGATACCATCTCATACTTATCATATTGGCTAATATGAAAAAATAAAAATGATAAATATTTGAGAGTATGTGGGAAAACTGGGAGACTAATGCCCTGTGAGTGCAGTTGTAAATTAATCCATCCATTCTGGAGAACAATTTGGAACTATGCCCAAAGGGCATTCAAATTTTTTGTATACTTTTTGATCCAGTAACCACTATTATATCTATATCCCAAAGTGATCATAAAAAGGTGGAAAGGACCTACATGTGCAAAAAAAAAAAAAAATAGTAGCAGCCCTTTTAATGGTGGCAAAATGTTGGAAATTGAGGGGATGCCATCAATTGGGTAATGGCTGAACAAGCTGTGGTTTATGAATGTAATAGAATACTATTGTGCAATAAGAAATAAGTAGGAGGTTCAAAAAATATGGAGGAACTGGGATAAATTGATGCAAAATGAAATGAGCAGAACCCTGAAAACATAGTACACAGTATCAGCAACATTGATGATGATTAACTATGAATAACTCGGCTCCTCTCACCACACAATGAATGATACAAAACAAATACAAATGATTCATGAAGGAAAATGCTATCTATATCAGATAAAGGACTGATGGATTCTGAATGTAGATGAAAAAGAACTTTTTCACTTTATTCTTTTTCATGTATTTTTTTTTCTTTTATGAACTGTTTCTTCTTTTCCACCTGTGACTAATATGGAAATATCTTTTATATGACAGCACATGTATAATTGACATTAAATTGCCTACTCTTTTAGGAAAGGGGAGGGCAAAAAGGGAGAGAGAAAAATTGGAGCTTAAAATCTTGTAAAAAATAAATGCTCATAATTGTCTTGACATGCAATTTGGAAAAATTAAAATAAAAAAAGAGTTGTTTTGAGGATCAAATGAGATAACATATGAAAAGCACTTCACAAATCTTAAAGCATTATGTAAATATGATCTTTTATTCATTTTCCCTTCAGTTCACCCTTTCCCTTTGCCATTTATTTTTACTTCAAGAAATAAAGCTTTTCACTGAATGATGCTAGCAAAACTCAGGGTGAAAAGTCCACCGGCCTAATGCTTTTCTACATTTCCACTATCTGCTGCCAACAAGGAAGGAATGCAGACTGTAATTAAGACAGATTTTGCTTTATATGTCAAACTCACACAGCTGATAAACTTAGGTAATGATAACATCCCTGAAAACTTGGCACCAGCATTTAATCCTATCCTTTTAGTTTGGAAATCTTTTTTCCTCTTGTCATCTTTCTGACCACAGTCCTGGAACTAACCCCATCATCTGTTCAAATAAAGTAGGATTCCTGCATTCACACACACACACACACACACACACACACACACACACACACACACAAACACACACACGAACACATTCTAAGCAGAGGACAAAGTTAGGAAAGATGAGATTTGAGGGTCCAAGATCCTCTGGAGATAAGGGGCGTGCTTTTCTGGAAAGGGTGTGGTGTTTCCATAGACTTAGAACAGAAAAAAAGAGAAACAAAGAAAGAGACAGAGAGACAGACAGAGAGACAGAGGGAGACAGAAAAAGAGAAAGAGAGGGTGAAAGAGAAAGAGACAGAAAAACAGAGGGAGACACACAGAGAGATACAGAGGCATAGAGAGAGAGAGAGACGGAGAGAGATACAGAGACAGAGACACAGATTCAGAGAAAGAGAGACAGAGAGACAGAGAAAGTCAGAAAGATAGAGACAGAGAGGATACAGAGGCAGAGAGAGAGAGAGAGAGAGAGAGAGAGAGAGAGAGAGAGAGAGAGAGAGAGAGAGAGAGAGAGAGAGAGAAAGAGAGAGAGAGAGAAAGAGAGAGAGAGAGAAAGGGAGAGAGAGAGAGAGAGAGAGAGAGAGAGAGAGAGAGAGAGAGAGAGAGAGAGAGAGAGAGAGAGAGAGAGAGAGGGGAAGGGAAAGAGATAGCAAGAGGGAAGGAGGGAGGCAGAAATAGAAAAAGACAGAAAGAGATACAGAGAGAACTGAAAGGATCTGAAGAACTCCCATTTCAGGGAAATTCTGATGACAGTTTTCTTCCGGGGAAAAGGAACTTGTTTTCTAGACAAGAAGTGATATTAGGAACTGATTCAAAATGATGTTACTATAGCAGCTCATCCTCACCCACCATTTATACTAGATGTGGACTCTTATCTCCTCTCTTTCATCTAATGCTAACCTGTGTTGCCCATTCTTTTGCCCTCTCAGGAGCCCTCATTTTTGCTCATGCCCTCAGGCTTCTAACCAAAGGAAAATCATAAGGGAACAGCAATTGATTAGATTGCTAAAGGGGAAAAAATAAACCTTGCACCCAACTGTATTGAAGCCCCTTCATATGTCAGTTCCTGTGGCAAAATCCTTTATGCCCTAACATAGTTTGCTCCAAAAGCCTTTTCAGTCACAGTCGAATTCTACAAATTGTTAAGTAAAAGAATCAGTATTGAATATATGTTAAATATACATAATGTCATTTTCACAAACCATCTCTGAGATAAACATAGACCCATTACAAGTACATATATATGTGTACACAGTCACATATAATGTATACACACAAATATTTCTATTAAGTATTTGTTTTGTCCCCTAAGATAGCTAAAGAACAGAAAAGTCAAAACAAATGCCCAGTGCCCAATGCCCAGTGTCACACAAAGCTAAGGTCAGAACAAAAGCTACCTCTTCTGTTAGGATTACTAAGTGAGAACTGAGGTTGTCTGGATGGTGACAAGGTGAGAATTCAGGTTTTCTGGACAATTACAAGGTGAGAACTCAGGTTGACTTGATAGAGGGGGCAAGCTCATTGGCTGGGGTGGTTCTTCCCAGAAGCCCTTGCATTATCCCACGCCCATTCTCTGGGAGGATAAAAAGAGACAGCACTGGGCGCAGAGGGCAGATCGGCCTGGAGAAGGATAAGAGCTGGAGGAGATTCAGAGCCAGGATTCAAGAGAAAGACTCTGCATTGCATCAGGCTTGACGGGGCTCTCTGCAGGAAGGGAAGTCACTTCTAAGGACAAGAGTTAACAGCAACTGCCTGGAGACAACGGTTCGTTACAGGAAGAAGAATCTGTCTGAGAGATTTGAGTAGACACAGCAGATCTCTTCCCAGAGAGCGATCCAGCAGCTTCTGGAGACGACAGCACGCTACACTCTTCTATTTCTTTCTATTTCTTTCTACCTTACAAACTTGTTTTTCTACCAAATTGTTGGTATGTAAAGATGGTTCTTAGCATGCTCATGTTTTATTTGTATCTCTGATTACTTTTGGTTTTGTGATTAGAAACAAGTTAGTAACTTATCTATTCCTTTATATTTTCACTCATAAAAGCAATATTAGAACTCTGATTGCATAAGCCTGCAGCAGAGCTGACTGACTATAATCCTCGTAAAATTATTTCAAAACATCTAATGGAAAGTTGCTATAGAGATGAAATATGTTTTGTCTATTTTCCTTTATTATCAACAATAAATAATCATTTGTTAGCAAAATAATGAATCCAAATTCTGCTATAAACACAATCACATCTGAATATTCTATGCTCAGTATCCTGAATATGGCAGGAAAAGGAAGAAATGGAATTATAGCAATCTTATGAATTGCTATAATTCTTATCTTTTCCAGTAGCTAGGGAGCTCTTAAATTTTTAAAAAGTAATGCAGAATCATAATCCTTTTTCCATATATTTTTATTCTATAGAATTTAAAGAATACTTGATGAATATATATTGTAAATTTGTAGAACTGGAATCTTAATGAATAGGTCTTTATAAGCAACCATTACAAATAAAACATTCTAGGAAAGTTTTCATGCAATACCTCCCTTGATTGTGTGGATTTACTTTCATATTTAATATTTCAGCTCAGAGTTAGAAGAGATGCTGTTTCATCAGCACTGGCCATTCATCTTTCATTTGGGATGTGTAACTTCATATATAAGGTTTGACAGTCTAACAAAAAACCAGATATAATACAGGTTAGATTAAAAACAAGGAAAAAGATGACCTGATACAATAGAAATGACAATTCTGGCTAACTTGGTCTACTTATTCAGTGTCATACCAATCAACCTGCCAAACATTATTTTATAGAACTAGAAAAAATAATAAAACAAAATTCAAGAATATCAATGAAAAATGCAAAGGATAGTGGCTTAGCAGTAACAAGCCTAAAACTATGTTATGAAGCAGCAGTCATTAAAACCATTTGGTAGTGGCTAAGAAATAGGGTGCTAGTTCAGTAGAGTAGATTAGATACACATGACACAATAATCAAGGTCTATAGTGATCTAGTGTTTGATAAATCTCCAAACTAAATTCTGGAAGAATTCACCATTTCACAAAACTTGCCAAGAAAACTGGAAAATAATGTCAGAATCTCAGCATAGACCTACATCTCACATTCCATACCAAATTAAGGTCAAATTGGGTACATGATTTGAGCATAAAAGATGATATCATAAACAAATTAGGAGAACAAGGGATAATTTACCTATCAGATCTTTGGAGAAGAAAAGAATTTATGATCAAAGAACTAGAGAATATTATGAAAGGCAAAATGGACAACTTTGATTACATTAAATTAGAAAGCTTTTGCACAAAAAAGGCAGAGACAAGATTAAAAGAGAAGTACAAAGCTGAGAAAAAATCTTTACAAGCTATTGTTTCTGATAAAGGACTCATTTCTAAACTACATAAAGAATTGTGTCAAATTTATAAGGTTACAAGTCATTTCCCATCAAAGAATATGAATAGACAATTTTCAGAAGATGAAATTAAAGCCATTCATAGCTGTACGAAAAAATGCTCTAAATCAATGTTGATTAGAAAGATGCAAATTAAAACAACTCTGAGGTATCACCTCACACCTCTGAGATTAGCTAAAATGATAGGAAATAATAATGATAAATGTTTGATGAGACATGGGAAAGCTGAGACACTAATGTATTGTTTGTATAGTTGTGAACTGATCCAATTATTCTGGAGAGCAAGCTCGAACTCTGCCCAAAAGGCTATCAAACTGTGTATTTCCTTTGACCCAGCAGTGCCATTCCTGGGTCTATATCCCAAAAAAATCATAAAGGAGAGAAAAGAACACACATATGTAAAATTATTTGAAACAGCTCTTTTTGTGATAGCAAAGAATTGGAAAATAAAAAATGACTGAATAAGCTGTGGCATATGAAGGTAATAGAATATTATTGTTTTATAAAAAAATACTGAACAAGCTGATTTTAGAAAGGCCTGGAAAGATTTACCCAAACTGATACTGAACGAAACAAGCAGACCCAGGAAAATATTGTACACAATAACAACAAGAATGCAAAATGATCAACTATGAAAGACTTGGTTCTTCTCTGTAGTTTAGTGATCCAAGGCAATCCCAATAGACTTTGGACAGAAAATCCTATCTGCAAACAGAAAAAAGAACTATGGAGACTGAATGTAAATCAGCACATGCTATGTTCATGTCTTTTTTCTGTTTTTTTTTTCCTCCTTTTTCCCTTTTGTTCTGATTTTTCTTTCCTAACATGATGCATAAAGCAATTCGTACTTAAAATTAATTAATTAATTAAAAAATGAAGAATTATTTTTCAGTATCTGCATTGTATTGTTCAAGTGTTGCTCAAGGTAGAACAGGATAGTAAAATTTTTCATGGGTTGTTGATATCTTGGTATTTAGCTTTCAGACCTTTAGTAAATACATGTGCTATTAAGGACAGATAATATTTATATGAAAGACATTTTTCATTTCTCACAATTTGAGTTTTCCTAAAGATAATCATAATGTATAGAAATTCTACAGAGCAATTTTAGACAGATGTATGACTTTTCTTTTTTAAATGGTCTTCATTTATCAATCCTTGATAAACATGGCTCTGGTTTACAGAACCTGCTGGATTCCTTTTTCTTCCAAATATCTTGAAGACTGCATGCAAGCAATATAACTATTTTTCTGGGTGGTTTACAGAGAAGGTAGGACAATATTATCATAGTTGTCACTAAACATTTAATGTATTGTCTGTACTATCAGCATAAAAGAAGTGCTCAGTGGGAAATATTTTTAGTAGAAATCCAAGGTTTTATTACCTTCAGAACTTCTGGATCATCAAAAACATCCAGGTCTAAACACTATTGTTCAGGAATTTTAGCAGAATACACAGAGACACACAGACATATATACACAGAGAGAATGCTGATAAAATGTGCCATTTGGTTTCAAAATGCCTTTGCTTCAGGAATGATTTCCATTTTATGCAAAAGAAAAAAAAAGACAAAACTCCAAGGCAGAAAATAACTAACAGGGTAAATAAAGAGTACTGATTAAGTTCATGATTAAGTTCATATTTTGTATTTGGTGCACTTCCATATACAAAACAAATAGAAATTAATGGATATCATTCTTGACCCCAAATAATTCAGTGTTCTAGACAATCAGCCTTAACTCAGAAGTAAAAGCACTATATATGTGTAGCGAGCTGTCGTCTCCAGAAGCTGCCGGATCGCTCTCTGGGAAGAGATCTGCTGTGTCTACTCAAATCTTTCAGACAGATTCTTCTTCCTGTAGTGAACCGTTGTCTCCAGGCAGTTGCTGTTAACTCTTGTCCTTAGAAGTGACTTCCCTTCCTGCAGAGAGCCCCGTCAGGCCTGATGTAATGCAGAGAGTCTTCTTCTTTCTCTGAGAGTCCTCTCTTTTATTCTCCCAGAGAATGGGCGTGGCATAATGCAAGGGCTTCTGGGAAGAACCACCCCAGCCAATGAGCTTGCTCCCTCTATCAAGTCAACCTGAGTTCTCACCTTGTAATTGTCCAGAAAACCTGAATTCTCACCTTGTCACTGTCCAGACAACCTCAGTTCTCACTTAGTAATCCTAACATCTCCCCCTTTCTTTTGATTTAGAACATAGGACAGTCATGACCTTGAAACATAAATCCATCAATATGGGAAGTATTACAGATAATTACATAAATTACATAAGTATTTAGTAACATAGTAACATAACACATGCTAGAAGTATATAACATAATTGAAAATTTATAAATGTCCATAAGTCCATTGTCCATTAGTCTCATCTTGTGTGAGGAAGTCCAATGATTCCTGCTGGTTTTAAAGTTCTTTAACAGTCTTCTTATTATCCATGCTCTTTCAGTGTCAGATGTTTCTTAGATCTTCTCCCTGTTCGGGCGCCAAATTGCGAAGGTCTGGTCTAGCTCCTCTTGTCAGGATTAGCAAAAGTCCTTGCCCCACGTTGGGCGCCAAATGTAGCGAGCTGTCGTCTCCAGAAGCTGCCGGATCGCTCTCTGGGAAGAGATCTGCTGTGTCTACTCAAATCAGTTCTCACTTAGTAATCCTAACATATATGTGAAGAGAAACATTAAGCAAGTGTATCACACCAATATGGTTGAAAAAGGGGAAGGGAGTTTTTGTTTTCTGTAATGTAATAATGTCCTCCAGCTTCTTATGGTGTAAGAATTTGAAAGAGAAAAGAAAAGGAGAAAGAGTCATAGAATTAAGAGCTCAAAAGGACATCAAATTTGTAGAAGTGTTAAACATCTTAAAAGAGACCACCCTACCAGATTTGTTTTTATTGCCAGATCACTAAGGCAGTTTCCAAGTGTGAATGGTATTGCTTCCCATTCATTCATTAATTTATTTTTTCAATCATTCATTTATTTATTAAACAAGTAACTTATTAGTGAATAATAATACTTTCATCTTCTGCTTAAATAAAACAATGGTTTTAAGGCAAATGACCAATTGCAGTTTGGTGTAATTAAAACCTTAAGTAATCAATATGCCTTTCATATGGTGGGAATAATTGGTTTAACCTAATCCTGTACTTGCAACAAAACTTGCAACTTCCTCTGTACCATCCTCTGTAGGTTACTTTAGTATGTGTGAAGCAGAATAAACTAAAAACTTAAAGGAGCTGACCTATTGGGAAAGAAATGGCATATTGGAAATTACTTCATACTGAAGTATGAGTGCCAAAAACTTTATTTTCTAGGACACCAGAATTGCTAGGATTTGTATTATGTTGATAATTTTAGAACAACAGAAAAGCTAGATGGCTTTGTTATATACACTATTGCCTGTTCTGAATAAAACAAAATTCTGCATGCTGGGAGAAAATAATGAATCACTAAAACCACAGAATAACAGAAGTTCAGAGTTGAGAGGTTCCTCAAAACATCTAATGGTATCTTAATGAAATTCCAGAAAAGTAATAATAGCTTTCATGTGAAAATTTTCAGGGCTTGAGAATCTACTTCCTCCAGAAACTACCCATTCCACTTTGGGAGAATTCTAAATGGAAAGATGTTTTTCAAAGTAAAATTTACTTCTATGTGACTTCTTCCCATTATTCCTAATTGTTCTTCAGAGTTAAGAAAAGGAAATATAATCATTATTCCACATATTTCAAATACTTGAAGATAACTTAAATAAGTTTTCTTATTTCCAAACTGAATATTCTATTTTCAGTTGATCCCAATATATAGTTTTTAAACTTTATACCCTTTTGGTGACATTCTTTTCAAAATGTGTTACCCAAAATGAATACAACGCTTTAATCATGATTGACCAACACTTTTCCCACTTATTCTGGACAATATGGTTATATTAATTCAACCTAATATTGAATTGTTTTTAAGTAACACATCATATTAACTTAGATTAAGTTTGCACTCAAGAGAGTGCTGAATACAGCTCAAATTAGCCCATAAGGACTAATTTTAAAATTTTCAGTGTGTGAGCATTTATGATTTGGAAATCATCAAATGCTATAAATCATGGATTGATTTATTATTTTTTTGATTTCTAGACAAGAAAATGATGGGGAAAAAGGCTAATATTTAATATTGAACTTAAGTGTGCCCTGCATATATTTTTGGGTGAGAACTGGTTTTTAAAAACTTATCAATGTACCACTGCTTAAAATCCACAAAAATCCTGAAATTCTTTGAAAATGAATTGCCTCTTATTTATATTTCCCTACCCTATGCTTTGGTAGCTAAGTTATTTTTATTAATCTAAGTTTAATATTATACTTTTTGAACGAAGTTCAATTGCAACAGAATTCATATTGTTAGATTTTGCTTGTGATCCAGATCTTTTTTGGAAGTTGATACCATTGTGCAATATGACAGTTTGCTTTCCTAGCTTAGTATCATCTGAAAATTTGAGATAAACATTCAAGCTCTAACTTCATTTGAATCACTGATAAAAGATTTTGAAGATCACAAAGCCAAAGACAGATTCTTAGGAACTTCTCTAATTTGACATTGATACTTAATTAATTGGGTGGAGCTTTTAACCAATGTCTAACCCACTCCAAACCAGCTTATCATCTAACTCATTTCTCTAAATTGTCCACTAGGACTGAACAAGAGACCTTATTAAGTGCCTTGCTAATCAGTGATATCTTCAAATAGAAAGTGAGTGTGATGATAATTATTTCAATTCCTATGGCAATATTGACTAACAAAAGGCATAGCACCCAAATTAGTATTCTGGGTAAGAAAAGAAATAGTTCTTGTATATTGAGGAAAGAGGAATTGCTTCTGCTGGATTGCAGCAGGTAAATGAGCAAAGATATGAAATACTGGAGAGAAGGGATAAGGAGGACAAATAGAATATGGTCAAGGAAAAGTATAAATATAGTTGAATAACTGAAACTGTTTGGACTCAGGTAGAAGTTGGGATGAAAGGAAGAAGAGCTTTGAGTATAATGAGAGATTGACCTAGGAAATAATTCTAGGATAATGTTAATGGTGAAAACTTAGGTTATTTGGATATAAGGGATATTATAACCTTGATTATGATTAAACAACTTGGGACCTGAAAGTTCAGTTTGCGGTTCTATAGAGTATTTTTTTCCCCTAAGGCTAGGGTTAAGTGACTTGCCCAGGGTCAAACAGTTAGGAAGTGTTAAGTATTTGAGATCAGATTTGAACTTGGGTTCTCCTGAATTCAGGGCTGGTGCTCTATCCACGCCACCTAGCTGCCTCCGGTTCTATAGAGTATTAAATAGCTAGATTATAGGATATCTAAGGCTGTAATTTTTGGGGGGCAGTAGGTGGAAGTGAGGGAGTATAGGATTTTTAAAGGACTGATAGAAAGAATAGCTTGCAGTTCCAGTTTAGTATTGTAACTCTGGGGTTGACATAAAATGGGTTGTGTCATGATTAAATGTATGAGGCTATTAAAACAACTCTGGGGCCCCTAACCATGATCCTATAAATGTGGATTAGTTTCATGTTGAAGTAGTTTGCCTCTAGAGAGTGTGTCAGACTCTTTCTGAGCATCTTTGACTTTTTATGCCCTTACCCCCAAATCCTGAGAAGAATTACTTTTAAATTTCAGGTTTGGCTCATATTAAAGTCTTCTGAAAAGTCAATATAAACCTACTTAATTTACCCTGTATATCTGTTATAGGACAATGATTATTTATTCCATATAAAGAAATGTTAAGACCATAAAAGATGTATCGGTACATAGGTGAAAAACTTGACCACATAGCTGTAACATAACTAATATAATATTCTCTCTCAAAGTTGATACCTAAAACATCCAAAATAAAATATTCCATGAGAGTGTTGGATGAAATTTTCATTTTTCTCTCAGCTCAATACTTTCTGAAGATCTCCTTCAGAGTACATGTTTTCTGGCAAGCCAAGTCAGGACTTGGACTCTTCTTATAGGAAGCTCTCTTCACCAAGAAATATAGCAGGAACTGCAAACCATTTCTTTTGAATTGTAGCTATCATGACTGGGAAAGCAAGGAATTTTCAAATTCTTTTTTTTTTAAATTTAATTTATTTTATTTTATTTTATAATTATAACTTTTTTTTGACAGTACATATGCATGGGTAATTTTTTTACAACATTATCCCTTGCACTTACTTCTGTTCAGATTTTTTCCCTTCCTCCTCCAACCCCCTCCCACAGATGGCAGGCAGTCTTATACATGTTAAATATATTACAATATATTCTAGATACAATAAATGTGTGTAGAACCGAATTTCTTGTTGCACAGGAAGAATTGGATTCAGAAGGTAAAAATAACAGTTTACACTCATTTCCCAGTGTTCCTTTTCTGGATGTAGCTGATTATGTCCATCATTAATCAATTGGAATTGGATTAGCTCTTCTCTATGTTGAAAATATCCACTTCGATCAGAATACATCCTCGTACAGTATCATTGTTGTAGTGGATAATGATCTTCTGGTTCTGTTCATTTCACTCAGCATCAGTTGATGTAAGTCTCTCCAAGCCTCTCTGTATTTCTCCTGTTGGTCATTTCTTACAGAACAATAATATTCCATGACAGTCATATACCATAATTTACCCAACCATTCTCCAATTGATGGACATCCATTCATTTTCCAGCTTCTAGCCACTATGAAAAGGGCTGCCACAAACATTTTGGCACATACACGTCCCTTTCCCTTCTTTAGTATTTCCTTGGGATATAAGCCCAGGAGTAGTATGGCTGAGTCAAAGGGTATGCACATTTTGATAACTTTTGGGGCATAATTCCAGATTGCTCTCCAGAATGGTTGGATTCTTTCACAACTCCACCAACAATGCATCAGTGTCCCAGTTTTCCCACATCCTCTCCAACATTCATCGTTATTTGTTCCTGTCATCTTAGCCAATCTGACAGGTGTGTAATGATATCTCAGAGTTGTCTTAATTTGCATTTCTCTGATCAATAGTGATTTGGAACACTCTTTCATATGAGCAGAAATAGTTTTAATTTCATCATCTGAAAATTGTCTGTTCATATCCTTTGACCATTTATCAATTGGAGAATGGCTTGATTTCTTATAAATTAAAGCCAATTCTCTGTATATTTTGGAGATGAGGCCTTTATCAGAACCTTTAACTGTAAAAATGTTTTCCCAATTTGTTACTTCCCTTCTAATCTTGTTTGCATTAGTTTTGTTTGTGCAGAAACTTTTTAATTTGGTGTAATCAAAATGTTCTATTTTGTGATCAATAATGGTCTCTAGTTCTCCCTTGGACACAAACTCCTACCTCCTCCACAAGTCTGAGAGGTAAACCATCCCATGTTCCTCCAATTTATTTATGATTTCGTTCTTTATGCCTAAATCTTGGACCCATTTTGATCTAATCTTAGTATGTGGTGTTAAATGTGGGTCCATGCCTAGTTTCTGCCATACTAATTTCCAGTTTTCCCAGCAGTTTTTGTCAAATAATGAATTCTTATCCCAAAAGTTGGGATCTTTGGGTTTGTCAAACACTAGATTGCTATTTGTATTCACTATCTTGCCCTGTGAACCTAACCTATGCCACTGATTAACTAGTCTATTTCTTAGCCAATACCAAATGGTTTTGGTGACTGTTGCTTTATAATACAGTTCTAGATCAGGTACCGATAGACCACCTTCACTTAATTTTTTTTTCATTACTTCCCTTGAAATTCTCGACCTTTTGTTGTTCCATATGAATTCTGTTGTTATTTTTTCTAGGTTATTAAAATAGTTTCTTGGAAGTCTGATTGGTATAGCACGAAATAAATAGATTAGTCATCTTAAGAATGTCATCTTAATTCTATTCACTCGGCCTATCCAAGAGCACTGAATGTCTTTCCAATTATTTAAATCTGACTTTATTTTTGTGGCAAGTGTTTTGTAATTTTGCTCATATAATTCCTGACTCGCCTTTGGTAGATATATTCCCAAATATTTTATACTATCGACCGTTATTTTGAATGGAATTTCTCTTTGTATCTCTTGCTCTTGGATTGTGTTGGTAATGTATAAAAATGCTGAGGATTTATGTAGATTTATTTTGTATCCTGCAACTTTGCTAAAATTCTGAATTATTTCTAATAGCTTTTTAGCAGAGTCTTTGGGGTTCTCTAAGTATACCATCATGTCATCTGCGAAAAGTGATAATTTTACAGAATTAGTAATTTTAACTGTAAATGTAAATGGGATGAACGATCCCATCAAACGGAGACGGATAGCAGATTGGATCAAAAAGCAGAACCCTACAATATGTTGTCTACAGGAAACACACTTAAAGCAGGGAGATACATACAGAGTAAAGGTAAAAGGTTGGAACAGAGCCTATTATGCTTCAGGTAAAGCCAAAAAAGCAGGGGTAGCTATCCTTATCTCAGATCAAGCAAAAGCAGAAGTAGATCTCATTAAAAAAGATAAGGAAGGAAACTATATCCTGCTGAAAGGTAGCATAAATAATGAAGCCATATCAATACTAAACATATATGCACCAAGTGGTATAGCATCTAACTTTCTAAAGGAAAAGTTAAGAGAACTGCAAGAAGAAATAGACAGTAAAACTATAATAGTGGGAGATCTCAACCTTGCACTCTCAGATTTAGAC
Organism: Sminthopsis crassicaudata; assembly: GCF_048593235.1. NCBI lineage: Eukaryota > Metazoa > Chordata > Mammalia > Dasyuromorphia > Dasyuridae > Sminthopsis > Sminthopsis crassicaudata. The sequence goes on along the minus strand of NC_133620.1, from coordinate 384,723,534 downwards.
AAATCAAACCACAAAACAAACAAGAAAGAAATTTAAAAAGTAAATAGAACATTAGAAAAACTAGGTATGATAGACCTTTGGAGAAAACTGAATGGCAATAGGAAGGAATATACTTTCTTCTCAGCAGTTCATGGATCCTATACAAAAATAGACCATATAGTAGGACATAAAGATCTCAAAATTAAATGTAGGAAGGCAGAAATAATAAATGCCTTCTTCTCAGACCACAATGCAATAAAAGCTACATTCAGTAAAAAGTTAGGGGTAAATAGACCAAAAAGTAATTGGAAACTGAATAATCTCATCTTAAAGAATGACTGGGTGAAAGAGCAAATTATAGAAACAATTAACAATTTCACCCAAGATAATGACAATGATGAGACATCATATCAAAATCTTTGGGATGCAGCTAAAGCAGTAATAAGGGGAATTTTTATATCTTTAGAGGCTTATTTGAAGAAAATAGAGAAAGAGAAGATTAACGAATTGGGCTTACAACTTAAAAGGCTAGAAAAAGACCAAATTATAAACCCCCAACCAAAAATTAAACTTGAAATACAAAAATTAAAAGGAGAAATCAATAATATTGAAAGTAAAAAAAAACTATTGAATTAATAAATAAAACCAAGAGTTGGTTTTATGAAAAAGCCAATAAAATAGATAAACCTTTGGTAAATTTGATCAAAAAAAAGAAAGAGGAAAATCAAATTGATAGTCTTACAAATGAAAAGGGGGATCTTTCCACCAATGAAGAGGAAATTAGAGAAATAATAAGGAGTTACTTTGCCCAACTTTATGCCAATAAATTTGATAACTTAAGTGAAATGGATGACTTCCTCCAAAAATATAGGCTCCCTAGATTAACAGAGGAGGAGATAAATTGCTTAAATAGTCCCATTTCAGAAAAAGAAATAGAACAAGCTATTAATCAACTCCCCAGGAAAAAATCCCCAGGGCCAGATGGATTCACATGTGAATTCTACCAAACATTTAAAGAACAATTAGCCCCAATGTTATATAAATTATTTGAAAAAATAGGGGATGAAGGAGTCCTACCAAACTCCTTTTATGACACAGACATGGTACTGATACCTAAACCAGGTAGATCAAAAACTGAGAAAGAAAATTATAGCCCAATCTCCTTAATGAATATTGATGCTAAAATCTTAAATAAGATATTAGCAAAAAGACTTCAGAAAATCATCTCCAAGATAATACACTATGATCAAGTAGGATTTATTCCAGGAATGCAGGGCTGGTTTAATATTAGGAAAACTATTAATATAATTAACCATATAAATAATCAAATTAATAAGAACCATATGATCATGTCAATAGATGCAGAAAAAGCATTTGACAAAATCCAACATCCATTCCTACTAAAAACTCTTGAGAGTATAGGAATAAATGGACTATTCCTTAGAATAATAAGGAGCATATATTTAAGACCTTCAGTAAGCATAATATGCAATAGAAATAAACTGCAACCTTTCCCAGTAAGATCAGGAGTGAAACAAGGTTGCCCACTATCACCATTACTATTCAATATAGTACTAGAAACGCTAGCCTCGGCAATAAGAGCCGAGAAAGAGATTCAAGGAATTAGAGTAGGAAATGAGGAAATCAAACTATCACTTTTTGCAGATGACATGATGGTATACTTAGAGAACCCCAAAGACTCTGCTAAAAAGCTACTAGAAATAATTCAAAATTTCAGCAAAGTGGCAGGATACAAAATAAATCCACATAAATCCTCGGCATTTTTATATATCACTAACAAAATGCAACAGCAAGAGATACAAAGAGAAATTCCATTCCAAACAAATGTTGAGAGTATAAAATATTTGGGAATCCATCTACCAAAGAAAAGTCAGGAATTATATGAGAAAAATTACAAAACACTTGCTACAAAAATAAAATCAGATTTAAATAATTGGAAAGACATTCAATGCTCTTGGATAGGCCGAGCGAATATAATAAAGATGACAATACTCCCCAAACTAATGTATTTATTTAGTGCTATACCAATCAGACTCCCAAGAAACTATTTCAATGACCTAGAAAAAATAACAACAAAATTCATATGGAAGAATAAAAGGTCAAGAATTGCAAGGGAACTAATGAAAAAAAACTCAGAGGAAGGTGGTCTAAGTGTACCTGATCTAAAGCTATATTATATAGCAGCAGTCACCAAAACCATTTGGTATTGGCTAAGAAATAGACTGGTAGATCAGTGGAACAGATTAGATACAAAGGACAAAAAAGGATACATATATAGCAACCTAATCTTTGACAAACCCAAAGATTCCAACATTAGGGATAAAAATTCATTATTCGGAAAAAACTGTTGGGAAAACTGGAAATTAGTGTGGCAGAAATTAGATATGGATCCACACTTAACACCATATACCAAGATAAGATCAAAATGGATCCATGATTTAGGCATAAAGAGGGAGATAATAAATAGATTAGAGGAACAGAGGATAATCTACCTCTCAGACTTGTGGAGGAGGAAGGAATTTATGACCAGAGGAGAACTAGAGATCATTATTGATCACAAAATAGAAGATTTTGATTACATCAAACTAAAAAGTTCTGTACAAATAATACTAATGCAAACAAGATTAGAAGGGAAGTAACAAATTGGGAAAATATTTTTAAAAACAAAGGTTCTGACAAAGGTCTCATTTCCAAAATATATAGAGAACTGACCCTAATTTATAAGAAACCGAACCATTCTCCAATTGATAAATGGTCAAAGGATATGAACAGACAATTCTCAGAGGAAGAAATTGAAACTATATCCACTCACATGAAAGAGTGTTCCAAATCACTAGTGATCAGAGAAATGCAAATTAAGACCACTCTGAGATACCACTACACACCTGTCAGATTGGCTAAGATGACAGGAACAAATAATGATGAATGTTGGAGGGGATGTGGGGAAACTGGGACACTAATACATTGCTGGTGGAGTTGCGAAAGAATCCAGCCATTCTGGAGAGCAATCTGGAATTATGCCCAAAAAGTTATCAAACTGTGCATACCCTTTGACCCAGCAGTGCTACTACTGGGATTATATCCCAAAGAAATACTAAAGAGCGGAAAGAGACATATATGTACCAAAATGTTTGTGGCAGCTCTTTTTGTTGTAGCTAGAAACTGGAAGATGAATGGATGTCCATCAGTTGGAGAATAATTGGGTAAATTATGGTATATGAAGGTTATGGAATATTATTGCTCTGTAAGAAATGACCAGCAGGAGGAATACAGAGAGGCCTGGAGAGACTTAAATCAACTGATGCTGAGTGAAATGAGCAGAACCAGAAGATCACTGTACACTTCAACAACAATACTGTATGAGGATGTATTCTGATGGAAGTGGAAATCTTCAACATAAAGAAGATCCAACTCACTTCCAGTTGATCAATGATGGACAGAGGTAGCTACACCCAGAGAAGAAACACTGGGAGGGGAATGTAAATTGTTAGCACTAATATCTGTCTGCCCAGGTTGCATGTACCTTCGGATTCTAATGTTTATTGTGCAACAAGAAAATGATATTCACACACATGTATTATACCCTAGACTATATTGTAACACATGTAAAATGTATGGGATTGCCTGTCATTGGGGGGAGGGAATAAAGGGAGGGGGGGATAATTTGGAAAAATGAATACAAGGGATAATATTATAAAAAAATATATATATATAATAAAAAATTAAAAAAAAAAAAAGAAAAGTGATAATTTGATTTCCTCATTTCCTACTCTAATTCCTTGAATCTCTTTCTTGGCTCTTATTGCCAAGGCTAGAGTTTCTAGTACTATATTGAAAAGTAATGGTGATAGTGGGCAACCTTGTTTCACTCCTGATCTTATAGGGAAAGGTTCTAGTTTATTGCCATTACATATGATGTTTACTGAAGGTTTTAAATATATGCTCATTATTTTAAGGAATAGTCCATTTATTCCTATACACTCAAGCGTTTTTAGTAGGAATGGATGTTGGATTTTATCAAATGCTTTTTCTGCATCTATTGAGATGATCATATGGTTTTTATTAATTTGATTATTAATATGGTCAATTATACTAATAGTTTTCCTAATATTAAACCAGCCCTGCATTCGTGGTGTAAATCCTACTTGATCATAGTGTATTATCCTGGGGATGATTTTCTGAAGTCTTTTTGCTAATATCTTATTTAAGCTTTTAGCATCAATATTCATTAAGGAGATTGGTCTATAGTTTTATTTCTCAGTTTTCGATCTACCTGGTTTAAGTATCAGTACCATGTCTGTGTCATAGAAGGAATTTGGTAGGACTCCTTCAATCTCTATTTTTTCAAATAGTTTACATAGCATTGGAGTTAGTTGTTCTTTAAATGTTTGGTAGAATTCACATGTAAATCCATCTGGTCCTGGGGACTTTTTCTTAGGAAGTTGGTTAATAGCTTGGTCTATTTCTTTTTCTGAGATGGGACTATTTAGACTACTTACTTCTTCCTTTGTTAATCTGGGCAAGCTATATTTTTGAAGGTATTCTTCCATTTCATTTAAGTTATCGAATTTATCAGCATAAAGTTGAGCAAAGTAGCTCCTAACTATTGTTCTAATTTCCTCTTGATTAGTGGTGAGTTCACCCTTTTCATTTTCAAGGTTTACTAATCAGGTTTACTAAGGGTTTGTCTATTTTGTTGGTATTTTCATAGAACCAACTCTTAGTTTTATTAATTAATTCAATAGAGTTTTTTACTTTCAATTTTATTAATCTCATCTTTTATTTTTTGAATTTCAAGTTTTGTGTTTGTCTGGGGGTTTTTAATTTGTTCCTTTTCTAGCAATTTTAGTTGTAAGCCCAATTTGTTGGCCCTCTCTTTCTCTATTTTATGCAAGTAGGCCTGTAGAGATATAAAACTTCCCCTTATTACTGCTTTGGCTGTATCCCACACATTTTGGTATGATGTCTCATTATTGTCATTTTCTTGGGTGAAGTTATTAATTATGTCTATGATTTGCTGTTTTACCCAATCATTCTTTAGTATAAGATTATTTAGTTTCCAATTATTTTTTGGTCTATTTTCCCCTGGGTTTTTATTAAATGTAATTTTGATTGCATTATGGTCTGAAAAGGATGCATTTACTATTTCTGCCTTACTGAATTTGATTTTGAGGTTTTTATGCCCTAGTATATGATCAATTTTTGTATAGGTTCCATGAACAGCTGAGAAGAAAGTATATTCCTTTCTGTCTCCATTTAGCTTTCGCCAAAGATCTATCATATCAAACTTTTCTAGTATTCTATTTACCTCTTTGATTTCTTTCTTATTTATTTTGTGGTTTGATTTATCTAATTCTGAGAGTGCAAGGTTGAGATCTCCCACTATTATAGTTTTGCTATCTATTTCCTCTTGCAGCTCTCTTAATTTCTCTTTTAAGAATTTAGATGCTGCACCACTTGGTGCATATATGTTTAATATTGATACTGCTTCATTATTGATGCTGCCCTTTAGCAGGATATAATGCCCTTCCTTATCTCTTTTAATTAGATCAATTTTTGTTTTTGCTTGATCTGAGATGAGGGTGGCTACTCCTGCTTTTTTGGTTTTGCCTGAAGCATAATAGATTCTGCTCCACCCTTTTACTTTTAGTTTGAATGTCTCACCCTGTTTCAGGTGTGTTTCCTGTAAACAACATATAATAGGATTCTGACTTTTAATCCAGTCTGCTAACTGCTTCCTCTTTATGTGGCAGTTTGCCCCATTCACATTTATGTTTAGAAGGACTAATTCTATATTGCTTGCCATCCTATTAACCCCTGCTTATGCTTTTCCCCTTTCCTTCCCTCTTACCCCCCTACCCAGTATTAAGCTTGTGAATACCACTTGCTTTTCACAGCCCTCCCTTTTTAGGATCCCTCCCCTACCTTAAAGTTCCTCCCCTTATTTTACCCCTTTTCCTGGAAATTTCTGTATTCCCTTCCCTTTAGCTTACTCCTTCCCTCTCACTTTTCAATGAAGTGGAACAAGTTTCACCATAAATCGAATATGTCTATTGATACACACTATGTTCATCTCCCTCCTTTCTTTCTCTCAGATATAATAGGTTACCTTTGCCTCTTCATGAGATGCAGTACCACCACTTTACACTATTTTATGATATAATTTCCTTTCCACCTCTAGTTTCTAAGACAAATTGTACATATGTTCTTTGCATATTTTTTTGGCAGAAGTATAGTTCTCAAGATTTCTTTTTACCTTTTTAGAAATCTCTTGAGTTCTGTATTTGAAGATCAAACCTTTTATGTAGGTCTGTTTTTTTCATCAAAAATAGATGGAATTCATTTATTTCGTTAAATGTCCATCTTCTTCCCTGGAAAACGATGCTCATTCTTCCTGGGTAAGTTATTCTTGTCTGCATACCAAGTTCCTTAGCCTTTCAGAATATCATGTTCCAGGCCCTTCTTTCTTTTTATGTGGACACTGACAGATCCTGGGTTATCCTTATTGTGGATCCTCCATATCTGAATTGCTTTTTTCTAGCAGCTTCCAATATCTTTTCCTTTGTCTGATGGTTCTTGAACTTGGCCACTATATTTCTTGGCATTTTGATTTTAGGATCCCTTTCAGTAGGTTATCAATGAATTTTTTCAATGTCTAATTTACCCTCTGTTTCCAGAACGTCTGGGCAGTTTTCTTTGATAATTTCCTCGAAAATGGTGTCCAAGCTCTTTTTTTCCTCACATTTTTCAGGGAGTCCGATTATTCTCAAATTGTCTCTCCTGGATCTGTTTTCCAGGGTTGTTTGTATTTCTAATAAGGTACTTGACATTCTTTTCAATTGTTTCATTACGCTGGTTTTGCTTGACTACCTCTTGGTTTCTCCTTGAGTCATTCATTTCTACTTGTTCCAGTCTAATTTTCAATGATGTATTTTCTTCACTCACTTTTTTTATATCTCTTTGTAATTGTCCAATTGAGTTTTTATCTTCTATGGAATTTTTTTCCATTTTATCCATTTTATTTTTTTAGAGAGCTGTTTTCTTTTTCCAGCTCACTAATCCTGTTTTCCTTGGAGTTGTTTACCTTTTCCAGCTTACTAATCTTGTTTCTCAATGATTTGATTTCTTTATCCATTCTGTCTTTGAATGCATGGGATGACTTCTCCAGGCTCTCTTGCCAAGCTTCCCTTTCCTTTTCCCATTTCTCTTCCAGCTCTCTTGTGAGAGCTTTTTTGATTTCCTCTATGAGATTCTTTTGTATTGAGGAGCAGCTCATATCCCTCTTAGGGGATTCATCTGGGTACAGTCTGTTTTTAGTCTCCTCAGTGTTTGAAGTTTGCTCTCTCTCCATACAAAAGCTGTCAATGGTTAGAGCCCTTTTGAATTTTTTGTTCATTTTGTCAGAGTAGGAATCCAAGAAAATAAATTGACAAGAGAAACAATTGGTCTGTTTTGTGGCGGATGGGGCTGGATGGTATTAATGGGCTTCCTCTACAGACTGGGGGTAGGGCAGCAGAGAGCCACTAACAGAACAGTGATGACTGTACTGAGTCTGCGCTCTGAGGCTCTGAGAATGCGCTGAGTCAGTCCAGGTGGGAGTTGGGGGTGGCCAGGTTCTGAGAGAGGCTGGCTTTCTGGGGTTTTAATCTTCACCTCTGGTGTTTACACCCTCTCTGCTGCTCCTGGCTTGCTGCCAAGATGGAGTATCCACACTGGGGAAAAAGTCTTTTCGCAGAAATAGCAGAGATCGTACCCCTCCCCCCTCTGGTCTGAGCTGTGTGAGCTGTCTGTCTCTCTCTGGCTTGCCTGCCCTCAGTCTGCGCCCAGTCTGATTGACTCTCCCCCGAGCAAACACAGACCTTCTCTGGCGACTTTCAAGGATGTCTTCTCTTGGTGATTATTTGTGGATTTCTTTTTGGGTCAAGCATTAAGTCTGAGGCTTGTCATGAAGTAAGTTCTGAGAGAAAACGCGGAGCTCAAGCAGCTGTCTGCCTCCACGCCACCATCTTGGCCGGAAGTCGGAATTTTCAAATTCTGAAATGAACCTCTCCTGAAAAATCTAACATTCAGAGTCAACTTCTGTTCAGGAAAAAAAAAAAAAAAAAACACAACAGAATAAACAGGAATCCAAAATATCCATTCATATTCATCTAAACAGCACATATGTTTAAAGTAGCCACAATCATCACGAATAATCCACTCCCAACTACTGATACTATAAAATATTTAGGAGCCTATCTGACAAGAGAAAATCAGAAACTATATGAAAAAAACTGCAAAACAATTTCCATACAAATGAAGTCAGATCTAAATATTAAAAATATTTAAATGGAAAAATATTAAATGTTCTTGGATAGAGCGATCAAATATAATAAAGATGACAACACTACCTAAACTAATCTATTTCTTTAGTGCTATACTAGACTCCCAAAAAACTATTTTAATGACCTAGGGGGAAAAAAACAACAAAGTTCATATGGAAAAACAAAAGTTCAAGAATTTCAAGGGAATTAATAAAAAAAAAAATCAAATGAAGGTGGCCTAGCTGTACCAGATCTAAAATTATATTATAAAGCAGCGGTTATCAAAACTATTTGGTATTGGCTAAGAAATAGTTGATCAGTGGAATAGGTTAAGTTCAAAGGACAAAACTGTCAATAACTTTAATAATCTAGTGTTTGACAAACCTAAAGACCCTAGCTTTTGGGATAAGAACTCACTGTTTGGCAAAAATTGCTGGAAAAATTGGAAATTAATATGACAGAAACTAGGCATTGACCCACACTTAACACCATACACCAAGATAAGGTCAAAATGGGTTCATGACCTAGGCAAAAAGAATGAGATTATAAATAAATTAGAAGAACATAGGATAGTTTACCTCTCAGACCTGTGGAAGAGGAAGGAATTTATGACCAAAGAGGAACTAGAGATTATTATTGATCACACAATAGAAAATTTTGATTATATCAAATTGAAAAGGTTTTGTACAAACAAAACTAATGTAGACAATATTAAAAGGGAAGCAATAACCTGGGAAAACATTTTTACATTCAAAGGTTATGATAAAGGCCTCATTTCCAAAATATAGAGAGAATTGACTCTAATTTATAAGAAATGAAGCCATTCTCCAATTGATAAAGGGTCAAAGGATATAAACAGACAATTCTCAGATGAAGAAATCGAAACTATTTATAGCCATATGAAAAGATGTTCCAAGTCATCATTAATCAGAGAAATGCAAATTAAGACAACTCTGAGATACCACTACACTCTTGTCAGATTGGCTAGAATGATAGGGAAAGATAATGCTGAATGTTGAAGGGGATGTGGGAAAACTGGGACACTGATTGTTGGTGGAATTGTGAATAAGTCCAGCCATTCTGGAGAGCAATTTGGAACTATGCTCAAAAAGTTATCAAACTGTGCATACCCTTTGACCCAGCAAAGAATGGAAAGAATGTGCAATAATGTTTATGGCAGCCCTCTTTGTAGTGGCCAGAAACTGGAAACTGAGTGGATTGGATCAATTGGAGAATGGCTAAATAAATTGTGGTATATAAATATTATTGTTCTGTAAGAAATATACATGAATTGATGCTGAGTTAAATGAGCAGGACCAGGAGATCATTATATACTTCAACAACAATACTATATGATGATCAATTCTGATGGACATGGCCCTCTTCAACAATGAGATGAACCAAATCAATTCCAATAGAACAGTAATGAACTGAACCAGCTACTTTCAGCAAAGAACACTGGGAGATGATTATGAACCACTACATAGAATTCCCAATCCCTCTATTTTTGTCTGCCTGCATTTTTTATTTTCTTCACAGACTAATTGTACACTATTTCAAAATTTGATTCTTTTTGTACAGCAAAATAACTGTATGTACATGTATACATGTTATACTTTAACATATTTAACATGTATTGGTTAACCTGCCATCTGGGGGAAGCGGTGGGGGGGAAGGAGGGGAAAAGTTGAAACAGAAGGTTTTGCAATTGTCAGTGCTGAAAATTTTCCCATGCATATATCTTGTTAAAAAAAAAAAAGGAATAGACCACTTTCCATGGGAAGTCTCACAAAGAGTTCATTACGACAAATAATTCTGGACAAGAAAAAATGTACAAGGACTATTAATACAAAATTGATACTACACTGTTCATATTGTTTCTTTTACAGGTACCATTCCACCTACAATGTCACAGTATCCCATTGAACCATTCAGGATTTGTTTTATCATCTCAAAGCATCAAGTTCTTAGGCACTGAGCCAGGACATACCCAGAGTACCATAAGTGGCCCAAGGTCCAGCAGATCAATCTGGCTTTCCTATTTTCTCCAACCATTCTGGAGAGGAATTTGGAACTATGCCTAAAGGACCATCAAAATGTGCATATCTTTTGATCCATCGGTATTCCTACTGGGCTTATATCCCAAAGATATCTTAAAGGAGGGAAAGAGGCGCACATGTGCAAAAATGTTTGTGGCAGCCCTTTTTGTAGTGGCAAGAAACTGGAAACTGAATGAATGCCCATCAGTTGCAGAATGGCTGAACAAATAAATCATGGCATATGAATGTTATGGAAAATTATTGTTCTATAAGAGACGATCAGCAGGATGATTTCAGAGAGGTCTGGAGAGACTTACATGAACTGATGTTAAGCAAAATGAGCAGAACCAGGAGTTCATTATACACCACAACAGCAAGATTATACAATGATCAGTTTTGATGGATGTGGGTCTTTTCAACAATGAGTTAATTCAGAACAGTTCCAATGATCTTGTGATGATGACACCCAGATAGAGGACTGTAGAAAGTGAGGGTAGATCACAACATAATATTTTCACTCTTTGTTGTAGTTTGCTTGCATTTTATTTTCCTTCTCATTTTTCCCCTTTTGATCTAGTTTTTCTTGTGCAACAGAATAGTTGTATAATTGTGTATGCATATAACAAAAGAAGTAAAAATGCTAGTGATTTAGATATGATAGGGACTTAGAGTAGCTTTTCACATGACTAGAAATAGTTTCAATTTCATCTGAAAATTGTTTATATCCTTTGACCATTTATTAATTGGAGAATGGCTTGAATTCTTATAAATTTGTATCAATTCCCTATATATTTTAGAAGTGAGGCCTTTATCAGATCCTTGGATATAAAAAAATGTTTTCCCAATTTATTGCTTCCCTTCTAATCTTATCTGTATTAGTTTTGTTTGTACAAAAATTTTTAAACTAAATATAATCAAAATTATCTATTTTGTGTTAAATAATGAACTCCTATTCTTCTTTTGTCAAAAATTCCTGCCTTCTCCACAGATCTGAGAGGTAAACTATTCTATGTTCTTCTAATTTGCTTATGATATCACTCTTTATGTCTAAATCATTAACCCATATTACCACAAATTTTATTTTCTTATTATTTTTTTCTTTTTGATTAGATTTTTATTGTGCAGCAATATAATTATATAAATATGTATGTCTATATTCAATTTACATATATTTTAGCATGTTTAACTTATATTGTATTACTTGCTATCTAGGGGAGGGTAGGGAAAGTAGGGAATTTGGAATACAAAATTTTGCAAAGGTCATTGTTGAAAAATTATCCATCCATATGTTTTGAAAATAAAACGCTTTAATTAAAATATATTTTGGGTTCTAAATTCCTCCCTCTCTCCTACTCTCTCTCAATTATTGAGGAGACAAGCAACTATCAATTATACATGTGAAATCATGCAGAACATATTTCCCTATTAGTCATATTGGGGAAAAAAGTAAGAAAATTATGTTTCAATTTGTCCAGAGATTTTATCTAGATGTAGCTAGCATTTTTCCTCATGAATCTTTTGGAAGTGTCTTGGATCATTGAATTTATCAGAGTGGTCAAGTCTTTTACATTTAATCATCATTATGACATTGCTGGGCACAATGAACTTCTAGTTCTCATTTCATTTACCATATATCTTGTCATGTTTTTTCTGAAACCATCTTCTCAGGTCTTCTATTCTCTTCCTTTCCTATTTCCCTAATGTGTAAGATAAATTTCTACATATGACTATGTATATATATTCATATTTTCTTTCTTTTCCTCCCTCCCTGTCTTTCTTCTCACTGTTCCTTTGTCTCTGTCTGTCTCTCTGTCTTTCCTCCTCCTCCTCCTCTTCTTCCTTCCCATCTCCCTGTCCCACTCCCTCTTTCTCTCTCTTTTTTTGGAACTCTTTCCAATGTAATCTACTAACATTCATGCCCACTGTCTATGTAGATTCCTAACTGATCTAATAATAATAAAGTTCTTAGGAGTTACAAGTATCATGTTCCCATATAGAAATCTTTTATGAATATTATTTCATGTTTATATATTTTATGCTTCTCTTGAGTCTTGTCTTGAATATCAGTTTTCTTTTTAACTAGGGTCTTTTCAGTAGGGATGTTTGAAAACTCTATCTCATTAAATATACATTTTCCCCATGAAGAAAAACATTAGTTTTTCTGGTTGTAATCATAGTTCCTTTGCCTTCTAGAAAATTATATTCCAAGGTTTCTACTTCTTTAACATAGAAACTGCTAAATCTTGTGTGATCCTGACTGACTCCATATTACTTTAATTCTTTCTTTCTAGTTTCTTGAAATATTTTCTCCTTAACCTAGCAGCTCTATAATTTGACTATAATATTCCTGCGAGTTTTCAGTTTGGGATTGCTTTCAAAAGGTTATCAATATGTTCTATAACTTTTTATTTGATTCTCTGGCTCTAAGATATCAGAGCAATTTTGTTCATAATTTCTAAAAATATGATGTAGTGGCTTTTTTTTTAAATCAGAGATTTCAGGTAGTACAATAATTCCCAAATTATATCTTCTCAATCTATCTTTCAATTCTAGTGTTTTTCTGATGAGATATTTAACATTTTATTCTATTTTTTAAATTATTTTTACTGTGTTTTATTGTTTCTTAATGTCTTGTAGAGCCATTAGCTTCCACTTGCCCAATTCTAATTTTTAGGGAATTATTTTCTGCAGTGAGGTTTTGTACTTCTCTTTCAATTTGGGGAAATTCTGCTTTTTATGGAGTTGTTTTTTTCTGAAAATTGTTGTGCTATTTTTTTTAAAACATTAAGTCAATTTGATTTTTAATGAATTATTTTTTTCTGTGTTTCTGTGCTTCTTTTAAGAAGTTATTATTTTTTCATAATCTTCTTTTATCATTTATTATCCCAAATTTTCCTCCTCTATAATTATCTCTTTAATTCTTCCAGGATTTATTGATGTTGCTTTGTATTCCCAGTCCTTGGCATAGAACATGGAACACAATAGTCATTTAATAAATGTCAGTTGACTGACTAGTCATACAGCCACTAATTTTGTTCTGGCAATTATTCCCTCTCATCTGGAATATTGCAATACCATCCTAATTGGCCTGAATTTTTCAAGTCATCTCTTTCTCAAATCTATCAGCAGTCAAAGTGATTTTTCCTAAAGCTCTTATCTAACCATATTATTCCTTCACTCAGTAAACTACTATGGCTCTTTATTGATTATAGGATAACTATTACTTTATCTTAGTCTCACCTTTTTAAAAAAATGTATATTTTGCATAAGATTTATAATGTATATCATTTCCACAATTTTCTACACATGCATTTAATTCATAAATAAGTAAATTTAGACATATTGGGAATATATCCTCACAAAAGTTAAATGATAGGGATGTATGATCAAAAAAAATTTGGAGACCTCTGTTTTGAGCGCTGAATTTGGAATCAGAACACATTATATTGAATTCCAATTCTACTGCTTAATGCCTCTGTGACTAAGGATTACAGTATAATGTGTCTAGAGCTAGCAGAGACCTCATAGATGATTTAATCCATGAAATAATATCATTTTTTCAGATGAATAAATAATGCGACTTATTCATAGACACACAGCCCTTTATGCTTATTGCCTTATCTTTAGGAAATCATTTGCACTTTTTGTCTATCTCTCTCATTTTACTGATGGAGAAACTGAGGACTAGGGATAAAATTACTTTTCCAAGATGACAGAATGAGAACCAAATCTGGGCTAGAGCACAGATCTTTTCACTGAAATAATGCGTTTTTAATGAATCATCTCAGTAGTTTAGTTTTAAAATACTTTGTTTCAGCTCTGAGAATGGCTAAACTGTAGTGTTGCTGTTGGATCTCAATTTTTTTTCTTCTCTTCTCTTTTCTTTTCTTCTCTTCCCTTCCCTTCCCTTCTCTTCTCTTCTCTTTCTTCTCTTCTATTCTCTCCCTTCTCTTCTCTTCTTTACTCTTTTTCCCTTTCCTTCTTTCTCTCCCTCCCTCTCTCCTTCCTTCCTTTCTTTCCTCTTTTCTTTACTTCCTTCCTTCCTTATTTCTTTCTTTCTTCTTTTCTTTTTTTAAAATACAATTTAGTGTACACCATATCATGTTTATGCTTAGTGTGATGTGGTGAAAAAATAGTCAGTGGAGAGACAATAGAGTGGAGCAGTTCTAGATCTGCAATTAACAATACTACCATGCTGAAATGCCTTTATTTTCTTTTTTCATATCTGTTTCTATTAATTCCTTTAAGGTATAAACTTTTGATCCCTTATTCTCTGCTTATCTTTTGGGGCAGCCAATTGGCTCAGTGAATAAAGCTCTGGGCCTGGGCCTAGACAGACCTGAGTGAAAAGCTAGCCTCAGATACATATCAGCATAGTGGATAGAGTGCTGGGTGTGGAAAATTTATTAACTTTATGACCCTGAGTAAGCCACATAAACTTGCTTTGCCTCAATTTCTTCGAATAGGATAACTTATCTTATAGAATTATTGTTAGAATCAAAAGCAGATAATATTTGTAAGTGCTTACTACAGTAGTTGGCATAGAGTATACACTATAAATAATCTTTATTTCCTTTCCCCTTCTCTTTAACTTCTAATATTTTTTCTTCTGATTTATTGTGTAAAAAAATAATACCCCAAAGGGAAAAATGACTCACTCAAGATCACTCAATGTGTTATACAATGTTTTTCAAAAAGATCCTGTGCTTCATTTGTTCCCATTCCATTAATCTTATTGGTTAATTTCCTAAAGGTATATTGGATCACTAAAATTTAGAATATTTTATTCCCTTGTTTATGGGATAGATATTTCAATATTATACTATTTCACATGTGTTGATAGTTAATGAAACTATTCATGTTAAAGAACTTTGGGAACATTAAAACTTTCCATATGTGGCATATATTTCTCCTATTTTAGTCATCTTAATAGTAACAATGAAAGACAGGAGACTCAAGATCATTTGGGATCAGGATGAGATATATCTCATCTGATGTCTGGTCTGCTATAGGAATTTTACCAATGATAATTTCATTTCACCTGAGCAAGTCAATTTTTATCCCAAAACACTTTTTTATTTAGAAAAAAATATTTTCCCCCTTGTGATAATCTGTAGAATATTAAATATAATAGCAGGAAAGTAGCCTGTCCCAAAACTCTTGGTATCTAAATCTTGTTGAAAAAGATAAGAAGAATAGGTAATAATAATAGAAGAAAAATAGTAATTATATAATATTTTAATAATTATCTAATTTGAACCTCACTAAGACCCTATATGGGAGCTAATTTCATTTTACATATGAGGAAATTAAATCAGATAGAATCTAAGTGTGTCCAGAGTCACACTGCTAATGAGTGAATTTGAATTGAAGTTTTTTTGACCCCAATTCTAGCTCTATCCACTGTGTTACATACCTACTTAGATTATTGATGCATTCATAACAATAGTAATAATAAAATTCATGTTCCCCAAAGAGCTTGAATTTCTAAAATATGAAAAGGACTGAAAGAAAATATAATGTAATATATTATATTAAATATAACATCATATTTATGTATTAATATAATAAAATAAATATTCTTCAAAGATGATGTTTTGTGTTTATTTTTTAAATTTTAATTAAATATTTTATTTTTCCCCAATCACTTGTAAAAATAATTTTCAACATTTCTTTTTAAAAATTGAGTTCCAAATTCTCTTCTCCCTTCCCCATCCCTCTTATTGACAAGGCACACAATTTGATATAGATTATGTATGTGTATAATTATACAAAACATATTTCCAGATTAGTCATGTTGTAAAAGAAAATATAGACCGAAACAACAAACACACCCAATAAATTAAACATAAATGCTTCAATTTGTACACAGATTCCATCTGCTCTTTATCTGGCGATGGATAGCATTTTTCTTCAGAAGATCTTCAGAGTTGTCTTGGATCATTTTATTGCTGTGAATAGCTAAGTCACTCACAGTTGATTTTTCTAAAATATTGCTATTTCTGTGTACAGCGTTTTCCTGATTCTACTTATTTCACTCTGCATCAGTTCAGATAAGTCTTTCCAGTCTTGGCAGCTCATCATTTCTCATAGCATGTCATTTTCCATCACAATCATATACTACAAATTGATCATTCCCCTCCTCAATTGATGGGCATTCTCTCACTTCTGAATTCCTTTCCATCAGAAAGGAGCTGCTAATAATTTTTAGGCAGTTCCAAATTACTCTATATATTGGTTGAATCACTTCACAACTCCACCAACAGAGCATTTGCATCTCATTTTTTTCACATCCCCTCCAACATTTTTTCATTTTCCTTACTGTTCTATTAGCCAATCTAATAGGTACAAGGCAGTTCTTTAAAGTTGTTTTAATTCACATTTCTCTAATCAATAGTGATTTAGAACATTTTTCATATGGCTATAGATAACTTTGATTATTTCATACAAAATCTTACTCTTCATGGTTTGTTTCATTTTGTTTATTGGTCATTTGTCAATAGAAATGGCTCATTTTCATAGATTTGACTTATATTTTTATATATTTAAGAGATGAGCCTTTTGGCCAGAGAAATTTGGTCTCTTTTTATATTTAAGTTCCCTAACTTTATTTTTCTGCTTCCTATTTCCCTCAGTATATTCTACTTTCTCTCTTCTTTCATCCTGTTCCCTCCTCAAAAAATGTTTTGCTTCTGACTACTGCCTCTACCTTCATTAAGGATCCCTTTCTTCTCTTATCCTTTTCTCTTCCTTCATTCCTGTAGGATAAAGTCAATATCTAAACTCAATTGAGAGTGTATCTTTTTCCTTCTTTGAGCCAATTCCTTTGGGAGTAAAGTTCAAATGTTTCTATACCTCTCCCATTTTCCTGTCCATTGTAAAAACTCTTTCTTGCCTCTTCTATATGTAAGATAATGTATCCCATTCTACCTCTCCTTTTTCCTTTTTCCTAGTACATTCTTCTTTCTTATCTTTTAGTTTTATTTTTATAGATACCATTCAATCATGTTCAACTCACATCTGTCCCTACTGTCTATACATACATCTTCTAATTGTCCTAATGATGAGAAAGTTCTTATGAGTTACACGTATCATTTTCCTGTAGGAATGTAAATAGCATAACCTTATAAAATCCCTTATGATTTCCCTGTGTTGTTTACCTTTGTATGCTTCTCCAAAGTCTTGTATTTGGAAGTCAAAAAATTCTATTCAGTTCTTCTGTTAAATTTTTTAAGCCACATTTATATTACAAAGTTCCAGTGGATCAATGGCCTCATTGATATGTGCATTTTCTCTAGCAATATTCTGGTAAATGATTAACATCCAGGCCTCTGAAAGAAAAATGGTACCCATAACAACTTTTATGTTTAATTTTTGTTATTAACATATTTTATATCACTTTCTTTATTCTAAACAATTAAGAAAACAATAAATCAAGTCTTGTTTTGCAGCACTTGCCAATTTCCAAATGCTCACACTGAAATTTTCTCACTGACGCAAACTGTTCTACGTGAACCCTTGAAATTTTTCCTCCAATTTGGCAGATGACATCCCATCCATGCCTTTATTTGTGTAGCCCTAATTACAAATCTCCCAGATTCATGGTTCTGGAGACCTTTTTCTAGGTCTTTTATGACTTTTTTGTGTTCCAGAGTAGTACTTTTATTATTTCTTATCTATTCCTCAATATTACTATATAACTGGCCTACTTCCTTTTTCAATAATTCATTTTCTGGATAGTATACTTTATGCTACTGCTTGTAAATGAGTCATTGTTGGCAAAAGCTAAAGTCTACTTATACCCACAGTATATTTCTTCTTTGACCTTTGGGTCAACTACAATTTTATTTCTTTAGAGATTATAGTGCTTCATGATTTATAATTATATAGCATTACCCAAAGAAAAATGATGTTAAAAAGATGTGGTTTGTGTGAAGAGGCCACTTGGGATCACTGAAAGTACAGTTCATTTTACCAAATGTAATTGAGGATGTTTCATTCCTTCCAATCAATTTTTCTCCCAATTAATTGTCTATCTATAGTGAAAATGAACAAGGCATGGCTTGTCTCAGTATATAAATGATCAGTGGGCATAGTTTTAAAAATAAAAAATGCAAGTGACAAACAATATAAAAATACCTCAAATCACTGATAAGCAGAGAAATAAAAATAAAAACTATGATTTTACTTCATGTTCATCAATTGGCAGAAATGACAAAAAATGGGAATATTCAATATCAGAAGGGCCATGGGAAGGCAGGCATATTAAAAGACTATTAATATAACCATGAATTGTTCCAACTATCTTAGAAAACAAGTTGTGATGGTACAAGTAAAATCACTAAACTTTTAATGCCATTTGGTCAAATAATCCTAATAATGAATATATATATTAAAGAAAAAAATCAAAGACAAAAGTATATGTCTCACATATACTAATATAATTAATAGAGCAGTACTTTGTTGGAGCAAATAATTTGAAACAAAGAAGATAATCCTCATCTGAAGAATAGGTGGACAAATTCTATTATATGAATTTTATAGAATTCTGTAATATTCTGAGAATTATGAAGAAATGAGAATTATGAATCATTGAAGAAAAAATATGAACATTGGTATGAATTGACATCCAGTAAAAAGACAAAAACTGGAGAACAACGTTTTTTAAAATGCCATAATAATGTCAATAAAAACAATATTAGATAAAAATTGGAGATGAAGCCAAGCTGGAATAAAGGCAGGGACTCACCTGATCTTTCCCTTGAATCATTCAAAATATCTTTAAATAATATCTCTAAACAAATTCTAGAATGGAAGAACCCACAAAAAGATTTCCAGCCTCAGACAACTTAGAAGGTTGGCAGGAAATTTTTTTCTCACCAGAGTAAGAGAGGAATGCATGGATCACATAGCAGCACAAAGCAAACCAGAACTTGGGGTGACTAAATCAGTGACAGCAGTAGCAGTTTCCAGAGTTGTCAATCCACAGGTGTTAAAGAGATTGAACAATGTTTCAGAAAGATGCAGGACTTTATTGCATCACTTATTCTTGGATATGGGTTGCAGTCTTGGGTTTTAGTCCCATTGCAAGAAGTAGTACTAACACAGCAAAGTTTGTGAAAGCAGAGGAGCAAGAACTGAACTCTGGTCATAATTCCAAGGTTGAAAACAATGCTTGTGTTAATAATATGAAAAAAATCTCTAAATCAATATTGATTATAGAAATGAAAAATTAAAACAACTCTGAAGCACCACCTCAAACCTCTCAGATTGGCTAAAATGACAGAAAAAAGTAATGATAAATGTTGGAAAGGATGAGGGAAAATTAGGACACTAATGCATTGTTGGTGGAGTTACGATGTGATTCAATCATTCTGGAGAGCAATTTCAAACTATGTTCAAAGATTTTTCAGACTGTATACTCTTTGACCAAGCAGTGCCACTACTGGGTCAGTATCCTGAGGAGATCATAAAAAAAAAAAAAAAGAAAAGGACCCACATCTGTAAGATGTTTGTGGCAGCTCTTTTTTTAGTGGCAGAAACTGGAAACTGAATGGATGCCCATCAGTTGGAGAATGGCTGGATAATTATATTATTATATTATTATTCTATAAGAAACTGACATTAGGATAATTTCAGAAAGGTTTGGAGATATTTATATGAACTGATGCTAAGTGAAGTGAGTAGAACCAAAAGAACATCATCATAGCAACATGATCAACTGTGACGGACTTTGTTCTTCTCTATGGCTCAGTGACCCAAGGCAATCTCAATAAACTTGGAATAGAAAACTCTATCTACATCTAGAGAAAAAACTATAGAAATTGAATGTAAATCAACATATGTTTTGTTTACTTTTTTCTGTTTTTTCCCTTTGTGGTTTTACCCTTTTGTTCCGATTTTTTTCTCCCAACAAGATTTATAAAGAAATGTGCATTAAAATTAATATACATGAATAACTAGAAAAAAATTAAAAAGAAAAAAAAGAAAATAGTGCTTTTGGCCACTTATAAATTAGTGTAAAGTACAGGAGAACAATAAACACACGTCTCCTTAGATGATATCACCTTGGAAAAGCTCAAAACTTAGAAGTCTTCAGAATTACCTCTGAAAACAGTTGCACAAAAATCTGAAGGTTGGGACAGTGCCCTCTCCATTTGGGAAGCAGAGCCTCACTGTAGCATAATTAAAAGTCAATAAATAGGCTGCAAAATAAGCAAACAAAAGAAAAACCTTAACCATAGAAATATATACTATGATGACATGAAAAATTAAAACAAAAATTCTGGAGAGGACAACAATGTGAAAATGCCTGCATCCAAAGTCTTAAAGAAAAATATGGATAACTTCCAGTCAGTGGAAAACTCAAAAAAGTTAAAGCAAATAGAAAAAAAATTGAGGAAAGAAATAAGTGATGCAAGAAAATCATGAAAAATGCAACAATTTGGTTAGGAGTACACAAAAAACATTGAAGAAAATAACACCTTAAAAAACACAACAGGCCAAATGACAAAAGAAACACAGAGATCAAATGAAGAAAAGGATGCCTTGAAATGCAGAATTGTCCAAATGAAAAAAAATACATAGAAAAATTCATTGAAAAGAAAAACTCCTTAAAAATAGAATTGCTTAAATGCAAAAGAAGGTACAAAAGTTCATTGAATACAGTAATTCATTTTGTTATAATTTGGCAAGTGGAAGCTAATGATTTGATCAGACATTAAGAAACAATGAAACAAAATCTAAAGAATGAAAAAAGAGAAGAAAATGTGAACAATCTCATTTGAAAAACAATTAACAAGAAAAATAGATCCAGGAGAAACAAATTTAAAATTATTGGACTATGAAAAAGTCATGATTTTTAAAAATATATAAGCATTGTCTTTTAAGAAATTATCAAGGACAACTATCCTGGAGGTAAAATATTTTATTTAACCAAATGGTAAAATAGAAATTGAAAAATCTACTGGTCACCTCTTAAAACAGAATCTAAAATATCATCTCCCAGGAATATTATAGCCAAATTCTAGAATGAATATTACAGCCAAATTGTAGAACTTCCAGATTGAGGAAAACATACTGCAAGCAGTCAAAATGAAGCAATTCAAATATTGTTGAGCCAGAGAGGATTGTACAAGATTTGAGCAGCTTCTACATTAAAGGATCAAAAGATTTAATATATGATATTTGTAAGGGCAAAGGAGTTAGGATTACAGGCAAGAATCATTTTCCCATCAAAACTGATTAAAATCCTTCAGGGAAAAAATATTCAATGAAATAGAATACTTAAAGGCATTCTAAGGAAACAAAGCTGAATAGAAAATTTGACTTTCAAATATAAGCTACAAAAGAAAAAGGTAGACAGGAAAGACATATCATAAAAGGTTTAGCAAGATTAAATTGGGAAAATATGAATTCTATAGTTATTTCTAAAAAAAACCTTTCTCATTATTAGATCAGGTAGAAAGAGTATACATAGACAGAAATCAAAGGTGTAAGTTGAATGTGATAGTATGATTATCTTTAAAAAAATAAAGTTAAGGGACAAGAAAGAAAGCACTGGAAGAAAAGGAAAAGGAGAGCATTTTCTGAGATAACTGGATCCATTATCTGACACAAAAGAGATCTGAAAGAGATTTTACAGTAGAGGTGAAAATGGGGAAACTGGTGAGTGAAATACATGAGCTTTATTTTCATCATATTTTACTCAACCAGTCACAGAAAGGAGGGCAGTTTGGGGGAAGTGAAAGTCAAAACCAAATAAAATAGAATAAATGGGGGAAATGGGATGTAGGGAAAAATATAGTTGGTAATCAATACTGTGAAAAAAAAATTTCAATGAATTTCTCTGATAAAGACTTCATTTTTCTTTATTTTTTAAAAAATAATAGCTTTTTTCAAATTATATGCAATGATAATTTTGAACATTCACCCTTACAAAATCCATATTTTCTCCCTCCCTTTCCACCACTACCCTCTTCTAGATATCAATCATTCTTATATAGGTTAAATATGTGCAATTCTTCTAAATATATTTCAACATGTAACATGCTGAAAAAAATCAGATCAAAAAGGAAAAAAAATGAGAGGAAAAAAAAAGCAAAGAAACAACAGCAACAAGAACAAGAACAAAGGTGAAAATACTATTATAATTCACATTCAGTTCCCATAATACTCTCTCTGGATGTAGATGGCTTTCTTCATCACCAATCTATTGAAATTGGCCTGGATCACCTCACTGTTGAAAAGAGCCAAGTATATCACAGTTGATCATCAAATAATCTCATTGTTGTGTACAATGTTCTCTTAGTTCTACTCACTTCACTCAGCCTCAGTGCATGTAAGTCTCTCCAGTCCTTTCTGAAATCATCCGGCTGATCATTTTTATAGGACAATAATATTACATAACATTCATATATAATAACTTATTTAACCATTCCCCAACTGATGGGCATCCTTGACACTATTAAAAGGACTGCTACAAACATTTTTGCAGATTTGGGTCCTTTCCTTTTTTTATGGTCTCTTCAGGATACAGACCTGGTGAATCAAAGGATATGCACATTTTGAGAGCCCTTTGGGCATAGTTCCAAATCGCTCTCCAGAATGGTTGGATCAGTTCACAACTTCATCAACAATGTATCACTGTCCCAGTGTTCCTACATCCTCTCCAACATTTATCATTATCTTTTCCTGTCATCTTAGCCCGTCTGAGAGGTGTGCAGTGGTACATCAGAGTTAAGACTTCATTTTTCAAGTGTAGAAAACGGAGTCAAATTTATAGAAATAAGCCATTCCTTAATTGATAAATTGTTAGAATATGAATAGCTAGTTTTCAGACAAAATAATCAAAGCTATTTATAGTTACATATCAAATACTCTAAATCATTATTGATGAAAGAAATGCAAATTAAAACAACTTTGAGCAGTAGCTCATACATCATATGTGCCAGTTTGGCTAACTTAATAGAAAAGGAAAATGATAACTGTTGGAAGGGATGTGAGAAAACTAAAACATTAATGTGTTATTGGTGAAGTTACATACTGATTCAACAATTCTGGAGAGCAATTTGCAATTTTGCTCAAAAAAAACTATAAAACCATGCATACTCTTTTACCAAGCAATGGCCCTTATTAAGAATGCATCTGAAAGACGCAAAAACAAAAGCAAAAAAAGACCTATGTGTAGAAAAATGATAGCAACTCTTTTAATGGTGGCAACAAATTAGAAAGTGAGGAAATGTCTATCAATTGGAGAATGACTGAATAAAGTTGTTATATATGATTGTGATGCAATACTGTTGTGCTTAAGAAATGTTGAGTGGTATGCTCTCAAAAATATTAAAAGACTTACATGAACTGATGGAAAATGAAATGAGTGGAACTAGAGTACACTAGCAGCAATATTGTTTGATGATCTACCACAGATGACTTAAGGATTCTCAGTAGTACAATTATCCAAGACATTTCTGTAGGACTTATAATAAAAGATGCTGTCCCTCTCCAGAGAAAGAACTGGTAGTATCTAAGTTCAGATTAAAGACACTTTTTTCCCCTTCATTTTTCTTGGATTTTTTGTCAATGTTTTGTTTCTCAGAATGATTTACATGGAAGTGTGTATTGCATGACTATACATGTGTAACCAATAACAAATTATTTAACTTCTCAAAGAGGGAGGAAGAGAAGGAGGGACTGTCATATTTGTTTTTACATGTAGTTGGAAAAAATAAAATATTAAATAAGAAAAAAATCTACATATTACTTTAGATATTTTGAAGGAAAGGGAAAATTAAACTAAAAAAGCACCTTCTGAATTCAACATATTATTTTAATCTTTTAAGTAAAATATTCTATAGGTAAAGCCGGAAGTAAAACTACAAAAGAAATAAACAAAAAATTTGGTTTTAATATGCTGTTCAAAAACACACCAATAAAAAAGATTGCAATATTTAATTGGAACTACATAAGTTATAATTTAGTACTGCCTAACATTATTCTTTTGAAGATACTTGTTAGTTTTATTTAGTTTTATGAATAAATAATTTACTAGTCAATTTTTTTCAAAATACTATTTGGAAAGAATAAAAAGTAAAGTACATTGGTTCTATGAACAGAAACAATGAATAAATGAAAAATAAATTATCTTCTCAAAAATATGAAAAATCAGTTAAAATCAGATTAAATATATTATTATTCGTGATCCTAGAGAATAGATGAAATTTACTTCTATTCAGTTGGAAACTATGGATACAGAATGTGAAATACATTGTCATATGTATGTTATATATCCAAATGTTCTGTTTAACTGTTTTTGTAGTGGTGATGATAGAAATAGCAGTTCAATGTTGAATTGGCAGGGGGATATCACTAAATGACTATGCTATAAAAAAATAAAAAGTATTAATAAAACTTTTTTTTTAAATGGAAAGTAAAAAAATGAAAAATACAATATACTCACATACATATATAGGTAGATATAATAACTCTTTATTATAATAATAATCCAAATAAAAAGTGATGGCAGTCAGAGGCAACATCAATTTAGAACCAAAATTCACTTCTAATATATAGGAATATGTGAGAAGGTCATATGTGTATATATATATATTTTTTTTAAAGTAGCCAAAAATAGAGTAAAAAGTAAGCCCACAGGAAGCTGAGAATGAACCCCAAATCAGCCACAACATCCCAAGAGCCTGTCAGGAGAAATTATCAAGAGGACATAAGATGAAACAAATTTTTCAATTTTTAGAGTGATATGCTTTCAGTATCAGTGATAGAGATACAGCTCCATATGCATTCTAATACTCTAGTCCATTATCTGTTTCTACAAAAGACTAGAAATACAATTTAGAAAGATAATTAAGAAAAAGGATCTGGACCAGTTCAGGTATGCATAGATGAAAATAGTTAAAGATGACATAATTTGAAAGTATTAAAGGATACACAAATATTTACAACATCAAATGGTGGTGGCAAAGAACTGGAATTTAGGGATGTTTGTCAAATACAGAGTGACTGAAAAATTATGAAATATGAATATAATAGAATGATGGAATATAATAAAAAACAAAAAGAAGTTAGTTTTAGGTAAATCTTGTATGAGCAAAGCCAGTAGAATAATTTATAAATACAATATTTTAAAAACAAATATTTTTGAAAGATAAGAAGTCTAATTAATGCATTCACCAACTATAATATCCAAGCATCAATGATGAGTACTGCCAACCATCTCCTGACAAAGAAGGGATAGGCTAAATCTGCAATCAGAATATGTATTTCTGGACATGGTCAGTGTGGGAATTTGTTTTGCTTGAGTCTCCTTATTTGTTAAAATGATTTTGTTTGTATTTTTTTTACAGTGTAGGAAAAGGAGAGATTTAATTGAAATGATAATTTGAATATAAAAATGAAGTATTGAGAAATTGTTAAGATACTTATATCAGCATTCTAAAAATAGGCTCATTAAATCAAAGGGTCAAAAGTTTTGAGTCTTTTCATCATTTTTTAAAAGCACAATTCCAATTTTTCCCTATCAGACTGGAATAATTCAATTGGATTAACTTATATCTTCAACAAGAATGTATTTGTAGTAGAAAGTAGAAAAAGGAGATTCTTTCTCAATTGCTATCTAGTCTTAATCACTGAATGAATGTGACCTCAGTCAAACTGAAAATTATTGAATTCCTTAGCTTAAAAAGTTTAAGTTTTTCAAATTGCTTTACAAATATTATTTCATTTTATCCTCAGAAAAACCTGAAGTAGATGCTATTATTTTCCTAATTTCGCAGATGTAGAAATTAAGGCAGACAGAGTATATAAATGAATTGCCTCATGGCCACACAGCTAGAAAGTGTGTAAGATTGGATTTGAACTCAGGTACTACTGACTGCATATCCAATATACTTGTCTTTTCAGAACCTCTTTAACCCTAACTTTTGTAATCTTTGACAATTTGCTATGTATAAAATAAATTCTCTGGATTGTTTTTATTTAAATTTATTTAATTACCATTGATATGAGCAATATTTTAAATGTCTATTTTATTTGCAATTTTGAGAATTTTTTGTTCATAACCCTCGACCACTTTTCTTTGGGGAATATGTTTTATATGTTTGTCTCATGGAAACAAATTTATTAGGCCAATGCTTTTAAAATGAATATTCTGAAGCTACCATATGACTTTGAGTCATTGTCTCTAAATAAATGAATTTGAAGGATAAGAGATACAGAGAAAGCTTATAACCAGAAAAGGAAGAAGGCTATGACTTTGAATCATATGACTGAGTCATAGTCTTTCAAGATTTGAAATCGAAGGTTAAGGGATATGATGGAAAAAAAATATATAATCAGAAAAGGAAGTGGGTGGGTCCTATGGCAACAGTGAAGAATATCAGATAGACAGCCTGTTTGCCATACCCATTAAATGTAGAGGAAGATTTCCAGAACATTTGGTAGATTTTCTATGTGTGAATGAACCTGGATAAGAAACAAATGCTATGGGAAGGTATAGTTGGGTAGAAATTCAAACTGATTGAGAAAAATTTTTCATCTATGATATCACATTATCTACCGAAGTTTTGCATTAAGGAGAGCACATAGATATATTTATTAAGGAAGCAAGCATCTATCTATAAGATTGGCTTACTAAGTGCTTGGTATTGTGCTAAGTGATTTACAAATATTATCTGATTTCATCTTCATGACAATCCTGAAAGATAAGTGTTATCATGATTCTTATTTTGTGGCTAAGGAAATGGAAGGAGGCAGAGGTTAAAGACCTTTCCTAGGATCATGCATCTAATGCTTGAGGCTAGATTTCATCTCATGTCTTTCTGACTCCAGATTCAGAGTCTGATTCATTTTTCCACTCAGCTGGTACATACTGTGTCCTATTTATCATGGCTTCTTGGTAATAATACCAACTATAATTTTCTTCAATCACTTGACATTTTCTCCTCTTTATGATATTTTAAAAATCTATTCTTTAATGCTTTACAGATTGTGTTTTCTTTAGCACAATTTCTTCTCTGTACATTTGTCCTGGCCCAATTGTTCTTCCCCAATTTATTTCTTCAGATATAATTTCTACTTCCTCCAAATAGGGGACTTGAGTGTTAAAGTTCAAATATAGTGGTTCCTTATCCTGAATGCATCAATGAACATAGATTGCAATAGGGACATTTGCAAATTGTTCCATTTTCCATCTCTTTGTTTTACTTTCAGTTTCATGTATAAATGCTTTAATATGACCATGTTCAGTTGAGTCACACATTCAATTTTCTGCAGATAGTTTACCCATCCCCACACTCTGCTATTTTGTAAAGCAATTTTGCTATATTTTTCCACAATCTTCATCAATAAAAGTGTGATGATCAAATATCCCATGAAAGGAAAATTCATGTTTTTATCTACAGCTCCATTACCTCCTCTATTTTCTTCTTTGTAGAGAATCCCTCAACTATCTTTGCATTTGGTGTGTGTGTGTGTATGTATGTATGTGTGTGCATGCATTAATGTGTCTATCTGTTTAGTGAATTCTTGTTCTTGTTCCCTCAAACTTCCCTAACTCTATTAAGGGTCTATTATCCTTGCTAGTACAGATTTAACAAGAAAAAATGGTTTGAAAAATAATAATAAAAATAAAAAAAATAAAAGTGGGGCAGCTAGTTGGCACAGTGGATAGAGCACCAGCCTTGAATTTAGGAGGACCCGAGTTCAAATTTGGTCTCAGACACTTAACACTTCATAGCCATGTGACTCTGGGCAAGTCACTTAACCCCAGCCTCAAAAAAAAAATAATAATAAAAATAAAAAAATAAGAAAAATGGTTTGAAGTGTGGACAAAGTGGAGAGAGGCTAATCAAATAAGAATTATTAGAAGAGTCTTGGGCAGTAGGTAGTGATGAGAATGCCTCAGAGTCAGGAAGACTCATCTGATCTCAGACAGTTTTTAGTTGTATGACTCCAGGCAGGTTACTTGAGCCTGTTTGCCTCAGTTTACTCCTCTGAAGTGAACTAGACAATAAAATAGTAAACTACTCTAGCATTTTTGCAAAAACAAAAACAAAACAACAACAATTGGGTTCAGGAAAAATAAAAAACAGCTGAAAAATGACTGAAAAGCAACAGAAGAGTTCAAAATAATGGTGATGTGGGTTAAGTGATGTGTGAGCAGAGAGAATGGAGAGGAATGTTTCAAAGAGAAATCAATAGCACTCGGCAAATGATTGGAAATATAGGAGTTAAGAGAAAATGAAGAGCAAAGAATGACTCTGAAACTGCAAATCTGGGTGATTGAATGGATATGTGGCTTTTGGGTCATGTGGAAGAATTCAACAACTCTTAGTGATTTAAAGGCTACTTCATGTTCACTTTAAAAATAAATCATTATAAATTGAGTTTTCAAATTTCTTGCTATAGCAGTTTTATGTATTGGAAAGGCACTCTGACAATAGAGAACTTGGGTGTGATCCTTAGTATACTATTTATTATATGGATGGTTTTGGATAAGTTACTCTGACTATAGATATTGCTGTATCTGAAATCAGGCCAGGTTTGATCTGAGGATCCTGCTTTAGTTTTTTCAACTGTAAAATGAGGGGATTGGACTAAATGACCTCTAGAGTTTCTTCTAGCTCTAAATTCTTTAAGTGTGCTATGAATTATTCTTCTTAAATAACTCCTTGCTAATGGTCCACCATCAATGTTCATTGATACATCAATGATGAAGGAACCACAATACTCTGAAAGCCTTGTAGAAGGGAATAAAATCTGGTGTATCTACTTTTTTCCCTTTAATGTAATTAAAGCATTTTATGAATTCCAGAGGAATCAGCCAGGAAGATTAGGGAGTCACTGAGTAAAAGGTAAGATGTTCTTGAATTACATTTTCATTGTGTCAATTATTTCTGTATTTAAAATTTTAAAAACATTATAATAATATTGTCATATGAGTAGGGCGTGCAATGTGAAATGCTTTTTTTTTTCTGGCTAGGTTAGTGTATTTATGTAGACTATGGACACTCTCTTGAGAGGTATATTTGGAAGATGTATGGTTGAGGTCAAGAGCAAACTAGATTCAGAGATTTGTGTCCACCTGAAAGAGCAAAGTAACCTGGCCTATATAGGTAAAGGAACTTATGACCCTGGATTGAATAACAAAGAACATGTGGTAACAAGCTGAAGGTCCATTTTTGCCATTGCTTTCTGCCATTAGCATGAGTAGTGAAGAACTGATGTCTATATTTACACAGTTAGTGTCCATCAATATTTATTGAGTTTATCTTGTCTTCCGGGCACTGAATTAATGGATATTAGATAATGCAAAAGAAATATAACATTTATCTTGCCTGACTTTGAGAACTTTAAAGAGAAGGCTTGGGAATCAATTAGCAAAGAAGAAAATATAAAATAAAGTGTCAGATTGGGAAATATGTATGAAACAGTATTTGTAAGCTAGAATCTAAATTAACAGTTTTTACCATGATAATGCTCTCCCTAAGGAGCTTCAATGACTCCCTATTATCTCTAACATTAAAATAGATGTCTTGTTTAACATCTAAAGCTTTTCACAAATTGATTCCAGTCTTCCTCTCCAGATTAATTTTATAATATTTCCCATGATATACTTTACATTTTACCTGATTTTATTCACTGGATGTTTGTTCCCTGTACTTAATATTCTACTGGAAACCTCCATATCTTTTAATAGGCTCCCAAATATGGATTGCTCTTCTTCCTCATTTCCAAACCCTAACTTCCCTGGTCCTTACTCAAGGACCAAAAACTAACAGAGGTCTTTTCTATCCTCTCCTATTGCTTGTATTTCCCTTGAAATTACTTTTTATATTATTATTATTAAAGCTTTTCATTTTCAAAACATATGCATGGATAATTCTCAACATTCACTCTTGCAAAACTTCTTTTCCAAAATTTTTCTCTGTGTACCCCCCATCCCCTCACTGGGGAGGCAAGTAATCTAATGTTAAACATGTGCAATTCTTCTATGCATTTTCCCACAATTATCATGCTATACAAGAAAAACAAATTAAAAAAAGAAAAAGAAAGAAAACAACATGCAAACAAACAACAACAAAAGAGTGAAAATATTATGTTGTGATCCATACTCAGCCTTCATAGTCCTCTCTCTGTCAAGTTTATTGGAACTGGTTTGAATCATCACATTGATTGAAAAGAACCACATCCATAAGAATTGATCATCATATAGTATTGTTGTTTCTGTGTACAATGTTCTCCTGCTTCCACTCGTTTCACTCAGCAGCAGTTCATGTCAGTCTCACTAGGCCTCTCTGAAATTATCTTGCTGATCCTTTCTTACAGAACAATAATATTGCATGACATTCATATACCACAATTTACCCAACCATTCTCCAATGGAGGGACATCCACTCAGTTTTCAGTTTCTTGCCACTACAAAAAAGGGCTGCCACAAACATTTTTCCACATGTGGGTCTCTTTCCCTCCTTTAAGATCTCTTTGGGATATAAGCCCAGTAGAAACATTGTGGGATCAAAGGGTATACACAGTTTGATAGTCCTTTGGGCATAGTTCCAAATTACTCTCCAGTTTGGTTGGATCAGTTCACAACTCCACCAACAATGTATGAGTCCCCATTTTTTCAGATGCCCTTTAACATTTATCTTTTTCCTGTCATTTTAGCTAATGTGAGAATTGTATACATTTGAAATTATTTTGTAATATATATGTTTCAAAAGCTTTACTGCATTTTTAAGCTATTGAAGTTTTAAAATGCAGGAAGACTTTTGTGACTTGTTATTTCTATGTGTGTATATTCATATGCATCTGCATATACATTTGCATGTGATATGTAGGTAGGTAGATAGACAGATAGATAGTTGGACAGACAGATGGATGGGTGCCAGAAAGATAAATAGAAAGAAAGATAAACAAGAGATAAATTGATTTAGGGGCAGATGGATGGATGGATGGATGGACAGGCAGGCAGACAGATAGACAGATATAGATAATAGATAAAGTAGACAGAGATATTTGCTTATTTAAATAGGAACTGCAGTGGATACAATGTTGGGTCTGGAGTCAGGAAGACCTAAATTCAAAATTGGTCTCAGATACTTATTAGCAGTGTGAACTTGGGCAAGTCACTTAACCCCTGTTTAGCTCAGTTTAGTCATCTGTAAGATAGGATAATAACAGGTCCTGTCTTTCAGGGTTACTGTGAGGAATAAATAAGCCAATAAATTGTAAAGATCTTAGAATAATACCTAGAACATATAGGTGCTTGTATAAATGTTAGTTATAATTATTACTATATTATCATTATCAATTGTTATTATAACAATTAGTGATGGAAGTGGATAGTGCTGGGCTTGGAGGTCAGAAAGGCTTGAGTTCAGATTTGTCTTCAGATACTTACTAGTTGTGCAATCCTAGGCAAATCACTTAAACCTGATTCCCTCCACCAAAAGAGAGAGAGAGAGAGAGAGAGAGAGAGAGAGAGAGAGAGAGAGAGAGAGAGAGAGAGAGAGAGAGAGAGAGAGGAAGGGGGAGGGGAAAGTATATCATAGATATTGAGCTAGAAGAAAATGTAGGGATTTAGACCATCTTAAAGATGAGAAATCAGTATCAGATAGATTTAATAGTCTTGCCTTATGCAAGTGGAAGAATTGGAATTCCAAGTCATGTTCTCTGATTGTAAATTCAGCATTCTTTCCATTTCTACCCAGTCTTTTATATTTGTTGTTTTTGTTCATTTTTTTCAGTAGTGCTCAAATTCATGACCTCATTTTTGGGTTTTCTTGATAAAGATACTAGAGTGGTTAGCTGTGGTTTTTTTCCAGTTCATTTTACAGATAAGGATCTGAAGCAAAGCAGGTTAAGTTTCTTGCCCATGGTCACCCAGCTGATAAATGTCTGAGGCGGATTTGAACTCAAGAAAGTGAGTCATCCTCATTCCAGACTGGCACCCCATCCACTGCACCACTTAGCTATTTTATATGCTTGACAGAATTAGGTATTAGGTCTGAGTTCCTTCGGATTATGATCATTTAAGCATAGAAACTTTTATATCTTTTATTTATATAGTTTATATCTTTTCTTTATAATTCAATGAAGAGTTCTACACATGGTAGGGATTTCTTAAATGTTGATGAATGATGGAATTTCCTCTTCTCTCCTCAAATCCCAATCTTCTGTCCAAATTTATATCTCTATGGAGATAGACAGATTTCACAGTCTGTGGTCCTTGGCAGGAAACAGAGGCAGATGGGAAACACTTGGTACATCACTTGAGAGAGGTATTATAGAGATTCTGAGTGCTCATCAAGCAAGGTTAAATGATCTAATCATTTTAGGAATGACTTTTAAAGAATCAGTTTAAAGCTAAGGAGAGAAGAAAACTACATGGAAGTGCTGTGGGAAGATTATTTCTGGCATGTGAAATTGACATACAGATCAGAGATGCACAAATGCATTAGTTTCTTGAAGATGTGAACAAGATCAGTCAATCAATCAATGATCAATCAATACATAATGATGCATCTTCTCTTTCCTTTTGTTTCCTTCTATGTTTTGGAAATTCCCTGATTCCCTCTTAACCTCCAATATTATAATTTCTATTTTATTTCAAGGATAAGATTAAGTAAAACATTCTACAAGGAGTCTTTGTTCATCCAACTGCTAATGGACCCTCTCCCCAAATTTGTATTCTTTTTGTTCATATTTTCTATTTACTTCTCTTTGTGGCATAAACTGTTACTGTTGTTAGAATGTAAGCTCTTTGAGGTTACCTTTATATTTATATTTCCAAGCCCAATATTTAGAATATAATAGATTCTCAATAAGTGCTTATTCATTGATTAAGTGCCTATTATGTGCCAGCCACTGGGGTAGACCCTGATTATGTATACACAAAAATCAAATGATCAAAGGAGCTTATTTTATATCTTGGAAGACAGTATGTATATGTATGTGTGTCTGCCTGTATGCATATATGTACATGTATATACTATAATTTGTACACACACACACACACACACATATATATATATGACAATGTATATATATTAGATTCAGATAAATAACACATATTAGATAGATATAGATACAGATATTGATATGAATATAGAAATAAATCAAGTTTGTGTTGGAACTAGCTCTTATAAGCTCAAGAGAGCCAATTGTTAAATATCTGCTGTGATCATTTACTACTCAGAAATCAGCAAATGCTACATTCAGGGGTTGATTTATTGGCTGAATAGACTTAAGAAAGTAAAGGAGAAAAAGTCAATAGTTAAAAATGTGTTGTATTTACAAAGTATTGATTACTAAGCAATTTACCAGCATACCACTGTGTATGTATATGCATGCATAAAGACACATAAATACATCTACACACACACATAAACAGAAACATACACTATGATCTCCAGGAATAGGGTTAAGTCATTACCTGCTAGAAGGTTCAATAAAGTAATCTTAGAGTGAGGACCTTTCCCTTTAACACTTCCCCCTGTCTTGTACCCCCAATTACTAAAAAAAATTAGCTTTTTTGTTTTTAACTTAGAAAACAGAAAGGGCAAAAGCTTCATCCTAAAAATAAATGCCTTTCTCAGACATCTGTGCAAGTGACTTCCTACTCATTTTAAAAAGATATATACGTGGTGGCAGACAAGGATTAGTTCATGCTTGACAGAGGGCAGGAAGATACATCTGCTCACTCGATTGACTCATTTTTATTGAAAATGCCATTGAAATCAGTAACATCTGGTTTTGGGGACTTTGATACAATGAGGAAAAATTGGTTTTAAATAGGAGGAAAAGAGAAAAAAAAATGAAAGCAAAGTCATGCTATATGAGGATTTGGCTCCTTAATAACAGAGACAACC
This sequence comes from Sminthopsis crassicaudata, assembly GCF_048593235.1. Lineage (NCBI taxonomy): Eukaryota > Metazoa > Chordata > Mammalia > Dasyuromorphia > Dasyuridae > Sminthopsis > Sminthopsis crassicaudata. The sequence goes on along the minus strand of NC_133620.1, from coordinate 384,689,304 downwards.
CTCTAAAATAGTGTGTCCTGCTGCAAGTATAACCAGTCCTTTCTTTGTTCTACTCTATTTTGAAAGAAGTAAGAAGGCTATTTATTTAATATAAAAGAACCACTATAGCTTCCATTATCCAAGCTGACCCTGAAGAAACTAACTGTGTCATTTTAAAATACATTAGTTCTTTGGGATTTGGGTAGACAGCATGATCCCAATTGGTCCTACCTTGCCTCAGAAGAATTTTCTCCAGTGAGTAATACTCATTTTACTTCCTCCTAAAGGAACCTTTCCCCTCCAACTACCCATCAAACATACTGTAAAGGAAAATTAATGAATAAGGGCCAAGATCCCATTTTTTGAACTCCCTTTGAAATCCAAAGCACATCTCAGCATATATGGGCATTTGAAAGGAAGTGATGGTTTCAATCCTGGATGTCAGTTGTCCTATTAATGTGTATTCCTTTATAACAACATGGCAGCACCTTAGACTTTGGAGCCTTTCTATGGAGAGCTAATCATGAGATATCAAAAACTAACAGGGATCTGGGATTCATGTGTAGTGCTAGAGGGTGACAAAAGAATGGACTCAACTTTACCTAGGATTCCCCAGGATACTCTTCATCTATTAACAATAATTTTATCAGACTGTAAGAGCCAAAATAATATGAGTGAGTAAGATGAACTTAGTTCTGTTGGGGAAAAATCCCAAACAGGCCAGAGGATCTGTCATCATTGATACTGACAACATGCCCTGAGATTTCCTATTGGGAAATTTAGGGGGGAAATCTTTTCTGAAACCTGGTCTGTGTGAAAAGAAAATCCTTAGCAGTAGAACAGGGAAGGTTACAGAGAATGAATTTCCACTCTACAGGGCAAATGATAATGTATACATTCACATCATTTAGTAAAGTACAGTCATATGCAGATTACCTTTAAAAAATATGTCCTGATAATAGGAAGAATAAAATCCATTTTGTAAAAACAGTAATTTCTCCAGAATGAGCTGGGAATCTTAATAGCATAGATTTTTCTCTCCTAAGTCAAGACATAACTTTGGAACAGGGAGAGAGCAACAGCTTGGTCCATCATTTGAGGTATGGCAAAATCAGTGTGCACTCCGCCACCCTGGATTCAGGCACAATGGAAATCACTTATGAAGACATGACAAATGAGATCAGCTCTGCTGAAGTCCACTTTAGCTTTAGGATCACTGAATCTTTTATTCCTCCATTGTCTTGATTTCTGAACTTTTTCAAAAGAAAACTGCCACAGAGTTTTACTCTAAATGTGAAATTTTTTCCACTAAAAAAATGGAACACCCCAAATAATAGTATTTCATTTTTTATTGTTAATGCTTAATCTTGCGATTTCATTCTGGGGGAGGGGATAAAGGGGGAATCTCCCAGTGAAGAAATTCTTCTATTAATGCATACTGACAGTTATTCTGCGACACATGGATTTCTTTAAAACATTAACAGATGGAGTGACTTTTCCAGTGTCACATAGGCAGTTTGTGTGAAAGGCAACCTTGGATAAACTCTCTAACCACTACACTATGTTGCCTCTGCTTCAATGAATAATACAATAGGATTTCTTCCTAGCTCTTTGTGGTAGAAGTTTCCCATCAGCCAAGAGTCATTTTAGTTCATCTAAAAGGATTTTTTCCTCAGATAGAAAGAAATTCATGAATAAAGATTAATATTGTCTTTCCCCATACTCCCTTAGGACCTTATCAAACAACAGAATCGAGACAAGTACATGTCTTGTTTAGATTGAGAGTACCAACTCTGGAAAAGATTGTTCTTTTTGCTAGTTATCATTTATATTTTATCAGTCTTTTCCTCCATATAAATTATAGTGCCTATTCAAATATTAGTGTGTCAGGTTTAAATTGAAGCTTTCTTTTGTAGGAGGAAGTATAGAATAATTATTAGATGGCCAGTTTGGGGTTTAGGAAAATGAAGGTCTAGTCCTTACTCAAACATGTTGCATATACTAATTGCATAATCCCAGGCAATTCTTAACTTCTGAGGGATTCAAGCAACTCATTAGTATATTGAAGAGTTGCTATTCTGACTTAGTAGAGAGAGTTTGCCACGCTCAAAATCACATGCCCAAAAGAACAAAGCAAAAATCTCACAATTCATTGGTTATGTTGAACATGAAGAAATATAATTCCACAATACAGATTGGTAAGGTACCTTGAAACCATAGAATTCTATATTGGTAGAGGTTGTCTAAGCCTCTTTCTAGATCATTTAACAAAAGTTAAACAAGAGTTTACTTATTCTCCAAGAGTAGCTACAATGAACTCTTATCAAAATGCAGAAACTCCTGAATTCCCAAAGTGGCTATTCCTGAAAAGTTCATCTCTCACAATCGCTGTTTAGTCACTTACATATGCTCAGGGATTAAACTACATGGCCAAAACAAAGAAAAAAAGAAAAGGAAAAAGACAGCCAGGATCCAAGGCCCAAGCTCAGATTTTCAATGGAGCACATGGACATGCATGGGGGCAGGAAGATCTTAGAAATGAGGCAAGGTCACCATACTTTCTAAATGAAATAATCATGTTCAGATCTTTTCCCTAAGTCCATTATTAATATATTCTGTAAGTATTATTTCCCACTTATCATTGGTATTTGAATAAATCACAGTCAATAGTTACAAAAAAATTCTTACCTATTTTGTATTTTAGACAGTTAATATTTACAAAATGCCTATTATTTACCCAGAACTATGCAAAGAATAAAAAGGGAAATAGTTCCTGCTTTCAAGGAGGTCACAGACTTTTTGTGATAACCTGTAGACACTATGTACTATTAGGATATATACAGAAAACTTTGAAATGATCAAAAGGAATGACAAAAATCAAGGCTAGAATCAAAACCAACTTACTTTCTAGGAATATAATCTCATGAGGAAAATGGATCTTTAATAAAACTTTAAAACATTTCTTATGAAAAGATTAGAAATAAGCAGAAACATTGACATGTAAACAAAGGAGTCAAGAGAAAACAAGAAATATGAATATGTTTGAAGAGTTCAAAAGAACTAACTGACAATCTGACAATGAACTGCTAAAATTCTACTGGAAGAGAAGAAACGGGTATTCCTTTAGAACCTCACTGTTTTTAAGAATCAGAGAGCAAAGAAAGAAATTTAGGGCCCAGTCTTGGTCTTATTTTATTGTAAAGATTTTAAAAGAGGAAATAAAAGGGATGGAAAGGGAATACACAAGGAAAGAAATCAAGAAAAATGTGGAGCAACTTAAAGTTTCCAATTGTTGATTTACTTAAGAAAACTGCAAAAGTGGAAATAGAAATGAGAGGAAGCAATAATCTCACGAACCTCACTATTATTTGACTATCATTTGAACCAGAATAGGGTTGGATGCACACTTTGCACACATATTCACACATATAGACAGTCATGAAAACATAAATACTTGGCATAGAAATTTATTAAATTCAGAATAAACAGATGGCGAAAAGGAGATAAGGGGTTTGGAGGGAAGGTAAAGTCATAGAAAATCTAAATGCAATGAAAATTTAGCTTCAGAGGGCAGAATTACAGATGCAAGGAGAATTTAAAATGCAAGGGGAAAAACATGTAACAATTGTTGTTTGGGTTCTAAGGTAGGTGAAAAAAGGAAGCACAATATTTGCTAAGAGCTTCCTTTTCTTCCCTGTTCATTTCACACCATTCATATACTTTCCTTCACTATCTTTCTTTCCTTCGTGTCTCACATGAAGATGTGATTTTTTTTTTTTTTTTGCCAAGGAAAGCTCCTTTGCATGAATAAACAATTCTATTCTATCCCATTTTCTCTAGTAGATTGCTGTATTATTTTGTCTTGTTTAATTTTAATCTTTTTTTTTCCTACTGGCTACTTCTCTACTGCCTACAAATATGCTTATGTCTCCTATTACCCCCCAAAATCTTAGTTGGTCCATCCATCCATAATATTCTCCTTTATCTCTTATTCATTTTTGGTCTAAATTCTTTGAGTAGATTGTCAACAGTTCAGTGGAGTCACTTCCTTTCCTCCCATTTCATCTCTAATTCTCTGCAGCCTAACTGTTGACTTCACCATTCACCTGAAACTCTTCTACTTAATATTACTAATGATCCTTAATTCCCCAAACCAATGGCCACTTCTCAATTTTTATTTTTGTTGATCACTATGTGACATAGCTATGTCAGACCTAAATCTGATTCCTAATTGTTAGGTTTTTACTAAGTGCTAAGTCAGTACTTAACAATTCTCCCCCTTTCTTTTGATTTAGAACATAGGGTGGTCATGACCTTGAAACATAAATCCATCAACATGGGAGGTATTACACATAATTACATAGATTACATAAACACATAGTAACATAGTAACATAGTACATACTAGAAGTATGTAACAAGTAACATGATCAAATAATCATAAATTGAGAATTTATAAATTTCCATAAGTCCATTGTCCATTTAGTCTCATCTTGTGTTAGGAAATCCAATGATTCCTGCTGGTTTTAAAGTTCTTTAACAGTATTTTTATTAGCCATGCTCTCCCAATATGTAATGTTCTGTTGTCTTCAGAGACTGCCAATCGCTCTCTGGGAGGAGATCTGCTGTCTCAACTCATTCTCTCCACCAGATTCTTCTTCCTGTAGGAGCCACTAACTCTGACCTAGAGTAGAGACCTCAATCTCTTGAGTGCCGCCCTCTTTTATCCTCCCAGAGAATGGGCGTGGGATAACGCAAGGGCTTGTGGGAAGATTATTTCTACTAATGAACTTGCTTCTTTTAAACATTAATCTCCTTCCTAGAAGTTCAAAGGGGTAAAACTCCCTTTAAGGCCGGAACTGGAGGATTGTTAAGTACCGACTTAGCATTCAGTAAGAACCTAATTAATATCTCATTATCTCATTATCATTTAGTAAAAACCTAACACCTAATAATGAAAAATATTAAAAATAATAGGGAAGATAATATGCCCAGGATCAAGATATCTAATACTGCAGAGAAATCAAGTAGAATGAAGATTGAGAAAAGGTCCTTAAATTTGGCAATAAGGATAACATTGGTAATTTTGAAGAAGGCAATTTCTGTAAGTCAGCTAGCAGGGAAAAAAGCCAAATTACTTGTGATTCAGAAGGGAGTAAGAAGTAAAAAGGAGAGGTAGGTGGAATAGTACATAAGATGCCTTGTCTATAATCAGAAAGATGAGTCTTCCTTAGTTCAAGTCTGGTTTCAGACACTTACTACATATATGATCCTGGGAAATTCACTTAATTCTCTTTGTTTCAGATACCTGTAAGTGAAGAGGAGTAAGAAATGGCAAATTCTCTAGTATCTTTACCAAGAAAATCCCAAATAAATTTGCAAAGAGTTGGATATGATCAAAAATGATTCACTAACAATGAAGTAAAAAAAATGTACAATGTTGAAGATAACTTTAAAACACTTGGTATAGGTGATTTGAGTACCCCATTTTCATTTCTCATTGGACATCTTGCCATAAAGCAACATTCTTGACTTGTACATAGAATAAGCATTCAGTAGATACTTGTTGGTTGATTGCTAGTAAACTGACTGAAAAATAAATTTTGCTATTGAAAGTTGAGCATATTTTGTTATTTCTGATTAGAAACATTTTAAATTTGACAGCATAATACAAATAAAGCTAAAATAATTTATTCAGAGGCACTAGGTAGCACAGTGGATAGAGTATCAGCCCTGAAGTCAAGAGGACCTGAGTTCAAATCCGACCTCAGACACTTAACACTTCCTAGGTGTGTTATCCTGGGCAAGTCACTAAACCCCAGTTGCCTCAGCCAAAAAAAAAAAAAGTATATATAGATATATCTATATATATATAGATATATCTATATATATAGATATACATAAACATACATATAAACATATATACATACACTCACACATATATATTTATTGTATGTAAGGCAGTGTTACAACTTGACACTAATCTATGACATATTTATGACATATTTACATATGTATTTATATAAATAACAATATGAAAGTCAAGCATGCAACATAAAGATGCTCATATACATATATATATATATATATATATATATATATATATATATATATATATATATATATATATACACACTTTAGTTGTAACAGTTTGGAACATATTATCTTTACTTATAGAGAATCAGGTTGAGTACCTTATTAATAGTAGATGTGAGCCACAGCTCTTGTGGCTTAATAGCATTTATGTCCTGATATCTATGCTACTTAAACTATGTAACTATGGGCAAATCAATTAACCTCTCTGGATCTGTTTCCTCATTAGAAAAATATAGGTGTTAGACTAGACAATCCCTAAGTTCCCTTCCAACTCTAAATCTATGATCACATATATATAAATCTATATGAACGTAGATATAGACATAAAGATATAGATAGAAATATAGCTATATGTACACCTTATAATATATATATATATATATATATGTGTGTGTGTGTGTGTGTGTGTGTGTATTCCCACTTTGACATACTGATAAGTGATCATGTAACATCTTCTTGAAGACTTTTAATGAAGAATAATCTTGTTCCCAAATCAATTTATCATATAAGATGGGAAGGGTATTTATTATTGAAGTGGTAATAGGAGAAAAATAATAAACCTTGAGCAGAGAGCTGGTAAGGCACAGTTTCTGTTTTTTCTGGGATTTGTGCCCTCAGTATGATTCACTTTAAGCCTCTCTCATTTTTTTTAATATCCTGGGGCTATGGGCCAATTTCAGCTTTCCTAGCTGTGATAAATCCATCCATAAACATAAATGCTAGTTTAATAGGACCCAAGGTACCTTTTTTCCCCAAAAAACATTCCAAGCCCTTTGTAAGCAAGATTCCATTAATACAATACTATTGAGGGTGAAAAAAGCTAGGAAGCAAGCAATATTATTTCAATTTGTCATTCAGAAAAACAGTAATCCACTTGTTTAGGAAAGAGTTCAATTAAACCAGAGTTATATGCCCTGGTTCATAGGTTTTGTTGAAACTCTTAAACCATATTTTGTCTTCCCAATAGTGTAGGAAAGTGTGTCATCAATGTAAATGAGCAATCCCTCTATAACTTAATGATATTAGAGAGTTTCTTGTGGTACAAGAGGGTATATAAGACATACCCGGAGTCACTAAGGTAATCATTATCAAAATAAGGCATAGAACTCAAGTATTCTTGACTCTATCTAGCCCTATGCTGCTTCACTCTGATTTTTCTTGCTTGAAAGACCTACTGCCTCTTGACAGAAGAATTAGAATGAGTTCTTAAACTTGAAAAGAAAAGAATATTATTTGAAACAGAAAGATAGAGCAGATAGCAGTTATTCATCCTTTCTGAACACCATGCTGGCCAAAACTAATGAGAATAAGCTTTTATTCTAATGAGTGGGAGAGATATTGGAAAAAAATAATTTCAGAGAATCAACCTTTTCTTTGAACAGATAATGAGATATTGAGTACTGGGTTCAAGTAGAGCCAAATCATTGGCTACTGGGACAAAGATGGAAATTACAAGTATTAGACTGTTCATTCTGGCATCCTGTCAAGCTGTGTTTGCTTCATGATGAGTGATGGCAGATTTGAATATGAATAAGTTCAAGTATAGTGTTCCTGAGCCTTTTCAAGTACTACATGATATGCTCGAGGGGCAGAGTGGCCATCCAGAGATCTGAGAAATGTTTTCATCTCCATGGTAACTGAATCCCTGCCCAAACTAGGAGACACACATACCATTCACAACACAAACTGGAGCTTAATTTGTATGGGCACTCTCAGCAAGTAATGGGACTTCAGAGCTAGGTCAATGAGTGTATTGTACATAACAACTAGCTCAGGAAAGTTAACTGCTAGGAATAGCTGTATATAGCTTCTATTTACCTCTGAAATATGCAGACAGCTGAAGGTCACTATAGGGGAGTTTAGAATAAGAAAATGGCTTAATGTAGGTGCTCAATTACTATAGTTTTTTTCTTTCCTGAAGACCTTTCTACTGACTGGAGGTATTCCAAACTGGCAGGCCAATAAGCTGTTTTTATATGCCCTAAGAAGCTTAAAAGTTTTTCCTTTGAGAAAAATGATTGTACTCCACATTTTTAAAAAGGCATCCAGCATCATAAAGTATTTTTAAAGTATGCTATAGTAAGAACTTGTGCACATAAATGCATAAAAATCTCTTTTAGAGGAGACAGTTTAGTGGGGTACTTTACAGAGTTATTAGAGGGTAAAGTATTTGAAGAGAAATTGGATTTGTTCTACTTGATCCTAGGAAGGAATAAGGAGCTGTGGGTGGAAATAATTAAGAGATTTAGGCTTAAAAGAAAATTTCCTCCATAAGCTGGCTTCTTCCTTCTTTTTTCAGGTTTTTTTTCCCTATTTAACAAAATTATGAATTTACAACATGTAATTTTATAAGATTTTGATTTCCTTTTTTCTCCCTCCCTTTCTTCCCTCTCTTTCCTTCTTATATCCCTTCCCCAAGATGGCAAGTAAGGAATCTGATATAGGTTATACATGTGCATCATATTAAATATATTATGATTAAACATCAAATACATGTATATATACAAAATATTAAACACATAATAATTAAGCATTATATACATGTACACTCATATTAAACATATTTCCACATCAGTCATGCTGTAAGAGAAGAATCAGAACAAAAGGAAAAAAAACCTTCAGAAAAAAGTCCCAACAATAAAAACGTGAAAACAGTATGCTTTAGTTCATAGTTTTTATTCTGGATGTGGATGACATTTTCTGTCATAAGTCTTTTGGAACTGTCATTGTCTTAGATGGCTTACCTTACTCTTGCCACTGGATTTTCATGACTCTGGAAGGAGAGAATGAAGCTGATGACTTTGAATAACTAGGTTTCACTTAAATCCAATCCATAAAAAAGTCAAGGCATCTCCCTACATATCATTGATGCTTTTTGAAAATGACGAACAAATAGCAATCCCCTTCTTCGTGCTCTGTGATCCAATAGCAACTGGTTTCCTTGTAATTCTTTGACTAAGATTATTCCCATTCCCAACTCCAGGTAATTTCATTGGGCTGCCCTCCCCCTATTGCTTAGAATTTTCTCCTTCCTCATTTTCATCTGACTTTTCTGATTTCTTTTAAGGTTCCACCTAAAATTGCCCCTTCTGCAAGAAGCTTTCTTCTGATCTTAATTCTTATTGCTGTTTTCTTCTCACTAATATCATCCTTAAGTAATTCACCTTTGTACATGATTTTTCTCCTCTACCTGATTGTGAATGATCCTGTAGCTTTGTATCTTTAGCATTTAGAACAGTGTCTGGCATATTGTAGGATCTCAATAAACACTTTTTGACATGATGTATTGATTAGACCTCTCCTAAGGTGAAATCGGCTGCCTGAAGTAATCTTCTTCATTTGAGTTATTTCAGCAGAGGTTAAGTGCTATTCATTGCTGGGGACGTTGTAGAAAGGTTCTTTTTTATGCTTGTTGGACTAGGTGTTTTTTAAAGTTCATTTCAACTCTTGGATCCTATAAATCTCAAATTATGGGTTATATAATTCTGAACAAGAAAAGGAATGATAGATCCACTAATCAGAGTATCAAAATAAGGAGAAAATATTAGATAATACTGAAAGTAACATATCTCACATTTTTCTCCGGGAACATGTATTATTTTGCTTTAGGGGAAAGAGAAATGTACTTTAACCCAACCTGTGATTTCATTGTTGTAAAAAGCCTAATGAAGAACTTTCTCTACCAATACATATTGGTACCTTCCACATAATTTATAGTCTTACAGAATTGCCAGGGACCCTAAGAAGTTCAAGAACTTGTCAGGGTCACGCAGTCAAGGGGTTTAAAGTAATTCAGATATCTTCAAAATCACTGAATGTTCATTAATTATTTTACTATAACAGGAGTTCTATTTCTTAGACATAGAGAAAATGGATAATGTGCTGAACCTGGCATTAGGAAGATTGAGAATACATCCTACCTCTGACTCTTCTTAGTTTTGTGATAATGGGTCAGTCACTTAAGTTCACTGACTCTTGGTTTTATTAATTGTAAAGTGATTTTAGTAATACCCATTTCACTCTACTACCTACTGCAGGACTGCCTTGAATCTCCAACAAAATTATACATGAAAATTGTTTCACAAATTTTCAAGCATTATTACAATGAGTAAATTAATTTAAATGACTGAGGAAACAGAGGTTCAAGCTTCTGAGTACATAGATTTATTAAGCAGTACAAGCTAATTGCATAACAAATCAGGACTGGGCCTCCTCAGCTTGACACTGGACCCCAAATATAGGGAGACAGATTTTTATGTATTAAAAGAATACAGCAGAATGTAAACCATGATACAAGATTAAATAATTTTATTTCTAATTGGAAAACCAATTTAGGGACTTTCTAAGTTGGGAGGGCAATGAATGAGTTTTGAGAGTTGGGAGGAAGGAGGAAGAACAGATGCAATTCCCTAAAATGAAAACAAAATGCATCCCATTCTTTCCAAGTGTCTGTATTCAGTCAAAAGAATATGAAAAAATAATTAATCTGTATTGGGGCAGTTTTCAGATAAGACATAAGGATTAATTGAGATATATAATTTTGAGAAATTTTTTTTGCATCCATCTTCAGATGAGTGAATTCCTTTCACTAAAGAGATCCAGCTTTCTACCCCACACAGGATTAAATTCAAACAATGCAATAAAAATTTCTCACAATTACCATGACTGAATAAAGTTTTCTTGTAAGATATAAATTGGACTAGATCCATAATCGGAAAGAGAACTGAGCTAGAACCATAATGGAGTCAAGATGGAATCAATGTACTTCACTCATTCCTACAATTTCTTCAGTATAGAAGTGCAAAACATTATTTTTCAGATCAGTTGTTTAACCAGAAGATTAAATAATTATGTGAAACCAAAGTCTGAGTTGAAGTACTGGTTCCGTTGATAGCTAGATGATATATCTAATTCCATTAGATGCTGTTAATAAGGGAAAAGAGAATTAGAATTTATATAATGCTTACTTACTATGTGGCAGGCACTGGGCTGTTTTTGTTGTTTTTTCCTTGTTTTTCAAATATTATCTAAATTGATCCTCACAATAACTCTGGAAACCCAAAACCATTTATTAATCCCTTACTAATACCAGACACTGTGCTAAATTCTCAGGATATAGTGAAACAGGAAAAAAAAATAGTCCTTACTCACAATCTTTTCCAAAGTAATTTTAAGAAAGAGACTTCTTAATTTAGCCTGAAAATATAAGCACTATATAAAGATTTAACTGTATTTTAAATTTTGACACATCTTCTTACCCTAGGACACCTATATCTTGGTTATTAGCCTCTCTCAGCCCTTAATGCTTAATGGATCCTAGAAATTTCATAAACCAGTCACCATAAGGATTGAATTTCTGGCAATAGACTATGGAATAGGAGAAGATACTTAACAATATTTGTATTAAAGAAGGTATGACAGAATTAAAGTTTTTCTTTTAAAAAATACTTATTATTATTGCTATTACTTATAATTAATTCTGTCCCCTACTTCTAATAGGGGTTTCAAGTATGAAAGCAAGAAGAAATATTCTACATTTAGTTTAAAAAAATCTGGGTTTAAAGCTTAGCTTTGATATTTATATCTATATGTTGTTGATGATATGGCTTTATTTCTGTAGTCCACATTTTTCTTATTTTTAAAATAGAAGACAGAGATTAGGGAAGCTTGTGGTATAATAGAAAGCACACTGACTCTGAAGTCTCTTCTATCTAGATTTTAGGACACCATCCTCTCCATATTTTCTCTGTTTTACTGGCTCCAACTCTAGCTCACACCCTCTAAACACTGGTATCCTTCAAATTATAATCAAGACACAGAGACCATAAAATATATGGTTTGCTCCATCCTTGGCAGTTCAGGGATGCATAACAGGGATGGTCTACCTGAAAGACACGCTATATTTTACCACATGGCAGCTATGGAACACATGAATAGCCATATATATATAGTATATCCCGACACTTACTCAATACAGACTGATTTCATTTATTTTCTCAGTGAACAATATGGAATATTACTAAATATCTATCTTATATGTGTATTTTGTTTCCTATCTATACCATCTCATCAATCTCAGGTATATACTTGAGAAGGAAGTAAAAAAAAATGAGAATTTTCATTTTTCATAGACATTTTTTACCTCTAAAGTATGCAATATTATATGTTACTTTTTATTGTCTGAATAATACAATCTCTGAAATATATAGGTGGAAATATTTTTGTTCATGTTTCTGAATAAGAGTCCTACTCCAGTGCCTCATTGTGACATAGAGAAAATCTTGGTTTCTCAAAGACTATGACAACAGAGCTCAAGATCTAGAAGATTATTGACTCCCATTCATTCATTCAAAAACCATATATCAAGTATCTACTTTGTGGCAGACACTAGAAATACAATGATAAAAATGAAATAGTATCTGAATTCAAGGAGTTAATATTCTAATGAGAGAAAAGGAGATGGGGATAGAGATAACGGGTATGATGAAAAAAGTGTTGGCTACAGAGGCAGGTGTCTTAGGTTCAAAACCCAGTTCTGGCACTTGTCTGACATGAAGCAAGACATTTAACTTCAGTAGGTCTTAGTTTCTGCGTGTTAAACGAAGGAGATGGACTAAAATGACCAATAAGTTTCTTCCAGATATAGACCTATAATATTAGGAAATAGTCTCTGCCATTTGGAAGATTACATTCTATTGGGGGAAAACATTTTTTTTTAAATATAAGTGATATAATGGGAAAAATACCAATTCTGGAGACAGAGGTTTAAACTTCTCCATTGTTATGAGCTACCTGTGTGATCCTTGAGAAGTCATGTAATTTTCTTACATTTTAGTGTGCTGATTTGTGATGCTGTGCAAGATCATCTAGAAAATCTAGAAAGATTTTGCCCATAGACCAGAGTAAGACTGACTGTTATGATTATTTTATGAAGAGCAGGCTAACTACAGTCAATGAGATGCAATACCAGGTTGCCCATATGATCATGGTATTTTGTCCATGGTTATTCATAGGGGAAATCTACTAAAGGTTTGAGGGCATTTTCATAGGAAATGAACAAATATAATCATAGATTCTCAATGAGTGTAAAATAAAATAATCTAAAACCTCAAATTCACTTGTTAGTTATCTCCTCTCAACCAAAAACATCAGAATATTGATAATCAGAAAATCCTGAGACATATGGAAATAGTTTTAAAAATGGATTTATAAAGGATAAATGTTCATAATTATTTATGTCTCACCAGGAAATTTACTTATAATTTAAAACTAATTTGAATGATTTCTTTTTCTTTTAATAGGACCAATGATTTAATCATTGTAAACAACTTCTGATTAAGGATCTCTCTTTACCAATTCAAAATTATACCTAACTAGTGATTTACAATCTCAGAGCATTACCTTGGACATGGAACTATTAAATAACTTGCCCAATGTCATAGAACCAATATTTTTCAGAGATAGAGAACGAAACAGCCTCTTCCTGATTTGGAAGATAGGTGTCATAAAACTTACCATATTGCCTAAAAGGTTGTTAATTAGGTGAAATTCAGACTCGATGAGCCTTTGACATTGTTTTTAAAGCTGGAATCTTCACATAAGCACCACTCTCATTTTATTTAATTGGATGTTTTTTCCAAAAAATTTGAATCAAGGGAAGAGAAAATAATCCTATTGTTTATGAACCAGGAAGACCTTTGGGGATATGCACTTGCAGAACCACTAGAGGGAGCACAAGTCAACTAACAAATGAAGTCCCTAAAGTCTTGCCACCATTTATAATATTCCTAATTAAATTTGGGAATACATGATACACAGCCATCTTGCCATTTGTTACACAAGAATGTGAGGGAATTTAAAAAATAATATCAAAGAGATTAAATCAACCCAGTTCAGATTCAGTTGAAAGGTGTTTGTTGTTATTTTTTTTTTTTTTTTTTAATTCCTGGAAGTTCTGGGTATACAGATAATTTAGAGGAATCCATTTTGTACTTCACCTTATTTGCAAAGCTTTGGGGACAAAAAACCCACAACTTCAAACCCTGAAGAAAAAGCAGTGCATTTCCAACTTTCTTTACCTGATATGAAATTCAGCAAATTTTTTAGGGGAATGAAAACACAATAATAATTAGTCCAGTTAGACAAGTTTTGTATTAACATATTTCATCAAATCAAAGAACCTGTATGTTGGTCAAAACTGCTGACAGGCAGGAGATTTTTCAGTTAAGAGAATAAAGAAGCCTTTTTTTAATTAGGAAGTTATGGAAATTGGTTTATTTATTTCTGTAGGAGATTTGATATGATTTCTGGGAGAAGGTAAAATGTTCACAGCGACTTTTTTGTCATTTCATTTCTTCTCATGTAGAAAGAAACATTTTGTCTTCATTAAATTAATTTGCAGAACCATCAAAGCTTAGGGATCCCTAAAGAGACATTGTTTCAATGGAAGCACCTAAAGAGCTAGTTTTTTAAAGGCAATAAACATAGGCCATATTGTGTCAAAAAGCTATAATTTTTTTTTTTTTTTTTTTAGTTTAAGAAGGATTTATATAAAGTAATGGAAAAGGCTGGCCCAATAGGTTATTGAAAAAGGGTTAGGCTTAACTCATAAAAAGAAAATCACAAAGTGAAAATACCATGATCTTTTGAAAAATGTCCCTATATGCTATTGCCAGACACTAGACTGTGTAGAAAGCTGATTGATTTCACTGTGATAAGTAGAACAATTAGTTGAGACAGATGAAAACCTTCCTTTAACTGAACACCTCAGACTAAACCTTTCCTGGAATCTAAGTCTTAAAATGGAATGTACCATTGTAATTGACTAATTGTAATTTTTTGCAAATTGTAATATTTTCAAATCCTGAAGCCCAAGATATTAAGGAGATGGGACACCCTAGGAATAAATGAATAAATGAAAATACAGATTAAGTAAATTCCTTGCAGATGTAATTGATAAAATATGCCAATGATGGTATTTGAGAGAGTTTATCTGACCAAAAGATTACATGAATGTCCAAATGACTGGAGAATGTAGCAGCAAAACAGAGATAAGACCCGGAGGACCTTAGATTGTAGTTACAGGATAAATGATTAGGCTTGCTGGTCCTCCTTGTTTCTAGAAGGGTTATAGTGAGTGATTCCCAACTCATCCAATAAAATAAAGGCTCAAGACAATTTTTCTACTTGGTTGCTTTATCTTGGATTGTGGGTTAGGAGTAAGGGGAATTTTGCTGAACTACTTTTTGCCCTTCCCTCATTCTTTATGTTTTGTTTCAAGATCTGGCTCACTGTGAAAAGGAAGAAGGAAAAAAATATATGGAAATGAACATTATATAAAAACAAACAAAATCACTATATAAAAAAGAAATGTATAGATTTACATTTTAGGAATTATATTTGTAGTGAGGCCCCATACCCAAGCCATAAGATTCAGTTCTTATAGCATGAGTTCAAACTTTTCCCCATAGAATACCGTTAAAATGGCAGCCGGATGCCATTAGAACAGGGGGAGATGGGGTGTTATTATTGCTATGTTTCAGTGAATAGGGAGGTTGGAGAAGGAGAGAAATAAGGCAATAGTGGTTGGTGGAGCAGTCAAAACGCATACAACATTTAAGTTAACCATCTTGTAGGTATGGTCCTTGATGTCCCAAAACAATTACAAATAGTAACATCAAAGATTAAAAAAAAAACACAGAGCTAAAAAGTTAACTAGAAATCAAGATTGCCTGTTCATCTATAAAGGAGAGAACTATCTAAACTATATTTGCTAGGATCTATTGATTGTATATAGAAGCAATGAAGTTCTAAGCTGGCTGACTATTAGTAATAGGTGCTCAAGGATGCCAGAATATCTTATAGTTTTCCCAATTAGCTCTTCAAAGTGAGAAAGAGTTATTTCATGAATTGTACTTGGAAAGGTGAATTTCGAATTTTATTAAGTTGAGAAATGGTTGTTGACAATATTCCTAATTTGGGGTAGGGATTTCCTCTTTATATTTGAATTCATTTTTACTGATTCTGAGTTTTCTTTAGGTCATAGAACAAAAGATTTAGTGTTGCAAGAGACCTCAGAAGCTATCAAGTCCAATTTCTTTAATGTAAATATGGCAAAACTAAAGAATTTTGTGGTTCATTGACTTGCCAAAGTTCAGATAGTTGGCATCTGAGGTAGGATTCAAGCCTATATCTTTTAGTTCAGTGCTCTATCCACCCCACGACCTTGACTCTAAGATCTTTGTTAGCATGATAATAACATCATAAAGCTTCAGTTTTACTTTGCTAAACCCTAGTTTTAACATTGAGATGAAGGCTTGAGCCACTTTACTAGGAAAAAAATATTCTCCATACACATGAACCTAAATAAATGAAGGGCAAGTACAAGTTAGCACACCAGCAATATAAATATTTTATATGTATTCATTTATATGCATTTATTGAATCTACAGAGAGTCTATTTTAGGATTTTATTAAACTAGGGAATTTTTTAGAATAATGACCCAATCTCAGCCTCCTCCACAGGGACCATGATGAATAGTTTGGGTATTTGGACATGTACAATCATACCTCAGAGATACTACAGGTTCACTTCCAGACCAACACAATAAAGTAAATCACATGCATTTTATGTTTTCCCAATACATATAAAAGTTATGTTTATCTTATATTGTAGCCTATTAAATGTACATCGGTTATTATGTCTTAAAAGAAACACACCATTGTGCATACTTTAGTTAGAAAACACTTATTGATTTAAAAATGTTACCCATTAAAGAAGCTAGATATTGCAGTAGATAGAACACTGGTGTTGGAGTCAGGAAGACCTAAATTCAAATTCGGCCTTAGACACTTAACACTTCCTAATTTTGCCACCCTGAGCAAGTCACTTAACCCCAATTGCCTCAGAAAGAAAGAAAATATATTAACCATCATCTGCTCTTTCAATGTGTCATCACTTTTTTGTGATGGAGTGTTTTGGCTCAATATTAATGGCAATAAGGCAAGAGTAGTTGATGAAGAATCAAAACACATACAACATTCAAGTTCACCATTTTCTAGGGAATGGTCCTTGATGTCCCAAAACAATTACAAATAGTAACATCAAAGATCACTGATTAAAGATCATCAGAGATAATATTTAAATAGTGTGAATAGAATGAACAAATTTGAAAAATTGCAAGAATTACTAAAATGTGACAGAGACACATAATATGCACATAATGGCACTGATAGACTTGGTTAACACAAGGTTGCCCCAAACCTTTAATTTTTTTAAAAATTTAGATATCTGTGAAATGCAACAAAATTAGGTATGCTTGTAAAATATGTACCTGTAATTCAACTCAGAGGATGGTGGGGGTGAGGATGAGGGTTAGGGTGGGTAGGAGATAGCCAACTCCTATAGTACTGCAGAGTATATATATGTCAGTTGTTGAAGCTCAGAAAATCTACCAGCCTTATCTTTTGTTGGTTGGTTTGTTTGTTTTCATTTACTTCTAAAAGGGAGTAAATAGGTTGTGAATTTATGTGCTCTATTTCAGACCAATGACACAAAAGAAAATTATCATATACATTTCCAAGTCATTCAGGTTTTATTATTGAGCACTGTTAGTCTATATGTATTATTGGGAATTGAGGAATCCTGAGTGCAAATCCTATGGAGATCCCTAGTTGGAAGGAGAGTAGATTCACAATTAATTTAGAGGCAGCGATTTTTGTAGGACTAGGACAAGGAAGGACCAGGCAGGAAGGCCTGATTCCAAATCTGCCTCAAACATTACGAGCTATGTGATACTGAAAATTTGTTAATTCAATCTCTCTGGTCTTCACTTTGCTTATGTATAAAATAAGGGGGTTAGACTTGGTCTCCAATATTCTTTCCACCTCTAAATCTATGATCATATATGTTTAAAAGGGGCACTGATAAACTGGGTCACATCTAAAAGATTACCTAAAAGTGAATTTGAAACTCATATCTTATTAAAAAGAACATATTTACTTTGGAAAGGAGTATGTATGGTCTGTTGGGATGGGTAGGGAATGGGAGGAAATATATAATGTGTGCTTGATGGCTTCTAATATATGAAGGGCTGTTATGTAGAAGCAGGGTAATATTTATTCTATGGAATAGCTTTAAAGGACTGAATTATGGGGGGCTGGTAAATTTGTTCAGCTTAGTGTAAGAAAATCCTTCTTAATAAATAAAACTTCCCCCAAATTAAATGGACTTTCATCCTCAATTCCTCACTATTTTTCACAACTATTCCTCCACAATCTGTTTCTAAAGCATATTGATTTCACCTTTGTTGCTATTAATCGTTTTTCAGTCATGTCCTACTTTTTCTCATTTGGGGTTTTCTTGGCAGAGATATTGAAGTATTTTACCATTTCCTTCTATAATGAATTTTACAGATGAGGAAACTGAGGAAAATGGCATTAAGTCATGAAGTTAGTGAGTGTTTGAGGTTGATTTGAACTTCTTGACTACAAGCCTGGCATCCTATCCACTATGGCACCTAGATGCCCTTTACCTTTATAACATCACTCAAATATGTCTCCTTCTTTCTAACATTACAAACCTCTTGGGACATTATCTCATGCTTCAATTA
The DNA here is from genome assembly GCF_048593235.1 of Sminthopsis crassicaudata. Lineage (NCBI taxonomy): Eukaryota > Metazoa > Chordata > Mammalia > Dasyuromorphia > Dasyuridae > Sminthopsis > Sminthopsis crassicaudata. The sequence continues at coordinate 384,670,619 of NC_133620.1, read as the reverse complement.
CTATAAAAGCCTGCTGATGGGTCTATGTGCCTTAAGTCTTTCCCCACTAAAACCATCCCATATTAAAGTGATTTTTTTCTAAAACACAAGACTGATCAGGTTATAAGTGGCTCTCTATTACCTCCAAGATCAAATACAAAATCTTCTGTTTGACATTCAAAGCCCTTCACGACCTGGGCTCTCCTCTACTACTTTTTCAATCTTATTCCCTGAAACATACTTTTTGATCCAGTGATACTGGCCTCCTCAGAGTTATACCAAAAAAATATTGCTTCATCTCTCAGTTCTCTGCATTTTTTGTGTCGATCTTGCATATCTGGAGTCTTCTTTTCTCATTTTTGTCTATTTTCTTTCCTGACTTACTTCAATCCCTAGACAAAATTCCATCTTCTACAGGAAGCCTTTCCTAACCCCTCTTAATTCTAATACTTTCTGTCTTTTAATTATTTTCTATTTCCTCTGTATTTTGCTTATTTTTATATAACTGTTTACTTGTCTCCTCCATTAGACTGTGAGCTCTTTGAGGACTAAATTTTACCTCTTTTTATATTCCCTGCACTTAGTCTAGTCTCTGGCACACAGAAAGTTTTTAAATATCTTTTTTGACTAATTGTTTTTGTGAGATAGTGAGTTTCCTGTCAAGGGATATGAGACCTAAGAGAGCTAAGTAGTGCAATGAATAGAATGCTTGGTCTGGAGTCAGGAAAACCTGAATTCAAGTCCTCAGACACTTACCAACTATGTGAACCTGTGTACATCATTTAAACTCTATTTCTTCAGTTTCCTTTGAAAAATAGAGTTCATCTTTGTCCAAAGGACTTTCAAACTTTATATACCTTTTGATCCAGCAGTGTCTTTACTGGACCTATACACCAAAGAGATCATAAAAGAGGGAAAGGGACCAATATGACCAAAAATGTTTGTGGCAGCCTTTCTTGCAGTGGCAAGAAACTGGAAACTGAGTGGTTGTCCATCAATTGGAGAATGGCTGAACAAAGTATGGTATATGAATGTTATGGAATATTATTGCTCTGTAAGAAATGATCAGCAGGATGATTTCAGAGAGGCCTGGAGAGACTGACAACAACTGATACTGAGTGAAGTGAGCAGAACTGGAGATCATTGTACACAGCAACAGCAAGATTATATGATGATCAACCCTGATGGATATGGCTCTTTTCAACAATGAGTTGATTCAGGCCAATTCCAACAGACTTGTGATGGAGAGAGCCATCTGCACCTAAAGAGAGAACTGTGGGAACTGAATGTGGATCGCATCATAGCATTTTCACCATTTTTTGTTGTTGTTTGCTTACTTTTTGTTTTATTTCTATTTTTTTCCTTTTTTGATCTGATTTTTCTTTGTGCAGTATGATAAATGTGGAAATATGTATAGTAGAATTGCACATATTTAACATTTTGGATTACTTGCTATCTACAAAGGGGATGGGAGAAGAGAGGGAGAAAAATTTGGAACACTGTTGTGCAAGAGTGAATTTTGAAAACTATATTAGCTTATATTTTAAAAATAAAAGCATATTCTTAGAAATAACACTTATGTAATAAACAATTGCAAAACACAAAACCAAATAAACTTCTTGAAAAAAGATTTAAAAAAAAGAAAAATAGGGTACACAATAGTACATATTTCCTAGGGTTGTTATGAATACAAAATGATAAAGTACTTAGCAAAGTGCCCAGCACACAGTAGGTGCTTAATAAATGCTTGTTTCCTTCCTTCCTACAAGAAATCTAACGTCCCTTATAGCTCCAACATTCTCCAAAAATCACAGAATTTGATATTTGGATGAGACTTCTAGTCTAACCAGTGCATTAAGGAATTCCCCAAGATGAACATACCTGAGCAGTGGTCATCTTGTGCATCAATTATTTTATTTTATTAATTAAGTTATTATTTTATTTGTTGATAGGCTAAAAATACTTGAGACCCCAAGGAGGGAAGAAATCTTATGATCTGGATTCTCTGCAATTAAAAGTTGCTAGGTTTTTGTATTTAAGCAGCATTTACAGTGAAGAAAATAAAACATCCATGTAAGATATTAACATTTTATTTTTTTTTCCTGCTTTTCCTATTGGATTATTTAAAGCTATACTTCATATTAAGCATGGAATTTATAACTGAGATCCTTATGGATCTTTCAGCAATTATAAATGTTAATTAAATAATGTTTTTACATTTTTATTTTTAGTCTTTGCATTTGTGTTTACTAACATCCAAGTCAGTTCTTCAAAATGATGGCTTACAATGCTGTACCACTTGAAGATACAATCTCTAGCAGCTCCCTTATGGAATATCTTGCCAATTTTAGCTATTTTTTTAATAGTGGCTTTCTGTTGGCCCACCTAGCCTAGGAATTGCACTGCCTTCAATTAAAAGAATGAAATGAAAAAAATCTAACCACTCAAACTAAATGGAGAAAAGTCTGAAAATCATTTCATCTTGGAGAAGCAATTAAAAAATAAAGTCACATAACCTTGCTCAGAAGCCTTGGGTAATAAATCACTTAGAATTGAATGTCTTTTACATAGGACCTCACTCAATAAAGTTACTATCTAAAAATTGAGCCCCTGCAGAGAAGAAAAAAAGTTTTTTTGTTTTTTTTTTTTATTAAACTATTTCCTTTCCTCTTTCTCATATCTTTTACACCCAGGGCAAGGGGAGCAAATAAAAAATGTGTGCATTGTTTTTGAAGTAAAATAAAAATCACCAATAGTCTAAGATAGGGGCCAACAAATTTTAGAGAATCATGCCTGGGACTGAGTAACATTCATAACTACCACTGTGAGGCTTAAGAAATAAAGAGAGGAAGGCAAAAGAAGTAGAAATGAGAAAGGGAAAAAGCAATATAATTTTCAGTTCCTCTTGCATACTTAACAGAAAGATTAATATTACTCAACTGTTTCTTTTGTTCTAGAAGAATAGGCTTTCTTCTTGCAAAATCTTTTTAATTTTACATATACAAAATAGTATATTTTTTATTTTCCAGAATCACATTCATTTTGGGGGGAGGTTGGTTAAGAATTTGCTCCCCTTGCCTTGGGTGTAAAAGGTATGAGAAAGAGGAAAGGAAATAGCAATAGAGAAAGAGAAAAAAGTGTGTGTGTGTGTGTGTGTGTGTGTGTGTGTGTGTGTGTGTGTGTGATAGAAAAGCATAGTGTTCTATCCAAAGAGTGATAATAACTCAAATTTATACAACACATTAATATTATTTATGTATAACACCTAAATTGAGCACAGCAATCCTATGAGGTAAATCATACAAATATTTTTATCTGTATTATTCATAAATATGGGTACATAAATATGGGCCCCCTTACTACCACACTAACCCACAAATGCTCCTCTTCAATTATTATCTTACAATTTTCATATATTCTATTGGTTATCCATGAGACTCATTATTGTTATTATTATTATTATTATTATTATTATTATTATTTTTGCTGAGACAATTGGGGTTGAGAGACTTGCCCAGGATCACACAGCCAGGAAGTGTTAAGTGACTGAGGCTAGATTTGAACTCAGGTCTTTCTGACTTCAGAACTGGTGTTCTTTCTACTACACTAACTAGATACCCCAATACTAATTATTTACTTAACTAATATATGAGGTATGACTACAGCATAAGCAAGCAATTATCAGAATTTATATTCTTAAGTTGTTATAGCCCATCAAAAAGTCATCTTCAAAGGCTAGAATTTATTTCAGCTTTGCAGCTCCTCCTTCTAACTTTCCTTCAGGGACAGCTTATTAGTCAAACAAGAAAATTAATCTTAGTTTATATCCATATTAATTTTATTATTTTAATTAGTATTAATATTAGCAGCAATTATTAGTAGTAGTAATAGTATTAATTATTAATATTAGCAGTAAATTAAAAGTATAATTTAACAAAAATGGAGTGGACCAACTTATGTAGCCACTTAGCTCCAAAAGACTTTTATCTATTTCCAAAAAACAATAAGATCCACTCTCAAATGATATTTGACATTGCTAATGATATTTGAAAGAATGAGACTTGGTTGCCAAAGGCAATTCCATTATTTTTTTTTTTTTTTTTTTTTTTTTTTTAGCAATGAGAGACTGACAAACCTAAATCTATAACCTCCCAATGTAATTTCTTTTAAGAGCTTAAAACTCATCTAGATGTGAAGTCTGACAAAAAGGAGGAATATGCCATAGATGAAAAGAGATGGAATTGGAGTCAGGCGCTGGGTTTTGGTCTTAATTCTGATATTTATTAGTTAGGTGACAGTCTTTGGTTAGCTTACAAGAACATGGGGATAGAAATATTCATGTTATTATTTCATACTGTTGTAGTGAAAAGAGTACTATATACTTAGGAGCTGTAATTATGATGGTCAAAAAGTTATAATTCCAGAGGATTCTGGGAAGATGGTGGAGTAAATCAGAAAACTTTCAGCTCCCATTTGTCCCCCCTTCTATGAGGTTAAGTGACTTACCTAGGATTACACAATTAGGAAATATTAAGTGTTTAAGGCCAAATTTAATCTCAGATCCTCCTAACCCCAGAGCAGGAGTTCTATCCACTTGACCATCTAGCTGCTTTTCCAAATTTCTTCACAAAATAAAGAGGAGAAGGGATCCTGTTGCTTGTGTGTACTGACAAAAAAGCAGAGACCATGGTTTCTGGTCCAGGAAAGAGAGGACAGACAGCTAGAGTTTTCAACCAATGGAGGGATCATAGAGAGCAAAATCATTTTGGGGACAGTATGGCTAGGGGTCCTATATGTGTCTTAGGAAAAGCTGAGGAAAGCCTTTCAGATCTTAGAAAGACCTGAAGCATGGTGTATCATATCCCATGCCTCAGGATTACAACTTGATTACACTAATAGTTGCTAAAGAAAATGATAAAATAAAGACAAATAGGGACTTCCGACTAAGATGGCGGCGTGGAGGCAGACAGCTGCTTGAGTTCCGCATTTTCTCTCAGAACTTACTTCATGACAAGCCTCGGAGTTAATGCTTGACCGAGAAAGAAACCCCAAGATCACCAAGAGAAGACATCCTTGAAATTCGCCAGAGAAGTCTGTGCCTGCTCGGGGAGGGTCAATCAGACTGGGCGCAGACTGAGGGCAGGCAGCCAGAGCAAGACAGGCAGCTCACATAGCTCAGACCAGAGGGGGAGGGGTACGATATCTGCCATTTCTGCAGAATCTACTATGCTTCAGTGGAAGCCAAAAAAGCAGGGGTAGCCATCCTCATCTCAGATTAAGCAAAAACAAAAATTGATCTAATTAAAAGAGATAAGGAAGGGCATTATATCCTGCTAAAGGGCAGCATCAATAATGAAGCAGTATCAATATTAAACATATATGCACCAAGTGGTGCAGCATCTAAATTCTTAAAAGAGAAATTAAGAGAGCTGCAAGAAGAAATAGACAGCAAAACTATAATAGTGAGAGATCTCAACCTTGCACTCTCAGAATTAGATAAATCGAACCACAAAATAAATAAGAAAGAAGTCAAAGAGGTAAATAGAATACTAGAAAAGTATGATATGATAGATCTTTGGCGAAAGCTAAATGGAGACAGAAAGGAGTATGCTTTCTTCTCAGCAGTTCATGGAACCTATACAAAAACTGACCATATACTAGGACATAAAAACCTCAAAATCAAATGCAGTAAGGCAGAAATAGTAAATGCATCCTTTTCAGACCACAATGCAATTAAAATTACATTTAATAAAAAGCCAGGTGAAAATAGACCAAAAATAATTAGAAACTAAAGAATGATTGGGTAAAACAGCAAATCATAGACATAATTAATAACTTCACCCAAGAAAATGACAATAATGAAACATCATACCAAAATGTTTGGGATACAGCCAAAGCAGTAATAAGGGGAAGTTTTATATCTCTACAGGCTTACTTGCATAAAATAGAGAAAGAGAGGGCCAATGAATTGGGCTTACAACTAAAATTGCTAGAAAAGGAACAAATTAAAAACCCCCAGACAAACACAAAACTTGAAATTCAAAAAATAAAAGGTGAGATTAATAAAATTGAAAGTAAAAAAAACTATTGAATTAATTAATAAAACTAAGAGTTGGTTCTATGAAAAAACCAATAAAATAGACAAACCCTTAGTAAATCTGATTAAAAAAAGGAAAGAGAAAAAGCAAATTGTTAGTCTTGAAAATGAAAAGGGAGAACTCACCACTAATCAAGAGGAAATTAGAACAATAGGAGCTAATTTGCTCAACTTTATGCCAATAAATTCGATAACTTAAATGAAATGGAAGAATACCTTCAAAAATATAGCTTGCCCAGATTAACAGAGGAAGAAGTAAGTAGTCTAAATAGTCCCATCTCAGAAAAAGAAATAGAACAAGCTATTAACCAACTCCCTAAGAAAAAATCCCCAGGACCAGATGGATTTACATGTGAATTCTACCAAACATTTAAAGAACAACTAACTCCAATGCTAAATAAACTATTTGAAAAAATAGGGATTGAACGAGTCCTACCAAATTCCTTTTGTGACACAGACATGGTACTGATACCTAAACCAGGTAGATCAAAAATTGAGAAAGAAAACTATAAACCAATCTCCTTAATGAATATTGATGCTAAAATTTTAAATAAGATATTAGCAAAAAGAATTCAGAAAATCATCCCCAGGATAATACACTATGACCAAGTGGGATTTATACCAGGAATGCAGGGCTGGCTTAATATTAGGAAAACTATTAGTATAATTGACCATATTAATAATCAAATTAATAAAAACCATATGATCATCTCAATAGATGCAGAAAAAGCATTTGATAAAATCCAACATCCAATCCTACTAAAAACGTTTGAGAGTATAGTAATAAATGGACTATTCCTTAGAATAATCAGGGGCGTATATTTACGACCATCAGTCAGCATAATATGCAATAGAGATAAACTGGAACCTTTCCCAGTAAGATCAGGAGTGAAACAAGGGTGCCCACTATCATCATTACTATTCCATATAGTACTAGAAATGCTAGCCTCGGCAATAAGAGCTGAGAAAGAGATTCAAGGAATTAGAGTAGGAAATGAGGAAATCAAACTATCACTCTTTGCAGATGACATGATGGTATACTTAAAGAACCCCAAAGACTCTGCTAAAAAGCTATTAGAAATTATTCAGAATTTTAGCAAAGTGGCAGGATACAAAATAAATCCACATAAATCCTCAGCATTTTTATACATTACCAACACAATCCAACAGCAAGAGATACAAAGAGAAATTCCATTCAAAATAATGGTCGATAGTATAAAATATTTGGGAATCCATCTACCAAAGGAAAGTCAGGAATTATATGAGCAAAATTATAAAACCCTTGCCACAAAAACAATGTCAGATTGAAATAATTGAAAAGACATTCAATGCTCTTGGATAGGCCAAGCGAATATCATTAAGATGACAATACTCCCTACACTAATCTATTTATTTAGTGCTATACCAATCAGACTCCCAAGAAACTATTTTAATGACCTAGAAAAAAATAACAACAGAATTCATATGGAACAACAAAAGGTCGAGATTTCAAGGGAAGTAATGAAAAAAAATTAAATGAAGGTGGTCAAGCTGTACCTGATCTAGAACTATATTATAAAGCATCAGTCACCAAAACCATTTGGTATTGGCTAAGAAATAGACTAGTTGATCAGTGGCATAGGTTAGGTTCACAGGGCAAGATAGTGAATAAAAAAAAATAGCAATCTAGTGTTTGATAAACCCAAAGATCCCAAATTTTGGGATACGAATTCATTATTTGACAAAAATTGCTGGGAAAACTGGAAATTAGTATGGCAGAAACTAGGCATGGACCCACATTTAACACCACATACTAAGATTAGATCAAAATGGGTCCATGATTTAGGCATAAAGAACGAAATCATAAATAAATTGGAGGAACATGGGATAGTCTACCTCTCAGACTTGTGGAGGAGGAAGGAGTTTGTGTCCAAGGGAGAACTAGAGACCATTATTGATCACAAAATAGAACATTTTGATTACACCAAATTAAAAAGTTTCTGCACAAACAAAACTAATGCAAACAAGATTAGAAGGGAAGTAACAAATTGGGAAAACATTTTTACAGTTAAAGGTTCTGATAAAGGTCTCATCTCCAAAATACACAGAGAATTGACTTTAATTTATAAGAAATCAAGCCATTCTCCAATTGATAAATGGCCAAAGGATATGAATGGACAATTCTCAGATGATGAAATTGAAATTATATCCACTCATATGGAAGTGTTCCAAATCACTACTGATCAGAGAAATGCAAACTAAGACAACTCTGAGGTATCATTACACACCTGTCAGATTGACTGAGATGACAGGAACAAATAACGATGAATTTTGGAGGGGCTGTGGGAAAACTGGGACACTGATGCATTGTTGGTGGAGTTGTGAAAGAATCCAACCATTCTGGAGAGCAATCTGGAATTATGCCCAAAAAGTTATCAAAATGTGCATACTCTTTGAGCCAGCAGTGCTACTGCTGGGCTTACATCCCAAGGAAATACTAAAGAAGGGAAAGGGACCTGTAGTGCCAAAATGTTTGTGGCAGCCCTTTTCATAGTGGCTAGAAACTGGAAACTGAATGGATGTCCATCAATTGGAGAATGGTTGGGCAAATTATGGTATATGAATGTTATGGAATATCATTGTTCTGTAAGAAATGACCAACAGGAGGAATACAGAGAGGCTTGGAGAGACTTACATCAACTGATGCTAAGTGAAACTAGCAGAAACAGGAGATCATTATACAGTTCAACAATGATACTGTATGAAGATGTATTCTGATGGAAGTGGATATCTTCAACATAGAGAAGAGCTAATCCAATTCCAATTGATCAATGATGGACAGAGTCAGCTACATCCAGAAAAGGAACACTGAGAAATGAGTGTAAACTGTGAGCATTGTTTTTTTTTTTTTTTTTTTTTTGTTTTGTTTTGTTTTGTTTTGTTTCCCTTCCCAGATTATTTTTAGCTTCCGAATACAATCCTTCCTTTGCAACAACAACAACAACAAAATTCTGTTCTGCACATATATATTGTACCAAGGATATACTATAAGATATTTAATATGTGTGGGAATGCCTGCCATCTAGGGGAGGGGTTGGAGGGAAGGAGGGGAAAAACTCGGAACAGAAGGGAGTTCAAGGGATAATGTTGTAAAAAAAAAGTTACCTATGCATATGTACTGTCAAAGAAAATGTTATAATTATAATTATAAAAATTAATAAAAAAAAATTAAAAAATAAAAATAAAAAAAATTTAAAAATTAAAAAAAAGAGAGATAAGGAGGAAAAAAAGAATATCTCTTCTTTGCAGAGGTGGAAGACTGTAGATTATTGCATAATGCTATAAGATTCATATGACATATGGATTAATTTTACAAAAACTATTTGCTATCTCTTGCTCTTTCTCTCTTTCTCTATCTCTCTCTTTCCCATCTCTTTTCATATAAGTCTCTCCTCCTCTCCCATCCTTTTCCTCTCTCCCTTTCTGTTTTCTCCTTCATTTTTTTTCTTTCTTTATTACAAAGATTGACTCTCCAGGTAGAGGCATTATATATGTGGAGAGGAGGGAGAATAAATAATTTTTTAAAAAAAAGATGTGTTGTTTGTGGGAGTGGTGGTTGGGTTGCTGGGAGAAGGTCTTCAGAACTCTGTAAGCATTCTGGTAGGGCTCTACATAATGACACTTCATGTACTAGAGTTTGGTTAGCCTGCTTCTGGAAATGATGATAATAAAAGGGTCTGCTTTTCCACTTCAGAGCATGTACAGATACTCTATGACTGTTTTTCTGTCTGTTTGCTTTGTGGTAAAGACCTTGGAACTAGAAATGAGTGTGTATACAAAAGCTATTAAACCTGTTCAAATCATGCTCTCTTTCTAGAAAACCCACAGGATTTATTGCTTTGAACATCAGCAACAAGTAGAATGGCCTGTATAGGCAGGACCCTCATTGGTGAATTACTTATATTACATAAATATATACATCTTAAAATCAATCACATGACTTTATGCTATTTGGGGTTTATCTGTTCATAACTGCAGAGTGTAAATTGTCTTCAATGCCTATTAAAACTGCCCAGTATCATACTTGTATGTTATGAATTGTTTTAGAATAAAAGCTGTGAATTTAAATAATTTAAATGTGCACTCTATCCTGGGAGATAGGTTTTGCTATTGCTTTAAGAGAAAAAAAAATCTCAACAAAGCTTAGAGAATTTTTACATTAATAAAAATAAGAAAATATTTGGATTAAAATAAGTTAGGTTAAAGGGGATGCTGTAATCTAGTACTACAAAATGACCAAGAAACAAGATAACTAATTATGTTCTTCTGAGTGAAAAATGTACATGATTGTATGGCTCCTATTGTAAGCTATATGGCTATTTAGTTGAGTAATAATTATTAGTAATTATTACAGAGAATGATGTTCAGTTGTTCAGATTGTGCAAAATGTAAGCTCATTTTAAGCCAGCCATTGCGAAGTACTTTTTCTATCATTAAGCAAGGCCAGGTCTCAGCTAATTGATACTTTTCTTCCTCTTTCTAGCTGTTAGCACTCCTATCTTTCTGAGATCACTTATGACCCTTCTGCAGGGGAAAAGTCATAGGACATTCTTCCTTTATCCTAATTGTTTTTACCTGCCTCTCAGGTGTTTTAAGGAGGATTCATCAAGAAGGATCACAAGGGAATATAAAATGGGATTGTGGAAGTGGGAGTGTGGATGGGGAGGGAGAGAGCCATGAGAGCAGGAAGGGATGCAATAATTGATGAAAAGGGTATCATTCCCACAAGTTCATAAAAAATTCTTATAATTTCATTTTGGTTCCACAAACCAAGTGTGGAATTGTTGGGGTAGTTTGTGTAAATTCTCTAGGTGGTGCAGTGTATTAGACTTACTGCCAAGAAAAAGTTTAGTGTGAATCAGTTAGTTCCTAGCAGTGTGATTCTGAGCAAGTCACTTACCTCTCTAAGCTTCAGTTTTTTTCATCAGTAAAAATGAGGATGATAATAGTATTTTGAGGTAGATAGAGAATATGGTAAATTGTTCTTCATTCTTAAAGAGGACCAATGATTTTAGGAGGGTAATGTATTGAGTTGCAAATGAATTGGATTTAAATGTGGCAGACCTGTACAAAGCCACCAGCTTCACTCTTTCTTCCAGAGCCATCTGGGTCCAGTAGGAAGATATACATAAGAAGGACTGGAGATGGTCCAGGGTGTAGTGGGAAGTTTCAGCCTTTTTTTTAAATCTAATTTGATGTTTATTTTTTCCCAATACATATGAAAACCATGTCAACATTCTTTTTTTCCCCAAACTTTGGATCCCAAATTGTCTCCTTTCCTCCCTACTTCCCCTCCTTGAGAAGCAAGCAATTTGATATAGATGGTACATATATAGTCATATAAAAATACATTTTCTACATAAGTCAACTTGTGAAAGAAAAACACAGACAAAAAAAACAAGAAAAAAGGAAGTAAATAAAAATATCTTTGATCTTCACTTAGGCTCTACCCTTCTTTTTCTGGAGATGGAGAGAATCTTTTCATCATAAATCCTATAGAATTATCTTGGAGCACTTTATTGCTGAAAATAGCTAAGTTATTCATAGTAGATCATTATACAATATTGTTCTCCTGGTTCTTCTCATTTCCCTTTTGCAACAGTTTATGTAAGATGTTCTATGTTTTTCCTGAGAGTATCCAGCTCACCATTTCTAAAAAATGCAATAATGTTCCATCACAATCATATACATTTTTGTTCAGCTATTCCCCAATTGATGGACATGCACTTAATTTTCAATTTGTTGCCACTAATAAAAGAGCTACTATATATATATATATATATATATATATATATATATATATATATATATATATATATGTGTGTGTGTGTGTGTGTGTTTGTGTGTGTGTGTGTGTGTATTTGTACACATTGGTCCTTTCCCCCTTTGTTTTTTACTTTGTTAGGATATAGTCTTAGCGCTCTTTTCACCCTGGAACCATGACCAGGGTCCCCTGCTCCCCCTGCTGCTACAAAGCCCAGCTATATTAATGCATCTCACACTGGGACTAATACTTTTGTCTGTGAGCCAGATGCAAAATGTAGGCAACGCAACAGAATTCTGTCCCTGGTGCCAGAAAAAGGGAGTCTAGCAAATGTCCTTCTGACCCATTGTCCAGTTCCCATTTCCACGTGCTGATAGAGAACTTTGCAAAGTGACAAAGCTGCCACTGCTTCAGTCCAGAGCCTCAAGGCTTGCTCTGGCTTTGCATTAGCATGACCTGTATTGGAACTGCATTCCTATTTCTCCCCTTGTGCAACACACTTTCTTGTAGAACTTTTAAGTTTCCTTGAGCTGGAAAGTATGTTTTCACTCTATCTTTTTGTGGGTTCTGCAGTTTCTATAATTTATATAATAATTACTTAAAAATATTTTTGAAGGGTTTGGGAGAGGGCACAGGCTTTACTCTGCCATGTTAGCTCTGACTTTTTTGCCTTTTTTTAAGTTAAGATCTTTCCTAGGTCTCACTTTGTCTGAGGCAACACTCATTCAGTCATTTAAGGCTAGGTAAGAATCAAGGCAAAAGATTAATTTGTCTACTCAAGAATTAATTGGAAAAGGAAAAGGAAAATTGTTTCTGGCCAGAACAGAAACAATTGCTATCTACATAAACTCTGAGTCTTTAAAACCCACACAAACAGCATGTGAGACTTGGGCTGGGACCTATTGTTAACCTGGAGTCAGGAAGACCTCAGTAGAAATTCACTTCAGATACTCCTTGAACTTAATCTTGTTTGCCTCAGTTTCCTAATGTGAAAATAAACTAGAGAAATAAATGGCTATTTTCTTTGAAAAGAAAAGTCCAAATGGGGTCATAGTCAGACATGACTCAACAACAATAACATGCCAGTCATTTTTCACAAATATTATCTCATGTAATCTTCACAAAACCCTGAGCTACATGTCCTATTATTGTCCTAATTTTACAGTTGAAGAGACTGAGGCAAGCAGATGTTAAATGGCTTGCCCAAGATCACACTGCTAGGAAATGTTAGAGGGAGATTGGACCCAATGCTCAATCCATTTCACTTAGATATATTTTCACAAGCTGTTGTGAGGATCAAATGAGATAATATACATTAAAAAGATGGAGTGCTATATAAATTCTAACAATTATTTTTGTTTTAACTTTGATTTTATGCTAGTTCATAGAATATTATATTTAGAATCTTAGAGGTTATCCATTCCAAATTCCCAATTCTTTTCTTTTTTTAGCAGATGTAAAACAAGAAAAGTTGACTTTCTGAAGATCACATGGAGTAAGAGAGCAGAAGTAAGATTTGAATGCATTATCTCAATTTGTATCTAAGCAGTTTTATTTGTTATCATCATCCTGTGGTGGTATACAAAAATGCTAGCAGACCAAGGAAAATAAAAGTAGGTAAGGGAACATAATTTATGTCTGACAGTATTTTACTAAACTTTCTCCATGATAGCTTCTAGATAATATTTGTCTCTCAAGGAAGGACTTTGGATCCACCATAGGATCTCAGCTTTAGGCCTCCCTATTGGCATCTGACACACTCTTTCAGATCTTCCAGAAAGTTGGTTTATTCCTGGTTTCTGATGCCATGCTGAGATAAGTAACTTCATTTGAAATGTATTCTTCATCCCTTGACCAGCCAGGAAGTCCATTAAAGGGTCATACAGGACTCAGTCCAAGGAATATGTATTCATCATGTAGTCTGTGTCCTTCCAGATGGATTCTCTGGTGGGCTAAAAACTAACTGCCCAGATGGGAAAAATGTCACTTTCTTCCTGTTGAACCTTGTCCTCTAGATAGTGGCAGTTCAATTCAAGGGCTTTCTTGGTTTCATCCATCACAATCTCCATCACAAAGTTTGGGATTGATATAAATTCAGTATCTTCTAATCTTTCTCAACAGTATTTCCATTGTACCACACTGCCTATTTTTTTTAATCTATTTAACTGCTTTATATTGACCATTTGGAATCTATTATTTTAACTCTGAATTATGAGATACAGGAGTCTAACATGTCATCCATATTCTTTCCAAAAGCAACCTTCTCATTGAATTGCTCCATTCAATCACAAATAGCCAGCATGAGAATGTTTTCCTCTATGAGCTCCCTTAGCTTCCTCACAGAGCATTTAGAGTCCAGAATCCAAAGATAGACCCAGAAACTGCCTGCCTATCCTTCCTCACTCTTCCTAAGGAGTCTCTCCACTCTGGTCCCTTTGCAAGCTTGCTTTTTCTGTCTTTCTTTTGCTTCTGGCTGTTCACTTAAGGATCTTTTCATCCAGCTTATTTTTGTGTTAGTACTCTAATTAGGAAAGCCTTACAGAGATGCAGGGACTAGGTTAACTATCTTAAAAGCCATTGTATGTTGTGTGTTGTTCCAGTTGCTGATGGAAATGGCATTAGCCTAAGCACTAAGGAATAGGAAGAATGTTTTCCCAATTGTTGTTTGCATAATTAGGTTGACCTTAGGGTTATTGCACTGTATGGGGAGATTTGGTGATTTAGTTAGTTAAGGGTCAGAACAAAGTTTCTCAGGACAAGGTATAACTATAAATTTCTTCTTGGAAGCTTCCTCTGACATGAGTATAAAATATTTTTATGCCTTTAATGAACCACTGTGCAGTACAAAGAAAAGTATCATATTGTGTGTGTTTCTTTCACTTTTGTAAGGTATGAATATCCTTGATACCTTGTTGGGGAGTAAAGGGATGCATTATTTATTAATGACTGATTCATGGGGCATGAGCCAGAAATGCCAGGGCATTCTGACACAAACATTAACATATGTTTTTCTTCCTTCCTCTTAGAAGGAATTAGAAATGGATTGTTTCTCTGTTGAGAAAAGAGAACTTCCTGTGACATTGTTAACAACTGAGGGTGAGTAGTATCCTGACCTTTTGGGTTTTTTTTTTCTCTTCATTATATATGGTATATAGAGTGAATATATTTTGTACTCTAAGATGGTTTCTGGAATGTATTCATTACATAAGTAGAAACAACAATATTTTGTTGGACACCCAACTGGAATTAGGGTTATTTGGATAATTAATGTATATATGAAGAGGGTTGTGGTCCCTTTAAGAAACTAGTCCTTTCATATTGATTTATTCCTTTCTGATTCCCAGCCCCCTCCTCCCTGAAGCATTATCAATTCAAGAAGCTAGGACCTTTGATTCACAAATCCTGGTCAAAAGCACCCCTTTGAAGTCCAATAGGAGATCCAGGCTCTCACAGCCCCCATAGGATCTGAGCCAACTTGGGACTCCACCCATCGGACCCTTTAGCTAAATCTCTCATTTTTAAAGAGCCAAGCTGGAGTCCTCTCTTTGCAGAGATTCCAAACATGCCAGCCTTATGTATGACCACTTGAATAATATTTTCAGTGCCCTCTTATCTCTACCTTCACCTATTTCCTTAACTAGACTTTAACCTTACTTCCAATCCCCATATTAAACCTCTTTTATCAATCTAGGTTTTCCCAGCTGTAAATTCCTTTACAGGGGACTCTTGCACCACTACTAGACTTCATTTAACTCTGTATCCTTGCGCCGAGTCCAAAGAGTTTGCAGGAGAGCTCCATTTGACTCCCTGTACCCCAAACCTGCCACTAGACCTCAATTAAACTGTAATTACATTTGGGTATCCCAAGTCTAGACCTCATCATATATAGGTATAGATATACCTATATATGTAAATATACATACACATAAATATATAAATTATATAAATAACTGATTGATTCCAGTTGGGTATCCAACATAATATGCTTATGAAGGAACTCCTATACGTTCCTATATCAATCTATTTTATGTTTCTTTTTCACTTTGTCCAGTGTAATATTCTTCTCTAAAATATAATGTTCTCTGGGAGCAAGTTTCTTGGGGGGCTTCATGTCAATTAGAGAATCATTATCTCATTGGTTCTACTGTCTTAGTACCTTGTAAGAATCCTAACAGCCCAAGATTTTTATCTGCATTATAAGGAAATGAACAGTAAACAGCTCAAAAATGAGGAGAGTTAGGAATCATAAAATGTGTATGAGACTTTAGATGCTAACTAGTAATAAGACATAATATTTTTAAATTTGCATAATATTATACATACATTTTCTCATTTGATTTTTCCAATACTCATGTTAAATCGAGTGACGTTAATGCCCCCATTTTACCAGTAAGGAAACTAAGTTTGAGAGTTAAGGGTCTAATGGTCTCACATAGCTAGTGGGCACTTGATGTGGTATTTGGAAACTTTAATCCAGAGAATTTCAAGTAGGTTCCTCAAGTTATTTTCTCTTTCTACTAATGTCTCCTTCTCATCTCCAGCTCCTTGTTGAACTTCCAGGAACGCTCATGAGGAAAATTAATATATGTAAAGTGCTTTGTGAGCTTAGTTGTATCACTGTGTCAACATGGAAATAAATAAATGCATATTTGTGATAAAATCTGAACTCCTTAAAGACAAGAATTAGGACAGAGAAAGGGTTAAGGATTGAACTTGTGATTTAATTAGTATAGAAAATTCTCAGGAAGAAAACTTTCTCCTTACCCTTTTGTGTAAAATCACTTTTAGAATAAGTTAGTGGTTCAGTAACCATAGCCAGTGTGTATCAGAAACAGAAGTTGAATTCAGGGCTTCCTAATTCTGAGGTGATTCTCTATTCACTATTCTTGCCAAGGAGAGCTATGTCAAGGCCCAGTGAAGTTATTTCGCTTGTTGTAATATCCTAGCATTAACCAAAACACAACCTTAATCCTTCAGTAAAGTCAAGATCTTATACATCTGGCTCCCTGAAGTTGAGAAGGACGTGAAATTACTACTTTTTTCTTTTGAAAATGTCAAATGGTACTTTTGGAGTTGTTATTTCAGGAGACTTTATTAATAGCAAAATTTTATCCCTGGCTAAGAATAGATGAGATGAACATCTCTCAGGATCATAGAATAATAGGTGGAAGCTACTTTAGCCAGTTCAAATTCATTTTATAGGTAGTAGGGAACTATCAAATTAATCAATCTTTCTTTTCCCCAACTGTCAAGTAGCATCTAACAAGACGCTACACCTTATATTCTGAAATTTTTATCAGATTCAATAGAATGAAAGGCATTAAATTGAGTACAAAATGCCCCTAAACCAATTTGAAAGGAATAAAAGCCTCCCAATTAGATTAGATGAAATGAAATGATGCTGCTCAGGGTGTATCAGGATTGGATAAAAAGATGTAGTCATGCCTTATGAGTCTTATATAAGAAGCAAACCAATTAATAATTCAAGCATTTTCGTGTTTGACAGCCCTAAAAGAGAATGGTCTGGTCAAGTCCCTGAGAGGGGAACTTGGGAGGCAAGAAAAAGAGCCTCTAACTTCTCTTCCATCCTCCACAGGAGTGAACTTTTAAAATTTCCCCCAAAAAATCTAAAAAATGTTAGCTAAAAGACTTTCAGAATCCTTGTTACTCACTTTGTCACATTGTACTTTGATCTTTAACTTATTTTCTCTTGTACTCAGCATAAATTTGTGGGAGAATATGTCACTGAATTGGTAGATTCTGTAGGCAATATTTTCTTCATTTTAAAAACAAATAACTTTTTATTTTCAAAATACATGCAAAGATACCCTTCAACATTCACTCTTGCAAAACCTTGTATTCCAATTTTTTTCTCCCTCCCTTTTGCCATCTCCTCTCCTAGACAGCAAGTAACCCAATATATGTTAAATGTGCAATTCTTCAATATATATTTCCATATTTATGAAGCTGCCCAAGAAAAATCAGATCAAAAAGGGAAAAAAAAAAGTAGAAAGCAAACAACAAAAGTTAAAATGTCATGTTGTGATCCATATTCAGTTCCCACAGTCTTCTCTGTGGATGCAAATGGCTCTCTCCATCACAAGTCTACTGGAATTGGCCTGAACCATCTCATTGTTGAAAAGAGCTAAGTACATCAAAATTAATCATCACATAACCTTGTTGCTATGTACAATGTTCTCTTGAACAACCTTTTCTTTCTATACTATTCTAGTAAAAGTTGGTTTAAAACACTAATAAATCTGGTAGGCTAATTTATATCAAATGATGATCATTGGGGGAAACATCAGTAAGTGATATAGTATTAGGAAAAAAATGTCCAATCCATCAGGGTTAAAGGTTGCTGATATATGTGAAATAACTGGGTTTCTGGGTGAAAAAAGTACACAAGACCCACTTCTAAGTTTAAGCTACATTCCTGTCTGTCACTTTTTTAACTTTAGACAGTCAACAAAAAACTAAATTCTGATTTGTGGCATTTGCCAGTTTTTAAGGTGTAAAAATTCTTATAATAAAAACTTGTCAGTTCTCAAGAGTTGGTACACGTTGAGTTCCACACATCGTTTAATAACAGAGAACAGTAAGTGTAGTTCAATCTATATCTGAACAGAAGTCATGATTAAAAGTATTTTCTTGAAAATATCCAGGAATATTTTTAACTATATACTGAACCATATCATTTAATGGTATAAGAAATTTTAATAAATGTTTTATTGATACCTATATATATATATGTATATATACATATATACACTTTTTCTTTTTTAAAATAATAGCTTTTTCTCAAAATACATGCAAAGACAGTTTTCAACATTCAAACTTGCAAAACTTTGTGTTCCAAAATTTTCTCCTTTCCTCCCTACCTCCTCCCCTAAACAGCAAGTAATACAATACAGGTTAAACCTATGCAATTCTTCTAAACATATTCCCACATTTATCATGCTGCACAAGAAAAATCGGATCAAAAAGGAAAAAAATAAACATAAAGCAAACAACAACAAAGATTAAAATGCTATGTTGTAATCCATATTCAGTTCCCAGTGTTCTTTCTGGATGCAAATAGCTCTTTACATCATAAGTCTAGTGGAATTAGCCTGAATCACCTCAATGTTGAAAAGAGCCATCACAGTTGATCATCACATAATCTTCTTGTTTCTGTATACAATGTTTTCTTGGTTCTACTTACTTCACTTAGCTATATACATACATATATATATATATATATATATATATATATATATATATATATACTTTCTAAAGCGTCTCCTGATTAATTACCAAAAAATCTTCAAAAAAAGGAAGTTAATCTAATGTAAACTGCTCTTGAGGAAGCCATGAAGGATCTTAATTATTTTGCCTTCTCTTTGTAAATGATTAAAAACACATCATTTAATAATGTCATAAAATTTTGATAGAAATAATTATCATGATCAATGACTTAAAATTTGTAAATTCCATATCTTTTTTTTAGAAAATTAGGAAAACATTTACTTTTCTTCAGCTTCCTAGGCTTTTCATGTTTTATTATGATTTGTCAAAGACTTTAAATACCATATGCCCATTCTTTTAGTCTATTTGGTGAAAAGGAGTTCATTCAAGCCCAGTAAGTTGAACTCATTAAGAACATCTATGAGTTCCCTTACCATCACTTTATTCATCTTCGTTTTTACCTTTGTTAATTTTTATTCTATTCATTCCAGTCCAAAGATCATTCTTCTTGGTAGGAAGATAGAAATGTTTTTCCATTCTCCATTATCACATCCTATATACTCTTATCAATGAGCCTATCCATTCTTTGATCTTTGTCTTGCTTACAAATGTAGCCTTCCCCAAAAAAAAAATCTTTTTTGTTACTCTTTGTATTCAATGAAAGTTCTAATTCACATGAACACCCTTTGTATATAATTATTTCAGAATTATGCCAATGTTTTGTTTCAATCTTTTATATAAATCTTTTGCAAACCTAATTCAGCTCTGTGGAAGTACCACTGTGGTTGCTACATCTATTTTCTATGACTTACCTTATCAGATGCTGCACAAAATAAGCCTGTTTGTTGAAAGAAGACAATGAAGAGCTTGCAGTAAGTCAAAGTTCTGTTTACTCCCAGATACCTTTTTCTGTTGTTTACTGGCTGATCTCGCTGACCTGTGCCCTGCCAAACTGGCCTAAATTAACCCTTGCAATTAACTGTTCTTGAAAACAACTACTTTTATGTTCACCTGTTCCTGGGAAAGACTGTCCATTCTTTGTCCCAACCCTTACTTTAATTTATCCTGTGTGGTTTTTGAGTATAAATCTTCTCTGACTCTCCTAGGTTGTAGATTTCTTTGCATTTTGTATGGGGAGCTTTGAAAAAAATGACTGATTTTCCCCCTAATAAGATTTTGCTGCTTTCAGCCTAGTTGGACACCTTTGAACCAGGGTGTCACCTGGTTGAAATTTCATATACATCAACTTTCTATACTTGTGTACGCACATCACTGTTTTTAGATGCTCATCTTTATTTTCCTCAGTTGAAATTATTTCTGTTTCTTTAGAGAGCTTTTTAGGTACCTAAGTTGTGGTGTATAAATATGTCATGCTATTATACTATAAGAATGATGAGCAAACATATTTCAGAAAAACCCAGAAAGACTTACTGATGTTAAGTGAAGTGAGTGAACCAGGAGAACAATTTACACAGCAACAGTTACAGCAATGATCAACTATGATAGATTTAACTCTTCTCAGCAATATAGTGACCCAAAACAATCCCAAAAGACTTATGATGGAAAATGTTATTCACATACAGAGAAAGAATTGTGGATCAAATGCTGATCAAAACATAATATTTTCACTTTTTTTTTTGCTTTTTTTGCAGAGTATTTCCCCTTTTGTTCTGTTTCCTTCTTTCACAACATAACTAATGTTGAAATATATTTAGCTTGTTTGTACAAGTATAATTTATATCAGATTGCTTGCCATTTGGGAGAAAAGTGTGGAGAGGAAGAGAAGAAGAAAAATTTGAAGCTCAAAATCTTATAAAAAATTATTGTTGAAAACTATCTCTATATATAACTGGGAGAAATAAAATACTACTTTAAAAAAATCTCATCCCACTAAATCTCAGTGATATCTTTGAGATTAAATTCATCAGCTAGTACTGGTTTATCTTGTTCATTACTCATACTTTGGGCATGTTCTATAGGTTTTATAACTAGTTCTCTTCACTGTTATCATCTGTGATTTTCTTCCTATGTTATACTTGCTATTTTGGTGTGGCTGATAAATATGAAATATTTTCTTCCTTTTCTTTCTCTTCTCAGTGTACCATATACCCCTAATTCAACAATAACAACAACAAAAACCCATTAAATTCCAACTATATGAAATATATAGTGCTGGGCCCTCAGGGGAATATACAAAGATATATTGGAGAGATCACTGTCTTAAAGGAGCTAATATATTAATAAGGAGAGACTACACACCCACATACACACACACATATATATCTCATAAATCAGGGTATGATAAGAATAAGAAAAAAGCAACAGTATGCTTGAAGTTTAGATGAGGAAGCTGAAAGGTGAAACAAGTTAACATTTAAAAAATATATATATTTTTCCAATCTTAGTTTTAATAGACCCAAAGCCCATTGATGTGATTCCTGCCTCTTCTGAATTACTTTGTTTGGACCTTTGTGAAAGTGTAATTATTTACATACTTATAACTATAATTATAGTTATTTGCATATCTTAGGATTTTTTTTTTTGTTTTTTGTTTTTTTACTATACTGTAAGTTCCATAAGGCCAGAGACTGTATCTTACAGGAATGTAGATTTAGAGCTAGACAAGATCGTTGGGGTCATCTGACCTAGTCTTATCACTTGACAGTAAAGAAACTGAGGTTCATTGATGATGTTCAGGTATAAGTCACAGTGCCATGTAAACCCAGAATCTCTGGCTCCAAATTCATCCCTCATTTCACTGAAATATCATTCTTCTCACTTATTTTATTTTGCTCCTTGTACATCTTGTGTATTGTAGATACTTAATATATCAATTAAATTTAAATGTACTTGTATTTATCAACTAAATTAATCAATTAAAAATTCAATACATCGAAAATCTGCATCAGTTTCTGGAAAAATAATGAAGACTGAAGAGAAAATGTGGAAATAAGATGATGATATAGATTGTTTGGAATTTGCTCACCTTGCTTTTCCCAACACATAATACATCAAATTCTTGGTGAGCTATATAATTATAGACTTAATGCAAAAGGAGCACATTGTTTTGAGCTGGCGTTGCTAATGGAAGAATTAGCTAATCTTAGGTTGAAGCAAAGCTCTTGAAGAACACTTGTGAATAATTTGTGAATTTATTTCTTTCACTTCAATTACTTGGCATTTTCAGCATGTAATCCACAAAGAGTAGAACCACAGTCTCATTTGTAATATGATCCACCTGTGTATTGAGACACTAAAA
The DNA here is from genome assembly GCF_048593235.1 of Sminthopsis crassicaudata. Classification (NCBI taxonomy): domain Eukaryota; kingdom Metazoa; phylum Chordata; class Mammalia; order Dasyuromorphia; family Dasyuridae; genus Sminthopsis; species Sminthopsis crassicaudata. Next base: position 384,648,254 of record NC_133620.1, on the reverse strand, counting down.
GTTAAATCTACCTTAGGTCAGAAAACAATTAAAAATAATTTCTTTTATCTGTCACTGTCTCCTTGACATTCCCAATGCACTACTTCCACTTTCATGTTTTTGTATAAATGATGGCCTTCGAAAAGGAGAAACAAAAACACCAAAAAAACTATTGATAAAGTAGATCATCTGGCTTCTCCACCACATGAAAGCAACTGGACATAGGAGAAAGATCATAGTCAAATACAAATGGAAAATACATTCTCCATTTTCCCTTCTACCTCTTGGAGTCCCTCTTCCAAAAGCTAAATTCATGTATGACCTCTTACAGGAATCCTTTTCAGATCTTCCTCTTTATTGATCCCTCTCAATTGTTTATACTCTTTCTAACACCTTTCCTCTGGAACAGTTATTTTGTCTCTACTTGGCTTGAATTATTGTTGTTGTTGTTTTTGTTAAATTTACCTAATTATGTGCATTTTCTTCTTAGTGGAATATAAGCTCTTCAACCACAGAGATATTTTTAAATCCCCAATACCTAACACAGTATGAAATTGTAAAATGCAGAGTAGGTACTTAAATGCTTATTGAATTAAATCCAATTTCATTCAGTCTTTTAAATCAATTTTAAATCACTACACCTAATTGTTATTTAAGTACATAATTATAAAGGGATTCACAAATAGAATATTTAGCAATAACAACAATAGCTCACATTCATAATATATATTATATATGTTGGCAAAGTATTTTCCTTACATTAATCCTATGAAATATACAATTAAATTGTTATTATTCTGATTTCATAGATGAAACAAACACCTGGAAAATAACTTGCCTAAATTTATGGATCAATATTTGAAACCAAGTTTTTGTTCTCTAAGCTCAAGATTCTTTATATTACAAAATATTAGCTTTCAAAAAAAATCAATTAACAAGTAATAATTGAGCACCTTCATTAGAGACAGATATGCAAGAGAATCTGTGTCTAATTCACAAATCCAACAATTCCTGGAAAAGGACAAAAAGAATTTAAAAAATTAAATAAGAGAGGTATAATTATGTTGATTATATTTAAAACTCCAATTAAGTTGTGAAAGAACAAAAGAACAAAAAAAAAAAAAAAAAAAAAAACATGATAAAGGAAAGGAAAACAAAGTGAAGATAATATGTTTTAATCTGCCTTCAGACTCCCTGGTTCTTTCTCTGGATGTGGATAGCATTTTCCTTCATAAGTCTTTTGGAATGATTTTGGAATATCGTATTACGGAGAAGTGTTAAGTTATTCATAGTGATAAGGTGTGGTAATAAGGGACAGAGATCCCCTCTGCTGGGAGACACAGGTCCAAGTGCAAAAGAATTGCAAACCCCAAAATCCGTGGCAAAAAGGAAATTTTATTGTTTTATTGTTCACTAAGAAGCTCTCTTAGTGGGCAAATCCCTAATGATGAGATTTGCAAAGAGTGTGTAAACAGAAACTTATTTTATAACCAAATCTTGGCCAGGGGGCTAGGGGCAGTTTGAGCTGATCATCAGACCAAGATCTCCAATTGAGTGAAACATTTTGAAGGCTTTTCCCTAGAGACTGGAATTTCCTGAAGTGGATCTGGGCCACCAGAAAAGATCAATGGAGGATGATTTGACCAAGCTCTTCAATTGAATAAAATCATTTTGAAAGCTTTTCCCCAAAGACTGGAATTTGCTGAAAAGGATCAGGGCCACTCCTAAAAGACCAATGGAGGGTGATTTGATCAAGATCTCCAATTGAATGATGCCACTTAAAAAAAAGCTTGTCCAGGAAAGTATGCTTTTTCACAGACTTTTCAGAGTCTGAGACCCCAAATCTAATTTCAGGGTTCACTCCTGTCAATAGTTGATCATCATAGAACATTGATGTAGTATACACAATGTTCTCCTTGTTCTGGTCACTTCAATCAGGGTCATTTTATATAAGTCTTTTCAGATTTTTACAAAATCCATCTGTTCATGAGTTTTTATAGAATAATAATATTCCATTACATTCATATACCACAATTTGTTCACTTATTCTCATTGATAGACACTCTCCCAGCTTCAGATTTTTTTGCCATTACAAAAAAAGAGTTGCTATTTTTTATGCATGTAGGTTCTTTTCACTTTTTATGATCCTTTTGAAAAACAGACCTAGAATAGTATTGCTGGATCAAAGTTTGTGTCTAATTTTATAGTCATTTGGGCATAGTTACAAATTGTTCTCCAGAATGTTTGTATCAGTTTATAACTCTACCAACAATGTGTAGTGTCCCAATTTTTCTACATCTTCCATTTATAATTATCCTTTTCTCTCATACTAGCTAATCTGATGGGTGTGAGGTGGTATTTCAGAGTTGTTTTAATTCATAGTTCTCTAATCAATAATGATTTAGATCATTTTTTAAATACAATACATGGCTTTAATTGTTTATATTCTTTGGCCATTTATCAATTGGGGAATGACTTGCACTCATGAGTTTGACTCAGTTCTCTCTCTTTCTCATATATATCTATATATACATATATATGTATATATAGATATGTATATGAAATGAGTCTTTTTAACAGAAATGCTGGCTGTAAAAATTGTTTCCCGATTTTCTATTTTCCTTCAAATCTTAATTGCATTGGTTTTGTTTGTAGAAAACTTTTTCTAATTTAATATAATCTAAATTATCCAATTTGCATTTCATAATGTTTTCTATTTCTTTTTTGGTCATAAATTCTTCCTTTCTCCATAAGTTTGACTATGGAGGTAAACTATCCCTTGCCTATAATGTCATTTATGTGTAAATCATATACCCATTTTGACTTTATCTACAGATACAGTATGACATGTTGGTTTACACCTAGCATCTATCATACTATTTTGCAGTTTTCCGAGTAGTTTTCTTCTCCAAAAAGCTGGAATCTTTGGACTTATCAAATAGTAGATGACTATAGTCTTTTACTACCATGAATTATATCCCTAGTCTTTTCCACTGCTCCTTCACTCTCATTTCTTAGTCAGCACCAAGTAACTTTGATGATTGCTGCTTTATAATATGAAACTAATTTCTTAAAAATTAGAATCAGGGACTAAAAGATAATGACAACAGGAGACAAAAAGAAAGAATAATACAAAATCAAAAGAATGAAAAAATTAGCAGAAAAAGTAAAATACCTTCTGGGAAAAACAACTTATCTGGGAAACAGATCAAGAAAAGATAATTTCAGAATTATTGAACTGCTTAAAAGTCATCATTGAAAAAAAAAGAACCTAGACATCATATTTCAAGAAATTATCAAGGAAAATTGTCCCGATATTTTAGAATCAGAGGATAAAATAGAAATTGTAAGATCCACCAATCACCTGCTGAAAGAGATCCCAAAATGAAAACCCTCAGGAATGTTATAGCCAAATTCCAGAATTACAGGTCAAAAAAGAAAATGTAGCAAGCATCCAGAAAGAAATAATTCAAATACAATGGAACTAAAGTAAAGATCACAAAATATTTAATTTGTTTCACATCAAAGGAGAAAAAATTTGGAATTTGATATGTCAGAAAGCAATAGGATTACAAGCAAGAATAATCTACTTAGCAAAATGAATTTTAAAAAATAATCCTTGAGGGGGGAGATTGATATTTAATGAAATAGAATACTTTTAAGTATTCCTGATGAAAAGAAAAGAGCTTAATAAAATATTTGACCTTCAAATACCAAACTAATGAGACACATAAAAGTTAAACATGAAAGAGAAAGCATAAAAGACCCTGTAAGATTAGATTGTTTATATCGCATATTTCTTAGTTGTGATCTTTAGAAAAAAGAAGAATGAACTAATCTCTTTTCCATTTGATAAACTCTTAAATATTTGAAAATAGCTATTGCATCCTTCTTAAGTCTTTTCTTCTCCAGCTAAAATATGCCTAGTTTCTTCAACATATAATATGACTCCAAACCCTTTCACCATCCTAGTTATCATCTTCTTAATGCTGTTCTGTTTATCAAAGTTTGTACTAATTATAATCCATTCTAGAACTGAATACAATTCTTTAAATATAGTCTGACTGAGGCAGAATACTGAGGGGGGAGATAATCACCTCTACAAAAATTGAGCTTGAATTATTGACAGAAACCAGTTTTAGATAGATAGATAGATAGATAGATAGATAGATAGATAGATAGATAGATAGATGGATGGATAGATAGATATAGATATGTAATTTGAAGGGCATTATTGGGCCCTCTGTATTCAAAACTGGCTGGCAAAAGTATCTGAAATCTTCAAAATCAGAATAATTTTTACAAAAGGTTGAAAGTTCTACTCATTAGAAGTCAAAGAATTGTAGCCCTTAAAAGAGAGTTTTCTAACAGTCAATGACAGTGCATCCACAAAACCCCAGGGAGCAATTTGCATGAGCCAGTTCAACTAAAGATTGATTAGTGACATATTATGTCTATAGTAAGTGATTGTATATCTGTTATGCTGCATTCAGAAATAAATTTGGGTGGTTGAATTTTTTGCAGAAACTTCTTAAAATTTAAGCCTACTCCTCCATGTGACTGAAATGGAGAGGAATGTGTGCCTTCATTTAAGGATGTTCTTGAATTGTGATCAATGCATTACTTTTTCAACAAATTTTTTTAAAATATTTGATATTACTCAAGACAGCTAGGTGAAACACAGAATACTGAGTCTGGAATCAGAAAGACCTGAGTTCAAATTTAGGAGCCCCTTAGATGCTAAGTGATCCTAGGAAAATCATTTAAATTCTTTTTAGCTCAGTTTCCTCAGTTATAAAATAAGGATAATAATATCCCCCTTTCAGGGATATTGTAAAGATCAAATGAGATAATAATTGTAAATTACTTAGCATAGTGCCTGAAACATAGTAGGCACTATACAAAATCTAGCTATTATTATTATCATTAAATGTTGTTAGGGTAGGCAAGCTAATTACTATGTCAATGATATTGGAGAGATACCCATTTGATTTGCCATTAATAATGGGAGATTATACAAAAATAAGTGCTTAAGAAATAGCAGTAGAATTAACTCCAATACTTTTCTAGGGGACACCTTTAACCCTGGAAGTGTAAAGGCGTAGCTAGCTGCCTTTTGGGGATTTGATTTGGTATTGTGAATAAGAATTGGTATGAGGATTCTCAGAGTAAATAAGGCTAAAGATTCTCTGATAGTAAGAACTTAATAAAAATTCAATTTAATTCAACTCAATTCAACTGAAGTACAGATAAGAGGGAACTGTGATGGGAAGAATACACAGTATAAGTTATTAGCTAGAGAAATTTTCATAAACCTACAAAATCTTAGAGTTTTATATATATATATATATATATACACACACACACACATACACACACACACACAGAGAGAGAGAGAGAGAGAGAGAGAGAGAGAGAGAGAGAGAGAGAGAGAGCACCATATCTATATAAAAGTACTAACTTGGAGTTAGGAGAACCTGAGATCAATTCCTGCCTCAGAAACTTACTCTCTGGTGACTCTGGACAAATCCCTTAGTTATTACCTCCCTCAATTTCCTTATTTGTAAAATCTAATACAATAGCACTCACTTTCTAGAATTGTTGTGAGGATCAAATGAGAAAATAATGTACAGCACTTGGAAAATCTTAAAGAATTATATAAATGGGAGATATTATAATCTATGCCCATACCTATATCAATTTTTTATATTTAGTTACACATCTATTTCTATATGTCAGGCATAGTTATTTTTTTCTAAAATGTTTTCACATTATTGTTAAGGTGTGCTTCATATTTTGCATGTCTGAATGATATATAGAGCCTCATATATCTTGAGAAATATTTTTATATGTATTGTACTTTTGATTTTGTTGTTATCAAACCATAAAATTAAAATTTTCCAGCTAGTTGCTACTGCTCTTTTAAGAGAGAAAGGCTGTGGTAGGAAGGGAAGAGAAATAAATTGGGGATTAATGAAAACATCTAATTGTTACCAAATGAAATCTTAAATTGCTTTATAAGGTTAGAATTTGTTTGCAATTGAAATTAATTCCAAATTTTCTAATTAATATACAAAAATAGAAGACAGTAATGATTAATTCATGAAATATTTACTGAGCATTGACTATGTTGTAAGCATGGAAGTTATATTACATGGGAGGTCATTCAAGACATGGTATTGGGTCCTGGTTTCCTGTGGAGTAGTGTAAAGTAGAGGGGGGAAAAGAGGATAAGGACAATATGTACAAAAAGTGAGCAGAAATTAACAGATACTACGCATGGGATGTTGGTTGTAGGACATGGTCTAAACAAACAGAAACAGCTGTGCTGAGATAAGAGCCAGGAATCAGCAAAGGCAGCCAATCCAGAGAGCTAAGGAGAAAGGTTTGAAATAAATCTGAGAGTAAAAGTAATAAAGGTGGATTAAAGCCAACAATTATCATGGGGTGATGGGAAGCATAAATTATGTGCAAGTGATAGTTTATCTCTCACAAGAAATGAGCATCCTCATAAGTTGGTAGTGGGTTAGCCATATTCTCTGCTCACTCAATTGCAACAATGCATCTATGGGTTCCTATTCTCAAGGATTTTAGATGCTAATGAAGGAAATAGGATCCAGGCACAAATATGTGCAATGAAAGTCAGTATTTGACAAATTCTACATGAATGGCACAAGTTAAGTATAACAGGAATGCAGAGGACATAGAATCGTAGCTGGGATAATCAGGAAAAATATTGTAGAAAAGAAGATATGATCTATAGTTTAAAGAATGGATGGGAGTTTGATTTGTGAAGATGGAATAGCGGGATATTCTTTTTTTTATTATTATATATTTTTTATAATATTAACCCTTGTATTCATTTTTTCAAATTATCCCCCCCCCATCCCTCTACTCCCTCCCCCCGATGACAGGCAATCCCATACATTTTACATGTGTTACAATGTAACCTAGATACAATACATGTGTGTAAATACCATTTTCTTGTTGCACAATAAGCATTAGATTCCAAAGGTACATGTAACCTGGGCAGACAGATATTAGTGCTAACAATTTACATTCACTTCCCAGTGTTTCTTCTCTGGGTGTAGCTACCTCTGTCCATCATTGATCAACTGGAAGTGAGTTGGCTCTTCTTTATGTTGAAGATATCCACTTCCATCAGAATACATCCTCATACAGTATTGTTGTTGAAGTGTACAGTGATCTTCTGGTTCTGCTCATTTCACTCAGCATCAGTTGATGTAAGTTTCTCCAAACCTCTCTGTATTCCTCCTGCTGGTCATTTCTTACAGAGCAATAATATTCCATAACCTTAATATACCATAATTTACCCAACCATTCTCCAATTTATGGACATCCATTCATCTTCCAGTTTCTAGCTACAACAAAAAGAGCTGCCACAAACATTTTGGCACATACAGGTCTCTTTCTGCTCTTTAGTATTTCTTTGGGATATAAGCCCAATAGTAGCACTGCTGGGTCAAAGGGTATGCATAGTTTGATAACTTTTTGGGCATAGTTCCAAATTGCTCTCCAGAATGGCTGGATTCTTTCACAACTCCACCAGCAATGTATTAGTGTCCCAGTTTTCCCACATCCCCTCCAACATTCATCATTATTTGTTCCTGTCATCTTAGCCAATCTGACAGGTGTGTAGTGGTATCTCAGAGTGGTCTTAATTTGCATTTCTCTGATCATTAGTGATTTGGAACACTCTTTCATGTGAGTGGATATAGTTTCAATTTCTTCATCTGAGAATTGTCTGTTCATATCCTTTGACCATTTATCAATTGGAGAATGGTTCGGTTTCTTATAAATTAGGGTCAGTTCTCTATATATTTTGGAAATAGTGGGATATACTAAGAAGAAAATAGTATAAGTAAAACTTTGAAGGAAGGAGAGTTTAATGCATATCTATGAAAGAGTAAGTAATTTAAATTGTCTAAAGCAAAGGACTTAAGTTGGAAAGTAAAGGGAGATGATAGAAAATGGAGCTAGGACTGATCACAGAACATCTTGAATTCCAGTCTTAGTCTTGGGACTCTGCCATTACTGCTGTAATTGTTTTCTCTGCTCTTACTTCACATGAAACTTCCCAACCATATGTGAAATGAGTGTACTCCAGATTAGATTGGAGCAAATTTTCATCAAAGTTTATCACTTCTTGATAGCTTGATTTAATTCATTTATTTTTTCCCCAATTAACAAGCATTGATTTTTTTTCTCTTTCCTATTTCCCTGCAACACACACACACATACAGAGAGAGAGAGAGAGAGAGAGAGAGAGAGAGAGAGAGAGAGAGAGAAAGAGAAAAGAAATCAAAAACTTTTGTGACAAATATGTATTGTCAAGCAAAAATGTATCCCTAATTTTCACCTTGAGTTTAGGATGTGTCTGTCAGGAAGTAGCTAATAATCTTTATCACTGATATTGTGGAATATGCTTGGTCATTGTACTGATCAGAGTTTTTAAGTCATTTAAAACTGTTCCTTTCTTGCCATGTTAAATTATGATCCTTTTTCATTCTAACTAAATAATAATCTATACCCCTTGACCAATGACAGCATTATTAGGCTTTGTTGTTCATTCATTTTTAGTCATGTCCAACTCTTGAGGTTTCATTTAGACTTTTCTTGACAGTTACTGGAGTGGTTTGCCATTTACTCCTCCAGTCCATTTTACATATGAGGAAACAGAATCACAAAGGATTAAGTAATTTGCCTCAGGTCCCCAGGCAAGGAAGTATCTGAGCACTGATATGAATCCAGGACTTCCTGATTACAGATACTTTATTGCATCAGCTAACCTAATTGTTAGTCTATCTGGAGCCAGTTCATAACCTTTAGAAACAGCCAATTGTTGGATTTTCAGTATGACATTTGAATTTCAAATATAGGCAAAATGAGGGGCAGCTAGGTGGCGCAGTGGATAGAGCACCAGCCTTGAATTCAGGAGGACCCAAGTTCAAATATGATCTCAGACACTTAACACTTCCTAGCTGACCCTGGGCAAGTCACTTAACCCCAAGACTTGATTTATTGTTTTGTTGATTGTACTTAAGAAAGTGAACAAGAAAATGTTAATGATGCAGATTAATAGAATTGTGTTGTGTTCATGCTCCCCCTGTCCCAAGATCTTGTTGTTAAACATTTACCAACATGCCCTGCCTGTACCCCCTAAGACGTTTTTTTAAAAAGTACAAACAAAAAACAAAAAACAAAACAAAACAAAACAAATCTATATGTGCAAAAAAAATATTTGTAGTATCACTTTTTTGATGGCCAAGATCTGGAAGTTAAGAAGATGTCCATCAATTGGGAAATCATTGAATAATTTATGGCATATAAATGTGATGGGGTATTACTGTTTTGCCGAAAATTATAAAACAGTCAGCATCAGGGAGCTCTGGAGAACACAATTCAAGACCCATTTCAGAATTCTTATAACATCCATTCACCTACATATAGATCCAAGTCACCTACCATATGTTGATGCTCTCTAGCAAGATAGGATAATATTTCTCTTCTCAACCAACATCTAACATGCCCACCCAATAGAAATCAAAAACAACATATAAGGCAAATTTTAGGCAATGCTTTATGTTCATTTTTCCTTATCAGAACTGGTCTGATGTGAACTCATTGTCTTAATCAGAGACACTGCTTTGCAAATTCTCAGGAAATTCATGATGCATTCATTATTGAAACAATTAATCAACCTGTTGGGTTTTATTCTTGTGACAAAATCACCAATTCTGGATGGGGACAGGAAATGCATGACTGTGGGTCATATGTGACTGATTGCATCCCTGAGATCTTGAGGTACTTCTGCTGATAGGGATAACCCAGAAGTAGCTGTAGCATTTCTGAGTTGTTATCAGTTTTCAATAGAAAGCTCTCAAGTGCATAACTGTGCTGTTCAGTCTAGCTGTGAATATTTTAGGTATTTCTTTCTAAGCTTTTTAATTACCCATCTTTATTGCACGATATTAATAATGATCACTTTAAGCAAAGGATAGTGGGTCTCAAAGCAGCACTGGATAATATCCACAGGACATGTTTTTTATGATTTCTGTCAAAACAGAGATGCAGTCTGTTAAGCTAGAAGGAAGCAAAGGAAGAAATGACCACAAACCATTCCACTCAGGACAAATCGATGCTGTAGCAGAATTGAAGGTGAACAGAATGGAACTGTCGGTATCATAGTGGGACAGGATCTCAACAGTCATTTAGGAGAGGCCCTTGAATCACTCCTGAAGTTAAGAATGGTCACAATTCTGCTGCTTCTGAGAAATGGTTCATCAGTGAAGCAAGGAATTGATTCAAGTAAGTATTTGTGCTTAGGAAAGAATGGAGATGGGTAACAATAGTATTTGAAGCAGTCTCCTCTTAGGTGGGCATTTCCTCTATAGTTTGCTGACACACAAAAAAGGTATTTGATGGTAGTGGTGTGGAATTAGCTATTGTATATTTTGTCTCCTTCCTTCTAGTAGCTTGTGTGTGGTTGCTATGTTTCATACAACTCTTGCCTTCCTGATCCCTTTTTAACATAGAGCAGAGGAATCTAAACATGGCAAATCTAGGATGACATAGTAATTTAGAGCTTACCCAGACTGCTTACATAATAAAGTTTTCTTCTCACCAACTGTCTTGCCACCTAGAGAACTCTCAACCTTAAAGCCTTGCTCTCTTGATTAGGATAATTGGGATAGCACCAGACTGCTAAGTGATGATGATGATGATGATGATGATGATGATGATGATGATGGTGGTGGTGGTGGTGGTAATTATAATAATTATTATTATAACATTTTAAGGTTTATGAAGTATTTAAAATATCATCTCATTTTATCTTCCAACAATCTCTAAGAGGTAGGTGCTATTATTATCCCATTTTGTACAAACTGAGACCAAAAAACATTGTGACTTCTAAGGTCATATAGTTAATAAGTACCTAAGGAATAATTTGAATTCAGTTATTACAGATACTAAGTCAGTATCTTATCCAGTGTACCACCATAGTACTAGCTGCCAGGGTCCCAATCATGCCCTCTGGTCATCATTTAATTCTCAAAACTTCTCTTTCTTCTTCCCAGTTATCTTTCCTCTGCCATCATGTCTAGCTGCCTTTTATGTGTTAGTTTTCCCCCTTTGAATGCTTCTTGAGAGCAGGAAATTTCATTCTTGCTCATATTTATATCTGCAGTATTTAGTAGCCTGGCACAGAATGTTTAATGTTTGATCTATTTTCCTTCCTTCCTTCCTTCCTTCCTTCCTTCCTTCTTTCCTTCCTTCCTTCCTTCCTTCTTTCCTTCCTTCCTTCCTTCCTTCCTTCCTTCCTTCCTTCCTTCCTTCCTTCCTTCCTTCCTTCCTTCCTTCCTTCTTTCCTTCTTTCCTTCCTTCCTTCCCTTCTTCCCTCCCTCCCTCCCTCCCTCCTTCCCTTCTTCCTTCCTTCCTTCCTTCTTTCCTTCCTTCCTTCCTTCCTTCCTTCCTTCCTTCCTTCCTTCCTTCCCTTCTTCCCTCCCTCCCTCCCTCCCTCCTTCCCTTCTTCCTTCCTTCCTTCCTCCCTCCCTCCCTCCCTCCCTCCCTCCTTTCCTTCCTTCCTTCCTTCCTTCCTTCCTTCCTTCCTTCCTTCCTTCCTTCCTTCCTTCCTTCCTTCCTTCCTTCCTTCCTTCCTTCCTTCCTTCCTTCCTTCCTTCCTTCCTTCCTTCCTCCCTCCCTCCCTCCCTCCTTGTCTCTCTCTCTCTCTCTCTCTCTCTCTCTCTCTCTCTCTCTCTCTCTCTCTCTCTCTCTCTCTCTCTCTCTCTAACTCTTTGTCTATCTGTTGCCTGTTCTGAAACATTGTTTTAACCCATTAGGGAAGGAACTTTAAAACTTTTAAATTTCTTGTGCACCTTGACTTTCAAACTTAGCTGCACACTCAACTTAATATGAAGGGATTTTACCAAATATTCGTTGTACCCCTGGATAAATTTCTTATTTACTTTGAGGGTATATGTATTCCAGAATGGGCTCTCTTGCCTTAGGAATATGTTGGAAAATGCCAGTTATTACATAGCCCACCAAAACATCTACTCCTGCAGCTTTGACTACACTAATCCTCTTGGTCTACACTAATCCTTCTTTCCCAGTCTAAAGGATATTCCTGAAACTTAACTAATGGCCATATGTTAGTTATTTTCCCCACCAACTTTTAACTTGTTTTCCTAGGGTAGTACTATAGATTCACATATTTGAAATAGGAATTGATTTACAAAATCATTTTGTTCAAACTTCTCATTTTGCAGATGAGATAACTTGGGCCTACATAGATTAAATAAATAATTAGTTCAAAATAACTGCCTTAGATAGCAAGAGTTAGAGGTGAGATTCCAGACACAATGCTTTTTTCTCTGCCCCACAATCTCTCTTACTGGTCTGCACTCAGACTGTCCCTACCTTATAATCACCATGTTCTAAATATGACTTTATCTTTCATATTTTATCAAATGTCAGCAAGACATTGCTCATCAGTCTGTCTTCCCCTTCCAAAGCTGTGTGTCTTACTCGCCTAAAGGGGATCCATTCCATATTGAAAGAGTATTCCTCTTTCAGTGGTTCCATGACACTTCTAGAAGATACAACAAGAGATTTCAGGGATGATAAAGATATTCCTGCCCCTTTCCGAACCTACTTTCTAAGTACAAAAATGCACAATGAGTGCAAATTCCCAAAAAGTTCATCATATATATTTCCAGTTCCCTTGGTTGGGGGGAGGTGAGTGGTGGTGGCAGGAGTGTAGTCACTCATTATATAAGAATAATGAGAGCCTTAAGTCTATTTTTTTCTTTTCTTTTCTTTCTTTCTTTTTTTTTTTTTGTTATTTGATATTAAATAAGATTAAATAGGGGTAGCTAGGTGTCGCAATGGACCACCACTGAGCACCAGCCCCAAAGTCAGGAGGACCTGAGTTCAAATCTAGCCTCAGACACTTAACACTTCCTAGTTGTGTGACCCTGGGCAAGTCACTTAATCTAAAATTGCCTCAACAAAAATAAATAAGATTAAATGTTTAGTGAGGACATAATGGAACATACATGCCAAAGTAAGATCTTAGAATATCTATGGATTCAATTGTTTGTTCTAATGCTAAGGCAAATAATGTAATTTTGCTGTGCATTTATATATATATGTGTGTCTACTTTTTTCTTTTCTTTTTTTTTTAAAGGTTCAATCTTACCATCTTTCAAGAAATTTGTGAATTCCATCAATTTACCATGATAATTCACATTTATGTAGTACAATAGCATAAAGGTTTACAAAAGATTTTCCCTATAACAATTTTGCAAGGTAAGTAGCATAAATGGATTGCTAAGTAGCACAGTGGATAGAATGCCAGGTCTAGAGTCAGGAAGACTCCATCTTTCTGAGTTTAAATTTGAGTTTAAATCCTTACTAACTAAGTGATCCTGGGCAAATCATTTAACCTCTTTTGCCAGTTTCCTCTTCTATAAAATGAACTGAAGAGGCAAAGGGCAAATTACTCCAGGTTCTTTGCCAGGAAAACCCCCTAAATAGGGTCACAAGAGTTAGAAATGACTAAACAGCAAGTGTTTCTATTTGAGCTTGATACTCCTGCTTTAACACACTTTGTCTCTGGTGTTTTTAGTTATTTTTATCACTTAATTATGTTTATATGTTTTTCATTCACAAAAATTAATGCAAAATCCTTGCATATACATGGTGATAAAATCAAATTGAATCAGATTCCAATTCTTCTCTTTACCTTTTCCCCTTAGACCCATACTCAATCAGTTGCCAAATCTTGTCAATTCTATCTCCATACAACTCTCCCATCTACCTCCTTCTTCATATCTACACGGTCACCATCCTATTCAAGCCTTGATCATTTTTCATCTTCTTGTTGGTTGTTCAGTCTTTTCAGTTACATCTGACTCTCCATGACTCCATTTGGGGTTTTCTTGGTACAGATACTGGAGTTATCTGCTATTTCGTCCTCCAGTTCATTTTACAGACAAGGATACTGAGGCAAACATAATGAAGTGATTCGTCCAGGATGACACAGTTAGTAAATGTCTGGGGCTAGATTTGAATTCAGGAAAAAAAATTCTTTCTGGCTTCAAGCCCAACACTCAATTCATTTTGCCACCTAGCTACCCACTTTTCACTTAGATTACTGCAAAAGCTCCCTAATTGGTGTCTGTCTTCTTGTTCATCATCAACCCATGAACTCATCTACTAAAACAATATTATTAATCACAGATCTGACCATATCATTCCTCTGGTGAAAAATCACATTGATCTCTTATTTTACACTGTAAATGTTTGACTATCTGATTCTAATTTATCTTTCTAGATTGATTTCACATAATTCCTTATCACAGATTCTATATTCCAACCAAACTGACCTACTTATTATTCCCCTCATTACCTTTCTTCTTGCCTTAGCATAAACAACCTAAATACTTAGAATTATCTCTCTTATAACTTCTTGCTTTTTTGAAGCTTTAGCTCAAATGAACCTTGCTTGTATTCCCTAAGATATTTCCTGATTCCCCTTATCACTGTCTCCTCCCCAAATTATCTTGTATTTACTTAGTGCATATTTTATATTTATTTGCCTGTGAATTCATTTCTTCATGCCTATCATAACTTTCTCAGTACAATGTAACATTTTATATTTATTTGTCTGTGAATTCATTTCTTCATGCCTATCACAACTTTCCCAGTACAATGTAACCTTGAGTCAACTGTGTTGCCTTTATGTCTACCCAGCCCCTAACATAATGAGTAGAATATAGAAGGTAATTAATATTTTTTTAAAATTTAACTCTTTCAATTCAACTCAATACTGCTTTCTTTAAAAGGTTTATAGTATCCTAGAAAAGAGATAGTATCAATTCTTAGTACTTAAACTTTATAGGTCCAAGTGATTTTCTGCATAGAGCATTCCTAAAAGGCTGGCTTGTCTTCTAGATTTCCTCATCTGTCCCTTTGTTTTTTGAAACCATCTGGTCCCTGTCTCTAGCTGTCATGTGTCCTGATATAAACCACAAAATTCCCTTGAGATTTTCAACTGATGACTAGACGTCCTTTCCACAACATCTAGCCTATTATTTTAAATTAGTGCCAGACAACAGATGGACATCCTGAGTGCTACACTAGAACCCTTGAGATATTAAAAGAACCAGAGGAAGCCTCCAGTTTGTTTGGTAAGATATTCTATAGAGAAATACATGGACAAAAAAGCCACAAGATGAGGAAGCTTGTGGATGTGATATGTGGAAGGGAGATTCAGAGATGGAGCTTGTGACCTTCATGGATGAGAAATACCTGGGCTGACAGGACTCCTGATTGATCCAAGAAAATGGTGCAATAGGTCATTGAAAAACACATAGAAAAATATAAGAAAAATAGTGAAGTGGCTGGGAGTACGTTAGGAGAATCACTTAGCAACATATGGATTTTATTGTTCACTCTTCCTTCCCTCTCTCCTTCCCTCCTTTCCACCTTCCTTCTTTCCTTTATTCCTTCATTTCTTCCTTTCTTTTCTCCCTCTTTTCTTCTCTCTCTTTGTCTCCCTCCTGTCTTTCTTCTTTTCTCTGTCCACCCTATTTTCCTCCCTTCTTTCCTTCTTTCCTTCCTACTTGCCTTCCTTTCTTTTTCCTACATTCTGCTTTCTATTATTGTTGAGTCATGGAAAATGTTAGAAAATCATTCTTACCAACAACTACAAAGACTGAGAATCTATGAAGAATTACTTCATTGAGATTTAAACTTGTATATAGTCATTAATGTTGGGTTAGGGGAACAGAATAAAGATTATTCCCTTCCTGGAAGGCCTTGCTATTGCTCTAGGCTTGGGTGAGGATATAAAAATCCAGGCAGTGTTTTTAAATTTAATGTTTTCCACATAGTAATAATATTGGTTAATATTTATATAGCACATTAAAGTTTGCAAAGTGCTTTAGATACATTAGATAATTTAATTCTCCCAACAATCTTGCTATTACCCCCAACCCCACCCCATTTTACAAATTAGAAGATGGAAAGTGACTAGTCAAGGATCACACAAACTCAGTGCCCAAATCAAGAAGTAAACTTGAGTATTCCTTACTCTAAATCCAGTACTTTATTCATTGCACATATCTCTGCTTTTAAAAATTAATTCGTTCATTCAATCAGTTGGTTTATTCCCTTCAACAATCAACATAACTTTTTCGGGATCAAATTGGACTTCTTTGTGTGTCTAGTATTCTAAAAGAGAACATTGAATACTTCTTAGTGTGCATAACATATCTATTACATTTATAAAAGAATAAACAATGCATAATGGTAGAATACTGATGAAAGTGGAAGAAACAATATTCCTAGTTCAACAGTCTTATTTGCTTTTCATCTTTTCTTTATGAATCTCAAGTCTCTCGGTGTTTAACATCAAAGCAAAGATTGCAAGTCAGCAGGGAGAACGCTATATACTCCTAGTCAGAAGTCTTAAATTGACCTTTCAGAACCAGGCTTACTGATTGGGTGATCCTGATTAATTCCCTTAACTTTACTCATCTGTGCAATGAGGATAAGAATCTTTTCACTCTCAATCTCACAGAAATGTTCTATCTACCTTAAAGAACCATGTTAGAATGAACTAGTGTGTCTACAATTAGAGCATCAGAATTCAGCCTTAGCACTGAGTTGATCCAAATAAATACATGCTTTGTCAGGATTAGGATTTCTTGATTTATACCTCATTGACAGCTAGATGCCATGGTTCTCTTATCCATCATATTGAGCCCCAGGCTGAGCTGTTTAGATAGCACAAAAAGATGTCAGAACCAAAGATCATCTTTTACTAGCCTTCATCTATTTGTGATTCCTTCCAACTTATCAACCTGTCCATATTTAGAAGAATCACTCATTTCCTAAAGTTTTCTGAATATTTCCTTGCCCCTTCCTTAGTATCTATGAAAAATATCTGCTTCTTCTGACAACTTTTATTAAAAATACACAAGCTGGAAAATGCAGCTAGATCTTTGACTTTCTTCAAACTTTCTTTCAAAGCAACATCAACCATTTTCAAGACAAAGACCTTTAAGATTTATATGGCACTTTTCTTATGTCTTAATTACTTATACTTTTTTAATTTTAAAATTTCAAATATATTTTATTTTTTGTCTCTAATATTTTCTTACAGTCATTCCCCCACCATATCTCTCTCTCTCTCTCTCTCTCTCTCTCTCTCTCTCTCTCTCTCTCTCTCTCTCTCTCTCTCTCTCTCTCTCTCTCTCTCTCTCTCTCTCTCTCTCTCTCTCTTTCTCTCTCTCTCTCTCTCTCTCTCTCTCTCTCTCTCTCTCTCTCTCTCTCTCTCTCTCTCTCTCTCTTTCTCTCTCTCTCCACCTCTCTCCCTCCCTCCTTCCTTCTTTCTCTCTCTCTTTTCCCCCCATACACACACAAGTATATATATATATATATATATATATATATATATATATATATATATATATATATATATATATATATATATATATATATATATGTATGTATGTATGTATTCTCTCTATATGTGTTGTCTTTGCTAGCAAGCTCTAGATTTATGAAAGCAGAGACTGGCTCATTTTATCTTTTTTAGCCCCAACAATTGGCACATTGCCTGGCACATAGTAAGTATACGGTAAATGCTTGTTGATTGATTGTTGATTAGTTCCACGGCAACAAACAAGAATTTAGTACTAATGGTGTTCCAAAAATAGGTATGAGGCATGTAAAATGGAGATATTGGGACCAAATCCATTTATTCCCCATTTTTCCTGTCCATCAGAAGCAACCTAGTCAGCAACAATTTTAATTGATTATTATGTGGATTGGACTGATGCTCATTGTCAGAGTTCTAAGAAATGAAATTCTGCCAATTTCAACCCTCTGTGCCATAAAGCACATTTAGAATGTAAACAAAAACTCAGACAAACCTGGTGGTGGCAGTGCTGTGATTTACTCATGGAAACAGCAGGAATCTGACCAGTGATATTTGCTTTGAGATTCTAAAACTGAAAAGTTATCAAAAACACCAATGATATTCAGCTACTGCCTGCCAAATGTTATCCTTGGAAGGTTATAGATACAGATACAATACTAACAAAAACCAGTGTAGTTCAGTTCATTCAGACTTACTTAAGATTGTTGAATTTGCTATTCAAGAAGAAAAGGAATTGTTGGTAAAGGAGGAAACCAAAAATAATTTGAGTAATTGCCAACTTTACATAAACATTTGAATCAAATAAAAATGATATATTTTTAGTATCATTTAACTTTTCATGCATGGATGTATTGCCACCCTAAAATAATTCTTTTCATGCTTCTGTAGAACAGGAACAATGTTTTGTATTTGGGAGGATCTCATCCAACATCTATTATAGCAACTTGTCAACAAAAAAACTTTGGTTAATTGGATTATATAATCAAATTAGAATTCCTTTTGGATGCATCTCAGAAAGCATTTGATCCAATCCTTACTGACATAGTCAAAAAAATATTAATCTGTTTATACTACACACTACCTTCTCTGACTTATTATTGAGCAAACTCACTTAATAAGGGGTTTAGCACAAAAAAAAAAAAAAAAAAAAAAAGTAGAAAACAACCTGAATTCAAAGTCAAGAACCTGGCATTGTTTCTATTTCTGCAACATTTAAACTGTATTTGAGCAACTTTAGTAGCTTTTTTGGACTCCCCTTCAATATCCATGACTATCAGTCTGAAAGTAATATTTCACTAATGGGGATTGATAAGTAGAAGCAATACTTTATAAGGAAAAGGTCATTGCATTTGGAGTCCAGAACTCTCTGACATTCCTCAAGACATTTCATCATTTTGAACCTGTTATCCCATTTACAAAAAAAATAGGGAAACTGATCATATGCACTACTTTTCATGCTTCCAACTTGAGCTTACTGAAATGCTGTTGTCATGATCAAATGAAATAATACATGTAAAGTGCTTTGGAAATCACCAAATATAAATACGATTATGATTATAATTTGAGGCAAGATTCTTAGTAAAAATTTAAAATATATTTGTTGAAATTGTTGGAAAGCTTGGTAGAAGAGAATAGATTAAACATTGAAATTCTGATAGATCCAAGAATAATAGAAAAAATTTGGCTAAGAATAGAAGTATATCAAAATAATTCTCATTTAGTGATCACAAATGAATAGATATTAGCCTTGATGTTGTTGTTGCAGTTTAAACATGTTAGCTGTGTCTGACTCTTTAGGATCTTATTTGGGGTTTCCTTGGCAGAGTAGTTTGCCATTTCCTTCTCAGCTCATATTATAGCTGGAGAAACTAAGGCAAACAAGGTGCCAGTATCACATAGCTAATAAAGGTCTGAGATCATATTTGAATTCAGGAATATGAGTGTTCTTGACTCCAGACCTGACACTCTATTCACTGTGTTACTCAGTTAGCCTTGATACATACATGAATATTTAAGAGATGTAAATTTAACATAATGGCTTCATGCCATAATAATATAGTTTTTCAAAAATCTTAAACTATATTTGAATAATTTTTAATGGCTGACACTAATGCCTTGAACAAACAAAAGCATTCTTGAGTTCTGGAATTAAAATTTGTTGTAGATTATCAACGGTATATCTTCTTCACAGTTAAAAAGATCACGTTTTTTTTCTGCTCAGTGAGGATTTGCTCTGCCTAAGGAGAAGAGCTGGACCTGGATAGCTGACGATGATTTCTTTCTAATTTCTGAACCTGTAAGAGCATGATTTACATTTTATTTTTTCAGCCAGGAGTCAGTTGGAATGTTTGCAAAAAGGAAGCAATTTAAAATTCACTTCTCACAAAGCTGACCTGAATAATCCTTCATTCTTAGTTGAGGACCTTGCCCAGTATGCAAATTAAGAGAGCAAACACAAGAAATCTTGGCTCAGGCCTAGCACCCTATTGGAAATAGATAGGTAAATAATGAGATGAAACAATGACAAAAAAGGGTGCTGCAAATGGCAAGCAGAACCCAAGGAAATCCTATTTATCTGCTCAGAGTTTCAATTTTTTTTTTCTCTTTGTGAATAGCTGACCATTGCCATCTTTCATGTCAGAATCTGTTGGTTCCTTTGTACTGAATTCCATCTTTAAAAACCTCAGATAAGTAGGGTCATATTAAAATATCTTCTGCTTTCCAATACTTAAGAAACTTATTTTCTTAGCATTATTGCTACCCAAATATCAGAATAAAACAAAATAAAGATATTCACAGTATTGAGAGGTTTTGTTAAGTCAAATTCTGTTTTCTGGATTACAGAAAATAGTGGGAAGGTCTTGGATATTTTAAAAACATGGAGAGTAATGCAAATTATACCATTTCTTATAAGAATGCATAATAGAGAATACTACAAAGAAAATAAAACAATATTACTTCTTAATGAATTTGAAAAAATGTTAAAATTATTTTATAATTTTGAATAAGTAGATAAAATCATTTCATATACAAAAGCCAAAGCAATATAAATAGACCCAATATTAGTCATGTTATTTTCAGTGATATAAGAAAGCAGATTGGTATAAACATTGTCCTTATACATTATTTGCACTCAGTCTTGAAAAAAGAGAATCTCACTCAATAAAGCTTCCATTTTTTAGGATATAGTCCAATCCTGCTTAAGCATAATCATGAAAACCTTCACTTTTCCTTGCTTAACCCTCCTAGACACACTGTCTTGGTATTCTATTCATATCAATATATAAGTCTAAGTGATGAAAGTCAGTTTTTGACCTTTTCCATTTCCTGGTGCATCTACCCTGTGCCTTACTGAACAGCTCAGTGTTTGTATTTATCTCCAACTATAAATCCACCTACTCTGAAACACCTTATCAACTTTATTAGATTTCCAAAGGAGTCCATCACCCAAATTAAGATTCAGGACCTATTTTAAAAGAAAGGGTGCTGGTAAAACTGAAAAATAATAGATCAGAAACTCTATATAGACACTACCAAAAAAAGGTCAAAATGGATACATAATTTGGGAATACAGGGTGATATCATAAGTGAATTAGGAGACCAAGGGATAATTTACTTATCAGATCTTTGGAGAAGGGAGGAATTTATGATCAAGGAAGAACTAGGAAACATAATTAAAGGCAAAATGGATAACTCTGATTACATTCAATTAAAAAGGGTTTTGCACAAACAAAAATCAACACAAACAAGATTAAAAGGGAAGTATAAAACTGGTAGAAAAGTTTTATAGCCAGTGTTTCTGATAAAGGTCTCATTTCTAAAATATATAAAGGACTATGTCAAATTTATAGGAAGGCAAGGCATTTCCCAATTGATAAATGGCCAAAGGATATGAACAATCTTCAGATGACAAAATTAAAATTTATAGTTATATGAAAAAATGCTCTAAATCACAATTGATTAGAGAAATTCAAATTAAAACAACCCTCAGGTACCATCTCACACTTCTCAGATTGGCTAAGATGACAGGAAAAGATAATGATAAATGTAGGAGGGGATGCAGGAAAACTGGGACACAGATGCATTGTGGGTGGGGTTGTGAAGGAATCCAACCATTCTGGAGAACAAATTGGAATTACACCCAAAAAGTTATCAAACTGTATATTCCCTTTGATCCAGCAGTGCTGCTACTGGGCTCATATCCCAAAGAGATACTAAAGAAAGGAAAGGGACCTGTATGTGCCAAAATGTTTGTGGCAGCCCTTTTTGTGGTGCCTAGAAACTGGAAAATGAATGGATGCCCATCAATTGGTGAATGGTTGGGTAAATTGTGGTATATGAATGTTATGGAATATTATTTTTCTGTAAGAAATGACCAGCAAGATTAATACAGAGAGGCTTGGAGAGACTTACATGAACTAACGCTGAGTGAAATGAGCAGAACCAGGAGATCATTATACACTTCAACAACGATACTGTATGATGATGTATTCTGATGGAAGTGGCTATCTTCGACAAAGAGAAGATCTAATTCAGTTCCAATTGATCAATGATGGACAGAATCAGCTACACCCAGAAAAGGAACACTGGGAAATGAGTGTAAACTGTCTGCATTCTTGTTTTTCTATCCAGGTTATTTTTACCTTCTGAATCTAATTCTTCCTGTGCAACAAGAGAACTGTTCGTTTCTACACACATATATTGTGTCTAAGATATACTATAACATATTTAACATGTATAAGACTGCTTGCCATCTAGGGTGGGGGTGGAGAGAAGGAAAGGAAAAGTTGGAACAGAAGTGAGTGCTAGGGAGAATGTTGTAAAACATTACCCATCCATATATACTGTCAAAATAAAAATGTATAATAATAATAATAAACCAGTGAGAACTATAGGGTGTCCCAATATTTGGTGCAAATGTAAACTTTAATAGCTTTTAAAATATTCTGCTGGGGATACTTTATAGTGGTCTAGAAATTTTATGGTGGAGAGAATTTGCCAGAAAATTGCTTTTAATCATCTTGACTTTTCATCCCACTAAACATAAGCTAGATGTTCAGAAATATATTTCTCATTGATTATGTTCTATGACACTAGCACATTTTGTGCTTCCCATTGAAGAGTTGTTGCAGTTGTTTTTAATCTGACTGACAACTATGTTGGCTCTGGTACTATATGTTACTGCCAAGATTTATTTCTCCTTTTAGTTAAGACTAAAAAGAGGGGAAAAACCTGATGTTAGATAAAATAGAAAAAAATCTACTCTGACACTAAATACAGTGAAAAGAATTGCACTTCTGTTCAATAGATGAAACCAGCAGTAAAAACTGCTGACTCCCTGATCTCTGGTGCAAACAGATTTTTAAAGCAGTTTCTTAAAGGATTCAAACACAAATCATTGTGGAGAGAAATTCAACTCAGCATTTTTGCCTTCCATTGAGAAGTAAGCTTTAATATTTTGGGGGAGAAAATAAAAGAACTTTGGTTAAAAAAATAAAATAAAAAGTATCTCTGCATCATTAACAAGCACTCTTGGCTTGGCCATAGTTGTTTGAGCTGCTAGGGACAGATGAAAGGGTTTAGTCTACAAATAAGCTGGATTTATGGACTCCTTTGCATGAGCCCCAGCTTGTCAATGTTCTTTCTAAGATGTGGTGCTCAGAAATAGAAACTATTGTACAGATGTGTTCTGAAAAATATCTCCATTAATATTTTCCAAAGGGAAGTGGAGGACTGTTCCACTAGGCTTGAATATGGACAAAGGGCTCAACAAATATTCAAACAAAGCAAGATATTCTTAGATTCATACAATAGGAGGGCCAAAAAGAACAAAAGAGGCTATCTGGTCAGAAGTCTCTGCTACAATTATATGTGGTCATTTTGCCTCTGCTTAAATACCTTCAATAACAGGACTTTTGATTACTTGCCCTTCCTCTCTGATCACCACCTTTTACAATAGCTCATCCCATTTTGAGACTACAGTAATTATTAGGAAAATTTTCCTTCATCCTGGCCCAAAATTTAACTCTTTACAAGTCTGCCTCCTTTGTTCCTAGTGCAGTTCTCTGGAGCCATGCAAATCCAATCTTTCTTACATATGATTATTACTTGAAGACATACCCCTTCCCCAAAACCCTACATGTTCTCTGGATGAGACACTGGATAAGTTCCTTCAATATACATTTTAACTTCATAATATTGAATCATGTCAGTAATCTAGGGACTGTCCTCTAAATGTGCTCCAGGTTTGTAACAGGATAGAAATTGTATTTTAAATTTGCATTTTTAAAAAGTGTTATTTTTCTAGTTAAGAGGAATAACAGCACATAATAGATGCTTAAGAAATGTTTATTGACTGATTGCCTGGCAATGCAGATAATACATTCTTTGCAACTTATAGACTTCAAGAGCTGCCCAAAGCACTCATACCTATTTTTATATTCACACATATGCACATATATAAGATGTATATGCTTGCATAATCACAATGTATACATGTATACACGTATATATTCACAATATGTGTGCATATACAGGTATACATATATATATATATATATAGTCACACACACACATATATATATATCCACACACAACATATACATCCATATATTCACACATGTATATATCTGCATATATATATATGTATATATATGTATATATAAACACATTTACATGCATGTGTGTGTTTGTATCAGAAGTGATGCCTAGAGCAGAACACAATATCTCAGATGTTCTCTGACCACCTGAATTCTGGATTTCATATTTCTCTTTATTATCTCTTCAATTTCATTAGTTCCTTTCATTTTGAAATGACAGGACTAATTCATTTTGATTTCACATAGAACCTTTAGGATTTATTTATTTTTTCACATTAATCACTTCTCTCCTATTCCCTACTCTATTCTTTATTTGTACAGATTATATTCAACCAAACGCTGAATTTTATATTTGTGTATGTTATATTTCATCTTTTCAGCTTTAACTAACAATCACAATAATCTTTTTGGATTCTGATTCCATTATCCAACGTATTAGATATCCTTCTTTCTTTTGTGTCATTTACTAATATGATAATCATGCTTACTTGGATTTCATAAGGAAGGGGGATGTGATTCCCTTGTCAAACCTCCTCCCCGAACTCAATTGATATCATAGTTGATGAAGCTTTAACATATTAATAAGATATAATGCTTTGTAATTTCCTTATGAGTGTGAAGTCCTTTCTATTTGAATCAAGAGAATAGATTCATTATCTGAGCAAAGAAATTATTTATACCTATGATGGTTTAAGTAATTAAACCCAAGGTGAATTTCAGCAGTTCAAGAAAACTAAGCCAGTATAAAACATTGTACCCAGTTGGAAGCATAAATATATAGATCCACTATTATCTTTCTATTCCTTTAAATTTTTGAATCTTATATCTTCCTTAGTATTCCTCTTACTCCTAATATTAAAAAGTGATTTTTATTGATTTGTTCATCTCAATGTTCATCTTTCTGATGCTTTTCTTTGCTACTGGCAAGATCATTTCTGAAACTGCGTGGGAGTAGGTGATGAGATTTAATAATTTTTTACAAAACTTGTAGTAATTTCAATGATTCCAAGCTTTACACTCTCCTCTCCTTCCAAAAAATAAAAGTAGCTTTTTAATACAAATATTCTCCCAGTACTACTATCTGACTATAAATCATAGAACACCATGATTTCAGAAGAATTAAAACTATAAGGTTCCTATGCCCAAAGGGTTATAAAACTAGGCATACCCTTTGACCCAGCAATACCATTGCTAGGTATATATCCCAAAGACATCAAAAAGGGGATGGGGGAAAGAACCTATTTGTACAAGAATATTTATAGCAGTTTTTCTGTGGTAGCTAAGAATTAGAAATCAAGAGGATGTCCATCCATTGGAGCATGCCTAAACAAGCTATAGCACAGAATTATGAAATTGTCCTAAAAGAAAGGACAAGCAGGGAGATTTCAGAAAAACCTGAAAGGACTTATCTGAACTGATACAAAGTGAATCAAACAGAACCAAGAAAATATTGTACACAGCAAGAACAATATAAGATGACGAACTGAATGAGTTAGCTATTCTCATTAATACAATGATTCAAGATAATCCCAAAGGACTAATGATGAATCATATTATCTGTCATCAGAGGAAGAACTGATGCTACCTGAATACAGACTGAAGCATGCTATTTTCTTTCTCTCTCTCTCTCTCTTTTTTATCTTTTTTCCCATTCCTTCCTTCCTTCCTTTTTCAAATTTTCTTGTACAAAATGACTAATGTTGAAATGTTTTATATGATTGCACATATAAACTATATTGCATTGCATACCATCTCAGGAAAGAAGGAAAGGAGGGAGAGAGCGAGGAATGGTATTTTGGAACTCAAAACTTTTTTAATGTTAAAAATCATTTAATGTGTAATTAGAGGAATAAAATATTATATTAAAGTAAAAATAAATAGATCCATGACAAAAAAATTATAAGGGTTCCAAGAAAAATGGGAAAGAGCATGGTAAGTATGAATCTTGCCAATGGTTTGAATGTAAAAAGTCATGGAAAATCAATTAAGACATGTATAACTGGAAAAGAAGATGGATCAGACATAAAGAGAATGAGGAATAATGAATGAATGCTCCTTTTGTTTAACAATTTGTTGAATATTAAAAGAGAGATAGAGTATAAATATCAAACAAAGCAAAAAGCAAGCAGATATTTGCTCACCAAAATTGTTCATTACTTTCAGGGAAGATTCCAAATAGAAGAAAAACTCTCTGTCAGTGATTGTAAGGGCCCTTTAAATGGGCTGCACCACAGTGCATCATTGAGGCCTGGAAGTAATTTCTGTGGATATTAGGACTGCCTTGTAGGTGGGATCCTGTCCATTTTGAGATAGTTTCGTAATGGGTGACTCTCTTGCTGATTGGCTGTGTGTGTGACCTCACAGGCCCTATGTAAGCCCACTGCAGGCAGCAATCGCTCTCTTTAACCTGGCGTTCTTCACCCTGGCTTCCTAGCCTGGGTGGCCAAGCCAAGATGGATAGCCAAAAGAGGTAAGGATTTTGGTAGTGAACACGTGGGTCTTCTGACCAGGTGTTCACTAGGGAACCAACAAGTCAGGGCATCAGTCAGGGCATTATGTGAGTATATATAATAAAGGCTTTTAAGATTGCACGTGGCTGTTCTTGAGTGCACTACCGGTTATTAAGCTATAGATTCAAGAGATTGTGGCCAGAGACTCTTTGAAGGCCTCAGAGGAGGCAAGCCGGGTAGAGTTCACACTGCAAAGGACAGTGGTCAAAGGTATTCTGGTGGGTCTAGGACAGACTAGTAATTGTAACTGCCAGGAGAGCACGTTACAAGTGATAATATACTCTGGCTATTTCTGTTGGCAGATGGCATTAGGCTGAATTTTTAGAGCTGGAACATTCACTAAAGGATGTTTTCAAAGAGATGCAAGGTCACTCAAAATCAGTCTAAATATCTGAATTGAAAAAAACACATTAGATAACAAATGCATGTACCCTAGATTATGACATGTAATTATATAATGAACCCATTATGTTAACTAGTTCATATAACTTGGAAAGGTATAAAAGATGGATAGATGAGGAATCTGGGATCAGATTTGAATATACAAAAGAGAATGGGCTGAATCACATTTGAGAAACTGTGTATTGCTCTGAATTATATCACAATTCTACCCCAAGATTGCAAATCCTAGAACACCACAATTACTAGAGACTCAAAATTACAGTTGATTAAGAAGCAATTTTAGAGGTAGACTGCAGCATGTTACCAAGGATTTTTCCTATATGAACTTTACAGAAGATGTTTTCAAAGAAACTTCAAAAGGAGAAGTCAGCTTTTTCACCCAATACCTATAGAGAAAGATAGCATCATCTCCCATTTATGCATGCAAGGTTTTAGAAAATTGCATTCTTCTTTCTCAAGGACCAGAAGCTATAAAGATATGGAGATATTTAAGATAGCCAGAATCCTTCTTTGATGTTCACTATATGTTAGCCTTGTCAAAATTCACAAGTTTGCCTATGGAGAGATTCTGAGTGACTTTCTGTAGCTGCTGCCTCTTATGATCCCCTACCAGATCTGGACTTAAGAAATTCTAAGGAAAGTTTCACTAAGCAGTCAACAGCAACTCAAGATAATATACTTTAATGTCTGCACCAGATGATACTTCTCATTCATTTATCCATCTTCTTTGCCAAGAAAGATTCAGACTTCACAGAGGAATTTTGGGACTCATCCTGTGAGAAAAGGATCTCCTAATGTCATAGCATACTGGTTGTAAAATTAAAAACAAAAAAACTCTCAACAATTTGGACTCAAATCCTGGTTCTGATGTGTATTAACTCTGTAGCATGGACAAATCATCTAATTTCTTTAAAACTCCATTTTCTCATCTGTAAAACTGTAATAACAATTTTGCAATATGTAACAAAATATTATAATAATAACAATAACAAACTACCTACTTCACAAATTTGCTGTAAATATTAAAACATTATATAAATATGTTGTTATTTGGGCTCAGTTTATTGAGGAAACACGTAAGGTACAATTATTATAGGTAATAAGATTGTCAGGATTTTCCTACTATAATCCTGAAGCTTTCTTCAGAAATTTCCTAAATGAAATGATAACTTTCATGTGAAATTGGAAGAGTATATCTCTTTTTTTAGATAATAAACATCCTAAAATCTCTTCTACCTCTGTCTAACCTATTATAATATTGCATTATATCATTGTAAAGAAGCCCTTTTATTTGTTTCAATGTTTTTTGAGACAACTCAACCAAAATAAGCTTGCTTCTTTATGACACAAACAAAGCCTGTTTAGACAATAACCCATTAAACAATCTGTATGTGATTTATGGCAATGGCAGTGTGAACTATTAAGCTTCAGGACATTCATTACTTTAAAAATACAGAGAATTCAAAGTTTTAAGCATCTGAACTCATATACTGCAGTCTTTCTAATCTCAGTGCATCTATAAGAATATTCTAAAGATCTAATACTACCAGGATCATGAAAAAACAGAGACAGCAGGGAGTGGGAGAATTAAGAGAAAAGGGAGGTGAAAAGATGAAGAAATTGGATGGCCCATAAGAGATGGTTAATGAGATGGAGGTCATGGAGAAGATGAGAAATAACACATTAATTTTGATTTCTCCACAAGACTAAGTAATATAGGAAGGATGATAAATATTATTCTCCCATAGGAAAAGAGCATGGGAAAGAAAGAGCAGCTCATTTCCCCTGATACTTCCTTTCAAAACAACAAAAACAATCTGGAGAACCATTTGAATAACTTAAGGGAACAAAACTCAAATAGAAAAGAAAAGTGCCTGTTTTCAAGACAATAATAGGTAATAGGGCTCACTACTTGGGAGTTGGGAAAGAAAAACTACAAAACTATGAACTCATAATTTGGAAAGAATTGGGGAAAAAATAGCCAAACCCTTAAGGAAAAGGGCTTTGTCAAAGATGACCCACAAGAGTAAACGTTCAAGTGACTGGTCCCAAAGTTCCTCAGACTGTCAGTAATATGCAATATTTTAATATGCATATATTATATTGCAATGTGCATGTGCAAATAATATGCAATAATTAATGGTTATTACCAGGAATTTTCCTAAATTTTCCTATTTCAAGAAAGGCAACAGCCCTCAAAGAACTAACAATAAGTTCTTTGAAGGGTGTGTGTGAGAAAGAAAGAGGGAGAAGGAGTGAGAGAGGGAAGGAAGGAGGGACAGAGATAAAGGGAGAGAGGGGAGGGAGGGAAATCACAGAGCTTGGGGAAATAAGCACATCAGAGATTTCAAAAGAATGGAATCTCTCTTGCCTAAGGATATATCTTTGAGCTAAAAAAACAATCAGAAAAAGCAGAAGTTCCAAAAAAGATAATTCCCTGTGGGCCTTTAAATAGCTGATCTTCTGGGGAAAGTGATAAACACCACTTAGTGGTGAATATCAGAATTGTGAAAGCCAGCAAAGGGAGTGGAACTACAGATCTGGATGCTGAGAACTGAGCTATGAAAGACAGTGCACAACTGGGAACCTTCTTGCAGCTGAGGGAAACTATATGAGGCAGAAAACAATAGGGGACATTGATTGATGATATCTAGTAATGTCAATTAGCAATGCAATTTGGATAAAGGAGTCTTAGAGGGAGACTCCAACACTGAGGAACAAATCCTGACACCCAATTCAGAAATAGCATTCCACATTACAAAATTTTTAGTGTCAGTTCTGGCATCTTGAAATTCAAACCCAAGTACTAATATATTCAAGCAGGTTCATAGTCTTTCAAGTAGCAAATAGCCTAGCCAACCGAAGCAAAGTCTCCGGTCTTCTAAGATAGGGGAAGAAGAAAAAAAAAGGTGGGAGAGAGAAGTGGAATTAAGGATTCTCACAACTGAAGAAGAGAAGTGCTGTCCTTTCACTCTGGACATCTCCAGGAGAGTGTCAGAGACTCAGTTTCCTCCAGACCTGGCATGTGATCAGAACTTTCTGCCCTATGCAAAAACCTTCCTGAAAATATTTCTGGCACTTGCTGAGGTCTTCCAGAATAAACACTAGATGTTCTTCCCATTCTTGTCTGATGCAATTCTCTTGATGATGGAGTTATTCTAGGTTTCTCAGGAAGTAGAAATCAATATCTGCCTGAATCACTATAACTTTATGTTATGAAGGTGAACTTTTTGAGTACAAAGGGAAAGTGAAAGCCATGAATATTTTGTAGCACTAAACATAGAATGGTATTTTTTAAAAAGCAATACTGCATAATGGAGAGGAATGAGAAAAGGAATTAAAATGGTACCATCTCCATCAAAATTACTATGTCTGTGGTCATCAAGACAATCCTGATTATTGTACTGATTCCTCTCCATGGAGGTATATTTTCCTTCTATTTCTTCTCTGGGACTTCGGCCTTGTAGAGATGACATAACAATTCACAGTTGGTCCCAGTATTTGGAGGAATAGGGCTTTGTCAAAGATGACCCACAAGAGTAAAAATAATGAAATCTTGTCTGCTAAGAATTACTCTTCTTTTAAAGTATTTCTCTCTCCCTAGAGAGAGTAGGGGATGAGGGAATGAATTTTTCTTCCTTTTCATAAGAAGTAATAGCACCCTATAGCAGAAGTATATATAAGGATAAGTAAGATGAACCCAAAGTACCTAGCTATCTTTTCCTTTCACTTACTGAGAGGAAGTCAGTGACTAGTGATACTGAGAATAGACATTTCTGCCTTTGGTGACTACCATGTGAGTTAAAGACTTTATTTCCTAAGTAGGGTACCAACTGCCCAAAAGGAGAAATAGCAAAAAATATTCCAAATTTGGAGTCAGAAAAACTGGGTTTCCAATAGACTTGGGATGGAAGGAGTCATCTGAATCCAGAAAGAGGGAATATGGGGACTGAGTTCAGATCACAACATAATATTTTCACTTTTTGTTGTTGTTTGCTTGTTTTTTGTTTTCTTTCTCAACTTTTCCCTTATTGATCTGATTTTTCTTGTGCAGCATGATAAATGTGTCAATATGTTTAGAAGAATTTCACATGTTTAACCTATATTGGATTACTTGGAGTCTAGGGAAAAGGCTGATGAGAAGGGAGAAAGAAAAAATTTGGAATATAAGATTTTGCAAGGATGAATGTTGAAAACTACATATATTCTAAAAATAAAAAAGCTATTTAAAAATTAAATTAAATTTAAAACAAAAACAAGAGCTGTCTTCTTTGACAAGTTATTTAATTTCTCTGAGTCTCTATTTATTTATATATCATATCATACATGGACTTTGAGGTCCCTTTCCACTCTAAATCTATGATTCTATTGATTTCTTTTTATTTCCATCACTTTCTGTTAGGTTCTTACTAAGTGCTAATGAGATAATAAGATATTAGGTTTTTACTAAGTGCTAAGTCAGTACTTGACAATTTTCTAGTTCTGGCCTTTCCTGGGAGTTTGACTTGTGAATTCCTGGGGAAGAGCTTGCGTGCTTGGGAGGAGCAAGTTCATTGGTTGACGTGGTTCTTCCCAGAAGCCCTTGCATTATCCCATGCCCATTCTCTGGGAGGATAAAGAGAGCAGCTCTGGAGAAAAAAAGTCAGTCTCTGCTCTAGACCAGACTTGAGGCAGCTCTCTGCAGGAAGAGAAATCACTTCTCTGGACAAGAGTTAACAGCAACTGTCTGGAGACAACGGTTCTCTACAGGAAGAAGAATCTATCCGAGAGATTTGAGTTGACACAGCAGATCTCCTTCAAGAGAGCGATTGGCAGCTTCTGGAGACAACAGCACGTTACAACTTTCTTCATTTTATTTTTTAAAATAAGTGTATTTAGTACTTGTTTTTCCCCAAGTTACACATAAAAAAAATTTTAAATGGTAATTTTAATATAATATTTTAATTTCCATAATTATATGTAAAAAACAAATTTCAACATTCATTTTATTTTATATTATAAAAATATGTTTAATTTTAAAACATATGGATGGGTAATTTTTCAACACTGACTCTTGAAAAACCTTGTATTCCAAATTTCCCCTCCTTCTACTCCCTCCCCTAGATGACAAGAAATCCAATATATGTTAAATGTGGCAAAAATATATGTTAATTCCAATATATGAATATATAGTTATACAATTATCTTGCTGCACAAGAAAAATCAGATCAAAAAGGAAAAAAAAAGTGACAAAGAGGAGAAAATGCAAGCAAACAACAGCAAAAACTGAAAATGCTATATTGTGATCCTCAGTTACTCCAGTCCTCTCTTTGGGTGTAGATAGCTCTTGTCATTATAAGATCATTGGATCTAGCCTGAATCATCTCATTGCTGAAAAAAGCCACATCCATCAGAATTGATCATCATATAATCTTATTGTTGATATGTATAATGATCTCCTGGTTCTGCACATTTCACTTAGCATCAGTTCATGTAAATCTCTCCAGGGCTCTCTGAAATCATCCTACTGATCATTTCTTATAGAATAATAATGTTCCATAACATTCATATACCATAATGTATTTAGCCATTCTCCAATTGATGGGCATCCAGTTAGTTTCCAGTTTCTTGCCATTGCAAAAAAAAAGGCTGTCCCAAAAATGTAAGTCCCTTTCCCTCTTTTAATAATCTCTTTGAGCTACAGGCCCAGTTGCAACACTGGTGAATCAAAGGGTATGCACAGTTTGATAGCTCTCTACATTTTTCCAAATTGATCTCCAGAATATTGGGATAAGTCCACATTTACACCAACAATATATTAGTTTCCCAGTTTTCCCACATCCCTTCCAACATTCATCAATATCGTTTCCTGCCATTTTAGCCAAGCTGAGAGATGTGTAGTGATGCCTCAGTTGTCTTAATTTGCATTTTTCTAATCAATAGTGATTTAGAACGCCTTTTCATATGACTAGAAATTGTTTCAATTTTTTATCTGAAAATTATCTGTTCATATCTTTTGACCATTTATCAATTGGAGAATGAAGGAATTTGGCAGAAATGAATAGCATAAATTTGAGTCAATCTTCTATATAGTTTAGAAGTAAAGCCTTTATCAGAACCCTTGAATGTAAATTTTTCCCAGTTTATTGCTTCCCTTCCAGTCTTGTCTGCATCAGTTTTGTTTGTACAAAAGCTTTTTAACTTAATATAATCAAAATTAACTCTTTTGTGTTCAATAATGAACTCCAATTCTTCTTTGGCCACAAATTCCTTCCTTTTCCACAGATATGAGGTAAATTATCCTTTGTTCTTCTGATTTGCTTATAACATCACTCTTTATGTCTAAATCATGAACTCATTTTGAACTTATCTTGGTATAGGGTATTAGGTGTGCTTCAGTGTCTAATTTCTGTCATACTAGTTTTCAATTTTTCCAGCAGTTTTTGTCAAATATTGAGTTCTTATCCTAAAAGCTGGGGGTCTTTGGGTTTGTCAAACATTAGATTACTACAGTATTGATTATTTTGTCCTATGAACCTAATCTATTTTACTGATCAACTATTCTCTTTCTTAGCCAGTACCAAATGGTTTTGATGGCCATTGCTATCTTCATTTGCATTTTTTTTCATTTCCTTTGAAATTCTTGACCTTTTGTTCTTCCAGATGAACTTTATTATTTTTTTTTCTGGATCTGTAAAATAAATTCTTGGAAGTTTAATTAGTATGGCACTGAATAAGTAGACTAATTTAGGTAGTTTGTTATTATTATTTTTTATATTCATTCTGCCTACCCATGAGCACTTGATAGTTTTCCAGTTGATTAGATCTGACTTTACTTGTGTGGAAATGTTTTTGCCTAGGCAGATAAACACCCAAATGTTTTATATTATCAACACATTTTAAATGGAATTTCTCTTTTTATCTCTTGCTGCTGGACTTTGGTAATATATAAAAATGCTGATGATTTATGTGAATTGATTTTGTATCTTACAACTTTGCGAAAATTGTGAATTGTTTCTAGTAGTTTTTTAGTTGATTCACTAGGGTTCTCTAAGTATACCATCATATCATGTGCAAAGAATGATAATTTGGTTTCCTCATTACCTACACTAATTCCTTTAATCTCTTTTGCTTCTCTTATTGACAAGGCTAGCATTTCTAATACAATATTAAATAGTATTGGTGATAGGAGGCAATCTTGTTTCACCTTGATCTTATTTGGAATAGTTCTCTTTCATCCTTGTTACATATGGTGCTTGATTATTATTTTAAATAGATGTCATTGATCATTTTAAGGAAAAGTCCACTTATTCCTATATTCTCTAGTGTTTTCAATAGGAAAGGGTGTTTGATTTCATCAAATGCTTTTTTTTTTTGTATCTATTCAAAAATCATATAATTTTTGTTAGCTTGGTTATTGATATAGTCAATTATGCTAATAGTTTCCCTAATATTGAACCAACTCTGAATACCTGGTATAAATCCTACTTGGTAATGGTGTGCTATCCTGGGGATGACTTTCCCTAATCTCTTTATTAATACTTTATTTAAGATTTTTGCATTACTATTCATTAGGGAAATTGGTCTATAACTTTCTTTCTCTGTTTTCACTCTACATGATTTAAGTTTCAGCACCATATCTATGTCATAAAAGGACTTTGGTAGGACTCCTTTATATATTTTTTTCCAAATAGTTTGTATGATATTGGAATTAATTGTTCTTTAAGTGTTTGGTAGAAATCATATGTAAATCCATCTGGTCCTGGAGACTTTTTCTTAGGGAGTTGATTAATAGCTTGTTCTATTTCTTTTTCTAAAATGAGGCTATTTAAATAATTTATTTCCTCTTCTATTAATCTGGGCAAGCTATATTTTTATAGGTATTCCTCCATTTCACTTAGATAATCACATTTATTGATGTATTGTTGGGCAAAATAATTCCTAATTATTGCTCTAATTTCCTCTTCATTGGTGGAAAGTTCTCCCTTTTCATTTTTGAGGCTAACAATTTGATTTTCTTCTTTCCTTTTTCTAATCAAATTAACTAAAAGTTTATCTATTTTGTTTTCAGGTTTTTTTTTTTCATAAAACCAGCTCTTAGTTTTATTTAATAATGTAATAGTTTTCTTATTTTCAGTTTTATTAATCTCACCTTTTATTTTCAGAATTTCAAATTTGGTATTTAATTCGGGAGGCTAATTTGTTCTTTTTCTAGCTTTTTTAGTTGTAAGCCCAATTCATTGATTTTCTCTTTCTCTATTTTATGCAAGTAAGCATAGAGATATACAATTTCCCCTAATAACCACTTTGGCATCCCACAAAATTTGGTATGTTGTCTCATTATTGTCATTCTCTTGGATGAAATTATTGATTGTGTCTATAATTTGTTGTTTTATCCACTAATTTTTTAGGATTAGATCATTTAGTTTCCAATTATTTCCCCCTGGTCTTTTATTCCATGAAATTTTTGTTAGTATTTTTCTTCTATTTTTTGTTTTGTTTTGTTTTGTTTTGTTTGATTCTTGAAGTCTTGTTGAGTCATTCACTTCCATTTGTTCAATTCTAATTCTTAATGGATTATTTTCTTCAGTTAGGTTTTTTATCTCCTTTTGAATTTGGCCAATTGAACTTTTAAGTGAGGTTGTTCATTGCTTTTTTCCCATTTCACAGATTTTGTTTTTCAATGAATTGGTTTCTTTTTTATATCTATTTTGTTAAAAGTTATATGCTTTTTCATTTCATCTAATATATTTTAAGGAGTTTTCTTCAGATAATTTTTTTTCTCTCCCCTCTTGCAAAGATCTCATTTCCTTTCTCCATTTTTCTTCTAACTCTTTTTAAGATTTTTTTGAATTCTTCCAAGAGAGTCTGTGAAATGGGGACCAATTCATATCACCCTTTGGGGCTTCATCTGGAGCTGATTTGCCTTTAGGATCCTTAGGGTTTGACATCTGCTCTCTTTCTCTGTAAAAGATGTCTACTGTCAGAGTTCTTTTTGCTTTTTTTGCTCATTTTTTAAAGGTTGAGATCTGCTCTTAAGGCAAAGGGGTGACAACCACTTTAGTTTGCCCTGGTACCTATGGATGACTGGCTTCAGGTACTGGGTTGGCATGGCCAGATCATGTGTTTTTCTGGGGCTTAGAGACTAAAAATTTGTCATTTGTATTTGTTTCAGGTATCTCACAGTAAATCTGCTGAATTTCTGGCTTGTAACCAGGGCAGAGTGGCCAAAGAGGTTCACAGTAGATTCCCCACTTCTGGGCACTTCAGTGTCTTAGCTTCCTGCTCTGGCTCCTTGTCCCTACACTGCTATCTGGGCTCAGTAGTCTCTCTTCCTGCCTGATTGAAACAGACCTTCTCTGAAGTTCTTCCCAAGTATCTTCTTCTGGAAATTTGTTATTCTCCAAATAATTGTGGATTCTGTCACTCCAAAGCCAGTTCAAAGGCTTGACCTGGTGTCAATGTGAGAGAGGAGCTCAGATAGAGACATGTCTACTCTCCACCCTCTTGGCTCCATCCCCTAAATATTAATTTTTAAAACACTGAATTCCAAGTTATCTCCCTTTCTCCATTCTTCCTTCTCACATAACATTGGTAAGGCAAGCAATTCAATAGAGAATACAGTTTTTAGTCATGCACAACATTTTCATAATAGTCATTTTGTGAAAGAAATTATAAACAAAAACAGTCTTTGAGAAAATAAAGAAAGTTAAAAAAAAAGGTATGATTCAATCTTTATTATAACACTATCAACTCTTTCTCAGGGTATGGTTAGCATCTTTCAGAATAAATCATTCAGAGTGGTCTTGGATCACTGTATTGTGAAGAATAACAAAGTCATTCATAGCTGATTATCTTACAATGGTCCTGTTATTTTATAAACATCACATTACATTTTGCATCAATCTTTTAAGGTTTTTCTGAGAGCATCTTGCAGATCATTTTTTATAGCATAATAATATTCCATTATAATCACATACCACAATCTGTTCAGCTATTCCTCAGTTAATAGGTTTCCCCTCAATTTCTGTTTTTTTTTTTTTGCCTCCAGAAAAGAGATACTTAAATATTTTTATACATATAGTTCCTTTTCTTTTTTGTTTTTTATCTCTTTTGGGATAGAGATCTAGGAGTATTATTTCTAGGTCAAAGGAATGCATGGTTTTATATTCTTTTGAGCATAGTTCCAAATTTATTTGTGGAATGGCTGAATCGGTTTACAACTCTATCAGCAATACATTAATGTTTCATTTTTCCACATCCCCTCTACTATTCATCATTTTCCTTTTCTGTCCTATTAGCCAATCTACTAGATATGAGGTAGTATCTCAGAATTGTTTTAATTTGCATTTCTTCAATCAATAATGAGTTAGATTTTTCATATAATTATGATTAGCTTTGATTAGTTTATCTGAAAATTGTTCATATCTTTTGACTACTTATTAACTAGGGAATGTATTTTTGAAATTTGTTTCAGTTCCTTATATATTTGAAAAAATAAAGCCTTTATCAGAAAAACTTGCTTCAAATGTTTTTAAACATTTATTACAGATAACTGTATTTCCCTCCATCCCATCCCTGCATGTATTCTATTCTTTCTCTCCTATAACCCTCTCCCTCCACAAAAGATTTTTACTTCTGACTACCCCTTCTCCTATCTCCCTTCCCTTCTATCACCTCTCCCCTTTCTTTTATCTCCTCCCAGCCTACTTTCCTATAGAGTAAGATAGGTTTCTATCTGTGTTGTCCCTTCTTTGAATCAATTCTAAAGAGCATAAAGTTCACTCACTTCTCCTTATCTCTACCTGCTTCATCTCCACTTAAAAGCTTTTTTTGTCTCTTTTTTGTGAGATAATTCATCCTATTTTACCTCTCCCTTTCTCTTTCTCCCAATACATTTCTTTCTCACTCTTTAATTTTATTTTTTGACTATCACATTTCATATTCAACTTACACTGTGCCCCTTATTTATATATACTCTTTCTGACCACCTTAATAATGAGAAATTTTTATGAGTTATAAGAATCATCTTCTCATGTATAAATATAAAAAGTTCAACCTCATGAAGTCCCATGATTTCACTTTCCCTTAACTTTTTATGCTTCTCTTATTCTTTGTACTTGAAAGTCAAATTTTCTATTCAGGTGTTTGCTTTTTTTTTTTTTTTTTTCATCAAGAATGCTTAAAAATTCTTTATTTTATTGAATATCCATTTTCCTCCTGAAAGATTAGGATACTGGGTAGATGATTCTTGGTTGTAATCCTAACTCCTTTATCTTTTGGAATATCATATTATGAGGCCTGCTATTCTTTATAGAAGCTGCTAAATCTTGTTTTATCCTGAGTGAAGCTCCTCCATAATACTTGAGTTGATTATTTCTAGTGCTTACAATATTTTCCCCTTGATCTGAGAGCTCTGGAATTTGGCTATAATATTATTGAGAATTTTTACTTTGGAATCTCAGGAGGTGAATACTTCATCTTCTATAATACACTCTGGTTCTAGAATATTAGGGAAATGTTCTTTGATAATTTCTTGAAAGACAATGACTAAGCTCTTTTATAAAGCATGGCTTTCAGGCAGTCCAATAATTTTTAAATCCTTTCTCCTGGATGTATCTTCCAAGTCAGTTGTTTTTCCATTGAGATATTTCACGTTGTTTTCTATTTTTTCATTCTTTTGTTTTTGTTTTAGTGTTTCTTTATTTCTCATGAAGTCATTGGCTTCTATTTGCTCAATTCTAATTTTTATGAATTATTTTGCTCAGTGAGATTTTGTACTTCCTTTTCTATTTGTCCAATTTTGTTTTTCAGGATATTTTTGTCCCCGATGGCTCTTTATATTTCCTTTTGCATTATTCTCATTTCTCTTCTAAATTTTTTCTCTACTTCTCTTACATGATTTTCAAAATCCCCTTTTAGCTCTTACATGACCTCGGGCCAATTCTTATTTTTCTTGGAGGCTTTGATTATAGAAGCTTTGACTTTCTATCTTATTCTGAGTGTGTATTTTGTTCTTCCCTGTCACTATAGTAACTTTTTTACGATTGGAATCTTTTTTCTGTCATTTTCTCATTTTGCCAGCCTATTGCTGGCAATAACTTTTAACTCTTAAAATAGGGCTCTTTTTTCCAGGGTGGAGGCTGCACTGTCCCAATATTTGTGGTTTCTGTGCATCTGTTTTAAGAATTTCTTCTAGAGACGTAAGTTTTTAGTTTTTCCAAGTTGGTATGATCCAAGGAGATATGTATTTACAACTCTCCTGGACTGTACTCTTGGTCTGTGTGTGGCCATTCATTTCTGCCCTGGAACTATGGGGCAGATTCCCCATTCCACCGTGACTGCAAGTTCTGGTGTGCTAGTACTTTTCCTCCCCCTGGTACTGTGAACCAAGAATCATCTTGGATCTGAGTATGGGGAAAGCACCAGAGCCCTGGCTCAGGGCTAACAAAGAGAACCCTATAATCTTCTGACCAGTTCTTCAACCCCTCCTTACATCCTGTGGTCTGAGAACTCTGGAATATTTAATTGCTGATGATGATTCAGTGGTTTCTAAGACTGGCTCCTAATTTACAGGGAGCTGACACTCTACTAGGATAACCTGCAATAGACTAAGGTCCACTCACACCCAAATGCAACCTTTTCTTCTGATCTTCTGATTTTGTGGAGAGTCATTATTTTAAAGTTTTTGAAGAGATTTGGGGAAGAGCCCAGGTGAGTTCTTGTTTTGGCTCTACCATCTTGATTCTACCGCTATGATTTCTTTAATGGCATTCTTTTTTCAGAGATTAAGAGCACCACTGGCAGTGAGATCCCAGAAGACTAAAGAATGTCTGAAGTACTGGGAGACCTAGACCTCTAAGTATTCATACAATTAAATAGCTAGGTAAATTTGAAATATTATCAGCAGTTTCACAAAGTTGTTTCTACTTTTTTTATGTGCCAGGGGTTTGTGGGAAGGAAGAATTTGATACAATGGTCATAATAGGCCATTTAAATTGTTTTGTATTTCATCTACTTTTGCTGTTTCAGATTATATTTTATATTATGGAGGGAAACACAAATAAACAAACAAACCCAACTTTGTATTATTCCTGATACCCATATTACAGATTAAGTGCTTTTCTAGAGAGGAAATTGTTATGTTTTGGGAATATCTTATACATAAAGTATTCCTGTGCTTTCTTTTAAAGTTTTCTGTTGTGTTAACTCTGGTGTAACAGTGCAAAAGAGACAGAGAGAAACAGATATAGAGAAAGAGGCAAAAAGACAGAGAGAAACACAGGCAGAAACAAACAAAGATAGAGAGATAGAAGGACAGACACAGAGACAAAATGACAGATAATATGACAAAGAAAAAGACATTGGGAGGAGAGAGAAGCAGATAGAGACAGTCTGAGACAGAGAGAGAGACAAAGAAATGAGGGAAGTAGAGAAGAAGAAGAGAGAGAGGGAGGGAAAGAAAGAGGGAAAAGGAAGGAAGAGTAAGGAAGGGAGGGAGGAAGGGAGGGAGGGAGGGAGAGAGAGGAGACACTTTTCCTTGCCTTTGGGATGAACCTGACTGAACTTGAAAAGATTCATTTCTACCCTACCAAAACTATCTGAGAAACATAAGCCCAGGGCCTCTCTTTGTTACAAAGCCAGATTTTATACCTGCAAATAAAAGATAACTTACATCTTAAAAAGATGGTTTT
This sequence comes from Sminthopsis crassicaudata, assembly GCF_048593235.1. Classification (NCBI taxonomy): domain Eukaryota; kingdom Metazoa; phylum Chordata; class Mammalia; order Dasyuromorphia; family Dasyuridae; genus Sminthopsis; species Sminthopsis crassicaudata. The sequence goes on along the minus strand of NC_133620.1, from coordinate 384,607,618 downwards.
CCTTCACAAAAAAGGAGATAAACACAGTATGACACAAACTGAATATTAAAATGACAAAGCAAAGAATGATGATACTCAAAGAACATCTCAAGCAGAAGCATAATTATTAAACCCACATGTAGGAACACCAGTAAGAATTTATGAACTAATAATCAAAATATAATTTCCCATAGTCAAATGCAATAGAGAAAAATTAGGGACACGCAGAGAGAGGCCCTTTCTGGCCTAGTGTCAGAAAATCAGACTCATGATTATATTCTGGATTAGATTCATGTTATCACTATGTTCTCAATGTGATGCTTCCGGTTTTTCCTATCCATCCATCTTTCACACTTGTCAAAATAACCTACCTAATACAGTGATCACTCAGGAAACCAAAAAACCTACCATAGGAACCTCTTGTCTATGTAATAAAATGGAAACAAATGAATAATTCCATAAGCAGAAACCTAGGACTCCTTTAAAATTATGAATTCATACAATTCAGGTTTAATTGCAGGTAATGAATTGCAGATAATCTCAGAGAAAAGGCACTAGGATTAATGAAGACAGAGGAAAAGATTTCTTGTAGAAAGGAGGGCTCTAGCTGAGACTTGAAAGAAGCCAGGGAAGCCAAGAGTCTCAGCTGTGCAGGGAGAGTGTTTCAGGCATGAGGGATACCAGTGAAAACATCCGAATCTAGAGATAGAAAACTGGGCTCATATAACAAGAAGAATGTCCATCAAATCTGGCCTCACACAGCTGTGTGATTCTAAACCAGTCATTTAGCTCTATTTACCTCAGTTTCCTCATCTGTAAAGTAAACTGGAGAAGAAAATAGCAAACAATTCCAGTATCTTTGCCAAGAAAAAGTCATTGAACAATCAGATACAACTCATATGATTTAATAACATCAGATCAAATTCTCTAACAATGAGAATTGAGTTTGGATAAATGGAGGGAGATATGGCAAGAAAATTTATTCACTCAACATGTACTTATTAAGTGCCTATTGTGTGTATAGCTCTGTACTAAGTGCTTTGGAAAACAAACATGAAATAAGTCAAGTCCTGTTATGAGGTTCCTTTAATTTTTAACAAGATGAGTCATATAAATGTCATATAAATTAAGAAATAAGAAATGTGCAGAGGAAGTTCAAATGAAACATGACAAGAGATTTAGGAAACAGAGATTGATTCTAGTTGGAATTAGGAAGAAAGAGAAGGACTTAGTTGCATTTGAGTTAGACCTTGAGTCATGATGGTCCCCAGAGGATTCTGAAAACTTGCTTCCAAAGCCTCTCTTTAGAAGAGTTTCAGTGAAAGTCACTAAAGGAGAATTGTCTCATTTGAGCAGCCCTCCTAACCATCAAACCTCAGTCAGCAGTTTTCTTTTAAAAGTAAAGGCAAAAACTAGAAACTGGTGCTGGAGTGCTCTTTTAGCAATCCATAGTGTTTAAAGCCCATCCTGCCAAGCCATTTCCAACACATCAGTCAGCATAAATTGGTTGCTGGGTCAGAATCAAGGTGGCGAGCTCTCTCTGAGGTCTCAGAAGGTCAGGCAGCTGCATTCAGAGATGAGATCCACAGCCAATTATTGGGCTCAGCCATACAGCAGCCTATTATCCAATTGTTTTCCCCCTCATCAAGATAAGCAAAACTTACTTATCCTCAGAAAGAATTCGTTAAATACCTATCTGCATGTGACCCTGTGGTACTGAAGAATTATGGAAATATGATCTTGCCTTTCAATGCTAAGACAGCTCTAAGTCAGATCACATTAATATGAATTACCCTAAAGTTCCTCTAAGTAAATGCTGAAGAAGTAGTACTGATAGATGTGCAAACACATGTGTGTAAATGTGTCAGAGGCAAAGACAATGACAGAGACAGGTACAGACACAGAGAGACAAACAGAGTGGCAGGTAGCCACGTACTCATACAGGCAGACAGATATTCCAGCCACTCATCAGAATACCAGGTACATTTTCAGCAGTCCAGAGAGGTCCTCTCCTCTCTCTCTCTAGCACATTCAGATATTAATGTGTTGTCCGTGCTTGGTGAAGCACGCTCATCTTATATTGTACAGAACCCTTTATCCCATTTACTGACTCATTACCTGCCATTGATCCAGTTTTTTCTTGCCTGAGGCACTTTAAAGTCCACCCAAGACACAAACTGGGAGAATTCCAACTTTCCTCTTCTCTGATTCCCATTATGAGATTATTAGTGACTAAATTGTCACCATTATAGGATCCATTCAGGTGCTTGCCAGGTGTCTGGCTGTGGACCAAATGAAAAGGCAATTTTGGTAAAGGTATATTTATAAACTGTTCCAAGTTCCAGACCTCCTTAACCCCTTCTCTACTAATACCTCTTAGGATGATGATAGGGGTCTAGTATCCATCAGGCTGATGATGGACGTACATGCTCAATTTATATTTTTCAACATACTACATAAGATCCATGATACTGAAACAATATGGTCTGATACAATATGGGTAGTAGGATATTTACCTCCAGTAGGTTTGAAGAATTAGAGTTTGTTTTTTGTTCAAATGCTTTGCAGAAATAAAGGTACATTAAATAAGACTCCAATGTTTTGTGTTGGCAGAAGACAACCTTGTTCATTAAGAAACACAGTCTGGAAGATAGGATAAGAATCCTTCATCTGCTCTATTCTGAATTGAAAATTCATGAATTGTTAAAGATATTCATTCATCCATCAGTGATCCCAAAATCAATCCAATCATTCAATTAACCAGCATTTATTGAGTATCAACTAACTAAAAGAATATATGTTACATTTAAAGGAAGGAATTTTCTTTGGTGATATAATGACTAGCTTCTGGATCACCACTGCAGGCAGAATTATCAGCCAATCAGCACTTTTAATTTAATGCTACCTTTAATTTGTTCATCATAAATCTTACATTAAAATCAAAATATCTTTTCAGTGTCATACTCTCAGGATGAGGCAAATGTAAAAATATTTGTACTTAAAATACCTTAATCTTAGCTTTGTCATTTATTAGCTATTTGAACTTGGAATACCATCACACTACCATATTTAAATAACAACATTTTAGACTTAGAAATTGAATAAGCCGTCCATGAACTCCCTAAGAAGAAAATCTCCATGGCCAGGTGGAATTATACCAAATTTTTTATTAAAGCTTTTTCTTTTGAAACATACATATACACAATTTTCAATATTCACCCTTGCAAAACCATGTGTTCTATTTTCTCTTCTTTCTCCCTACCCTTCCCCTAGATGTCAAGTAATCCAATGTGTTAAACATGTGAGATTCTTTATACATATTTCCACTATTATCAGGTTGCTCAAGAAAAATCATTTAAAAAAGGAAAAAATGAGAAAGAAAACAAAATTCAAGCAAAAAAACAATTAAAAGGTGAAAATATTATGTTGTGATCCACATTCAGTCCCCATAGTCCTCTTTTTGGATGCAGACAGCTTTCTCCATCACAAGTCTATTGTTAATTATAAATTCATAGGAACTAGCCTTTGTTGAAAAGAGCCAAGTCCATCAGAATTGATCATCATATATTCTTCTTCTTGTTGCTGTGTACAATGTTCTCCTGGTTCTATCCACTTCACTTAGCACCAATTCATGTAAGTTTCTCCAGACCTTTCTAAACTCAACCTGCTGATTCTTTTTTTTTTAGGATCCCTCCCCCCTCCCTCCAAGTCCCTTCACTTATTCTCCTTTTCCTTTTCCCTTTTCCTCTCCCCCCTTTTAATGAGGTGAGAGAAAATTCTCTGAAAAACAAATATGTTAATTATTTACTCTTTGAGCCTCTTCTGATGAGAGTAAGATTCACACAATGATTCTCCCCCTCACTAAGTTCCCTCAGATATGGTGTATTTTCTATGTCTCTTCCTGGGATGTAGTTTCCCTCTTTTTATCACTCCTTCCCCTTTTTCTGAACCGACCTCCTTCCCTTTACTACACCCCCCTTTTTTTCTTTTATATCAGTAAAATCAAATTATCCTTGAGTATTTTTTATATACCCACAACAGAGTTACAGTTCTCAAGGGTTCTGTGTACCTTTTTCTGTTTCTCTTCAGTCTTGTGGATGTAGATCAAATTTTTTGTTTAAGTCTGGATTTTTTCTTAGAAACATATAGAATTCCTCTGTTTCATTGAATGACCATCTTCTTCCATGGAAAAAGATGCTAAACTTAGCTGGGTAGTTCATTCTTGGTTGCAGTTCTTGATCTTTTGCCTTACGGAATATCAGGTTCCAGGCCCTTCTATCTTTTAATGTGGAGGCAGCCAGATCTTGGGTGACCCTTATTGTGGCACCTTGGTATTTAAATTGTTTTTTTTCTAGCTGCTTGCAGGATTTTCTCCTTTGTGTGGTAATTCTGCAGCTTAGCCACAATATTCCGTGGTGTTCTTTTTTTAGAGTCTATTTCAGAAGGAGTTCGATGAATTCTTTCCACATCTACTTTCCCTTCTGTTTCTATTATCTCTGGACAGTTCTCTTGATAATTTCCTGTAAAATAGAATCTAGGCTCTTTTTTTGGTCATAGTTTTCTGGAAGTCCAATAATCCGCAGATTTCTCTCCTAGATCTATTTTCCAGGTCTACAGATTTTCCCAGTAAGTATTTGACGTTGTTCTCCAGCTATCTCATTTTTTTTGTTTTGTTGATTGATTCTTGGGTTCTCTGTGATCATTCATTCTATTTGTTCCATCCTGACTTTTAAGGAGTTATTTTCTTCTTTCACAGTTTTTAGTTCTTTTTGTAAATGCCCAATTTTGTTTTTAAATGAATTATTTTGCTCTATTGAATTTTTTTCCATTTCCCTAATTTTTTTTTTGAGAATTATTTTCTTTTTCCAATTCAGAAATTCTATTTTCTTGAGACTTTTTTATCTTTTCCAATTCAGAAATCCTACTTTCCTGTGTTTTTTTAACCTTTTCTAATTCATAAATTTTGTTTCCCTGCATCTCCTGTGAATTCTTTATTTTTTCCAACTCCAATTTCAGGACGTTGTTATTCTCTATCATAGCTTCCCTTTCCTTTCCCCATTTTTCTTCAAACTCCCTTAATTTTTTAAGAGCTTCTTCTAGGAGAGAGTTATGTGATGGGGGGCAGGAATCGTTCCCCTTTAGGTTATTATCTGCTGACTCTCTGCTGTTAACTTCCTCGGGGTTGGATACCCGCTCTTTCTCTGTATAGAAGGAATCTATGGTTTTTCTAGCTTTTTTGCTCATATTTAAAAAAATCTTTTGGGGTCTGTCCCTGGGGTAGGAAATTATTTACTTCTTTACCAGCTTCCTCCCAGACCGGATGGATGCAGTGGTCCCGCGCTTGAGCTAAGATAGAGCTCTGGGAGAGAGTTCCCCACCCCCTCCCTGGAAGTGCCTCAGAGGTGATTAGCACTGCTGTGCTTCGAGGGCGTAGAATAGTAAGGACAGCACGAAGCCCAGCCTATGTGTCCGGGTGGGGAGTGGATGTCTGCAGCAGGTGACGTGAGAAGCCCCTGTGCTCAAACTGGAAGTGTCTGCCAGAAACCGCGGTCCCTAGTTCAAAGGTTCTGCTTCTCTGGGACTTCCTGGAGCTGAGTTCCACTCCCTCCAGCTAAGCTAGGCAGTGTGTGTTGCCTTGGGCCGTATCCACCCACTTGTCAATCTCTTAACTATTCTCAGGAGGTAGCTGAGGCCACACCCCCTGGTGCCCAGATCTGTTGAGTCACTCCCAGGATCCGGGGAAAATCTAATCTGAGTTTTAAAATATTTTGGCTTTCTCTTCTGAACTGCTAAATAATTAGCAGAGAAGAGCTAACAGCCTGTGCCAGATTCCTTTACCTCAGTGGCTTCTCTGATCCCAGAGCCCTTCCCAGTGCAATGGGCGCAGTGTGCCACTACCCCACCGTCTGTGCTGGTCTCTCTTATTCCTCCCCTGAGAACTGACCTTTCCTGTTGAAACTCCAGATTCTCTTCAGCTGGTAAGTCGTGCTTCCAGTCCTTGTGGTATCTGTCAGTCCTGAGCTAATTCTGAGACTTAATTTATCTAATTGGTTGTGAGGGAGTGAGTATGTTCACAGAGACGTGTGTTTCTTCTCTGCCATCTTGGCTCTGCCATATAAATCTTAACAATAATCTTGATAGATATAGAAAAGGTTTTTTGACAAAATATGGCACATATTTCTATTAAAAACAGCATAGGAATAAATGGATTCCTTAAAATGATCAGTAGCAACTATTTAAAACCATCAGCAAATATTCTGCATAATGAGGAGAAGCTAAATGCATACCAAATAAGATCAGGGGTAAAGTAAGGATGCCCATAATTACCACTATTATTCAAAATTGTACTAGAAATGTTGGCTTTAGCAGTAAGAAAAGAAAAATGAAACTGAGAATCAACTAAATATATTAAAATGTACATATATAACCTTAAAAGATAAAAATTTTTTAAATAGTTCAAAAAAGACATAATTGGGAAACATTAAAAAAATAAATTAACAAAATAAGCAAAAATACAGCACAACACAGTTAATGTTAATTTGTGGCTTTCTAATTCGGTGTGCTGCCACAGAGTGATCTATTTCTATATGAATCTGATATCATTGGTCTATAATACATTTGCTTTTTTCACTTCACTTCCTACTCTTCAACCTCTAGCCTATCCACTCTACTGAAATTGCTCTCTCTAAAGTTGTCGATCTCTTAACTGCTCAAATAGCCTTTTCTAAGCCATTATCTGTAATATTTCTGAAACTCTTGAAACTACTTACTTCCTATCCTCCTTCATATTTTCTTCTCCTGAGGCTTCTGTGATCCGGTTTTCTCTTGATTCTCCTTGTACATGTCTGACTGCTTCATATTTATGAATACTGTTTTTGGATTAATGTTACTGGATGCTGTTACTAGATCAAACCTTCTCTTTTCTGCTTAGTATGACTGATCTTTCCTGAATCTTCCTCTCTTTTTTCTCTGTTTCCCTTCTATACCATTAATGGCTTCATCAGTACTCATGATTTGATTTAATATCTCTATGTAGATGACTTCAAATTTGTTATATCCAGCAGCAACTTCTTTTGTGAACTCTATTCCTGCATTGCCACCTGCATACTGTACTTTTCCTGGCTATCCCATCAACATCTCAAAATTAATATATTTCAAATAGAATATAGTATTTCCTTGTCTTTAAATTAATCTCTTATCCAAATCTTTATTTTTATATAGGTCACCACCATTATCTTTCCAGTCATACAGTTTAATAAATTCAGTCACCCTGAATGTTAGAGGGGATATAGGAAAACTGGGACATTAATACATTGTTGGTGGAATTGTGAGCAGATCCAGCCATTCTGGAGAGCAGTTTGGAACTATGCTCAAAGGGCTATAAAACTATGCATACCCTTTGATCCAGCAGTGTTTCTACTGGGCTTATATCCCAAATAGATTTTAAAGGAGGGAAAGGGACCCACATGTGGCAGCCCTCTTTGTAGTGTCTAGAAAATGAAAATTGAACTGATGCCCATCAATTGAGAATGGCTGAATAAGTTATGGTATATGCATGTTATCGAATACTATTGCTCTGTAAGAAATGACCAATAGGATGATTTTAGAGAAGCCTGGAGAGACTGACAAGAACTGATGCTAAGTGAAATGAGCAGAACCAGGAGATCATTATACATGGCAAAAGCAATATTATATGATGATCAGTTCTGATGGGTGTGGCTTTTCTCAACAATGAGGTGATTCAGGCCAGTTCCAATAGTGTTGTGATGATGAGAGCCATGTACACCCAGAGATAGGACTGTGGGAACTGAATCTGGATCACAACATAGCATTTTCACTTCTTTTGTTGCTGTTTACTTAAATTTTATTTTCTTTCTCATTTTTTTCTTTTAAAACTGATTACTCTTATGTAATAAGATAATTGAATAAGTACATATGTCCATATTGAATTTACATATATTTTACCATGTTTAATACATTTTAGATTACTTGCCATCTAGGAGAGAGGGTGGGGAAAAAGATTTTGCAAGGGTCAATGGTGAAACATTATTCTTGTGTATGTTTTGAAAATAAAAAGTTGCAATAAAAATTTACAAACATAAATAAACAAATTCAGTCATGTAACCCTTTCCTTTTTTCTTAGTTCCTATATCCAATTATTTTCCATGTTTCATCAGTTCTACTTCTATACAATTTTTGCAGGCAGTCATTTCTTTGTATTAACATGGCAACCATGGTAGTTCAGGCTTTCCTCACTTCTTATGTAGACTTTCCCAGCTATTTCCTAATTTATCTTCTTGCTTCTAGTTCCTCTTCAGTCCATTCCACCAGTGGATTGCCATGTCAATCTACTGCTCAGAAATTTTCAGTGACTTCCCAAAATTTATAAAATAAAATAATACCTTTTGTTTTGTTATTCAAACCCTTTAATGCTCTATTTCTGACCTGCCTTTCCCTTCTTATTTCATATAATCCAATCTATAATCAAGCTACATTTCTGTTAGTTTTTCTCCAAACTTGACATTTCAGCTTCTGACTCCATATATTTTAACAGACTGGTATATGCTCCATCTTCGTTCATTCTTCAAATCTTTATATTCCTTCACAGCTTCTGAAAATGGAGGAGTAACATTCAATGGAGCTGTCAGGGATTTCCCCTGTAGTTTAAATGAAGCATTTGTTAATGGGTTTTATTTTTGACATGAAAACAGTAAGAAGGTCAAAAATTGGAAAATTCTCGCTGAGGGGGAGAAAGGGCAGACACTAGAGATGTCAAAAACAAAATTTACTTACTTCACATTTCCCCCCCTAAGGCCAACTATGTGACATGGGCTAATGAATATGCACTGAACTAGAACAAAATCTACATTAGTCATTCAGTGCCCTTTAAAAACAAACAGTAACAAGCCAGTAATTTAAATATAACCTGGCTTTTAAAAATCTCTCAAAATATAATACTGTTCTTAAGCTTCTCTCTGTCAAATATAAACAACATTTTGCTCAGTGACTTATAACTATGGAAGCATAATTTGGCTGTTATATGCAGATGAATGTCCTAAGAAGTCATCCTTCCACAGAAAATCCCAGGATCTGTTATATGTTCAGGAAGTAGTGTGATACAATATAAGAGAATAGTGACTTTGGAGACATGGAATTAAATCCTATCTTTGTCATTTAGTATTTGTGTGACCTCAGAAAAGTAACATAACATCTTTATACCTCATTGTCCTTCTCTCTAAAGTGAAAGAGCTAGATTAGATGACTCTTATTGACTTTTCCACCTTTAGAGCTCATCCCACTAAACCATTCCTTTTAGTGTCTCACTCTCAGAACTCTGCTCATGAAATAGCAGGGAATCTCATGGTTAGAAGGGATGCCAAAGGTCACCCAATCCAACCCATATTTTAAAAGGAATCATTTTTAATGCACAACTAACAAGCAGCTATCCAGACATTTCTTGAAGACTTCCAAGGAATAGAGTCCTTCTAACTTCTAAAACATTTTTTCCTCTTTCAAAAAGCTCTAATTTGTTAGGAGATTTTACTTTATGTCTAGCCAAAATTTGCCTCTTTAAAACTTCCCCAGGAACCACATACAAAAAGCTTAATCTCTTTGAAATTCCTCCTGGGTACAATGGGGGGAAATTTAATCCTTCTTCCACAGGACAAATTTTCAAATACTTGCCTTTTCTTCTTCTTCAGATGAAAAATCCCTAGTTTCTTCAATTGATCCTTATGTGTAATGTCCTCAAAATACCTCAGCACTCTAGTTTCCCTCTTGGGAACACTTACCTAGGAACATCTTGTTAATATATTTCTCTGAAATGTGGGGTCTAGAATTAAACACTCTATGTGAGGTCTGACTATAGAAAACAATGTCATGTATTATCACCTTTCTTATCCTGAACCCTAAACTTTTCAATACAGCCTAAGATGATATTCATTTTTTTGTTTATTATGAGTGACAGATAAAGGTTATAATTATGAAAATAACTAGATGAGAAATTTAAGAAATAGACATCTAAATGACTAAAGGCAATCACCATAGTACCATCTAAGCACCTGTGAGATTTCTGTCTTCAAAAAGCCAGACAATGGAGACATTTTCAATTTGATTTAATATTTTTATCTATTTCAAGATATAGAAGAAGTGAACAAGTATAACTACTCGGCTTAAGATAATTCTGAGCAACAAAAGAGAGTTATGAAATAGAAATGATAGGATTCTTAGGAGTAAGTGATCACTCTATCAACAAATTCATGATAGAAGAGTAAAACCTGGGAGTAGTGTAATATGCAGTTTCTGGAAGGACTGATTTAAAGAGTTCAGAGAATGGAAAAATTGGACCTAATTTCATCCATCATTTATTTTTATAATCTGGGAAGTAGTTCTTTTAGGGCAGTTGACTTGACCTCATCCAGAGCAATTAAAGATTCTCTTACTATCTACTTACTTTTCTTGGGTATCAAATCTTTGTCTGATATTTTTAGTTGTCCTGTAAAAAGCATGTAAGTTTCAAACTCCTACTTTGGTTTTGGTATTCTTCTTGACAGAAAAAAGCAGAAAAAAATAAGTTGAGTAGTTCTACTTTCCATTCTCTAATCTCATCCTCCCATTAATTCTGAGAAATACTTTCAATTTTTTTTTGTTGGTCCTCTTCTTTTGCACCAATATGATCTAAAAAACTTCCAACATTTTATAGTATGGTCTTATAAAAAAAAGACTGACAGGTGAGCTAAAAACAAAAATCAGCTGAGACTGATTGCAAGGTAGGATGCAAGGTAGTGATGAATGCAAAACAGACCTAAATCACATTTTAAATAAGTAAATAAATCATCCCTTTCATCCAGCACTTTGTCTATGTCTAAAAAAAGGAATAATTTCAATGTTCTAATCAATCTACAGCAGGGAATTCTTAACCTTTTTGTGTCATGGACCCCTGTGGCAGTCTGATGAAGACTCAGATGAATGTTTTTAAATACATAAAATAAATTACACAAGATTACAAAGGAAATCAATCATATTGAATTTCTTCCATCCAAGTTTGTGTACTCTCTATATAAATCTATCCATAGGGTAAGTTAAGAACCTCTGGTTTATAGTATTTGTGGAGCACCTCTCATGTGTAAAGTATAGTGCTAGATGCCAGAAGAGATATGATAGTAGACAAGGCTCCAATCTAATTCAAGGAGAAAGTGACTATAACTATGTTGTGTGTAGGTAATAATTGCGATAACGTATTCACGTGGTAGAGATCATTGCATTATGACAAATCCAACAATGAATTGGAAGCCAAAGGTGACTTTGTTAGATAGCAAGCATTAATATATTATTATGCATGATATTTCTTCCTCATATGTGCAAATTTCCCACTAGTTTTCACTTCTTTTCCTTTCAGATGCTTCTGTCCCTCTGGATCACAATCATATTTCTCCTTTCCTCTACTACCTCTAATCTTATATATGTGTATGTTCTGGATTGTGCTAGGGGGAAGCAGACCATTTGAAATTATTGCTGGAAGCCATTCCCATCCTCTTTTAACTCTGTTGCCTTCCCTTGGGTACTTAATTCCTATTTATCCTTTATACAGTTTGTTTTGTATATAATTATTTACATATTATTTCTAACTTTTTGTTCCCTATGCTTAGCACAGTGCCTGGCACATAGTAGGCATTTAATAAATGTTTATTGAATTGAATCTAATATTTCAAACTTGACGTTCATAGATCTCTCAGGGAGACAGTCAGTCTTGTATCCTTAGCTCACTGCACAGACTTACTAGGAAAATGTAATGTTCTCCCCAAATTGCTCAATTAGAGTTGAGAGTACATTGATATATAGGCCAAAAAATATTTGTACCAAATCATATCAGCTTCAATTTTATCCTTCATAAATCAAGGGTAATTTCTATGGTAATGATGTTAGAGGATATTCAGGTTTTATTGTACCCGTTTAGAATATGAATTACTTATTGAAAGTAGGAGATAGGATTTCTATTGACTCCAGACCATTGCAAAGGACACATAGGGAGAAACCTCAGGGAACCAGGGGCTGCAAAGGAACTTGGAGACAGCAGGGCCTTAATGAACACTGGAGTTAAATATGTAATGAATTCTAAAGAAGCAACCTTCAACACAATTTTGGTACTTTCAGGGAAAAGATATCTGATGTTTAGCTAAAAGGCATAATTCTGCTAATAATCTTAATAGTAGTTCATTAAACTCACATTCTGAATTATCCTGAATAAAACATCAATGCTGTGCTATTGTTGTTATTGAGAAATAGGGCGCAATAATGGATAGAAGCCAGCCCTATGAATCAGGATTAAAAATCTGCTTCTGATCCCTGGTAGAGATGTGATCCTGGACCAATCATTTACCCTCCTGGGACCCCACACAGATCTCTTATATAATAGGGTAGAGATGTGCTAAAGTTTGCCATTTCCATCTCCAGCTCATTTTCCAACTGGAGAAACTGAGTCAAATAGAATTAAATGACTTGCCCAGAGTCCCACAACTTAATAAGTACTTAATAAATACTTGATTGACTGTTGAACATCTTACCAGTTTGTATGGTATAATAGAAGAAGCATTGAACCTGGGCTCAAGGAATCTGTTTTCAAAGCCCATTTCTATAATTACCAAGGGGAATTATGGGATTTATTCTCTGAGCCTCAGTTTCCTCATCTGTAAAATGGGAGCTAGCAATATGTACAGAACCTGCCTCACTTTATTATTTCTCAGCTAGGTGGCATAAATATTGGAGTAAGAAGGTCCGAATTTGAATCCTGCCTCAGTCAGGATTCTATAATATAACTTCAGATATGTCATTTAAATTCTTTCAACTTCAGTTTATTCATCTTTAAAATGGGAATAATAATAGCACATATCTCATTAAGGTGGTATGAAAATTAAATTAATTAATATATAGGGCTTTATAAAGTTTTCATAGCTAAATATTAGGTATATTGATATTATTGTGAAGTTCAAACAAAATAAGGCAAAATTGCTTTGTAAAACTTATAAAGTACATAAGTAACCTGTTGTCACATTATAAGAAATTAAGACATGAAGGCTTTGAGAAATTTATTTTGGGGATTTTATACCAACATAAAAGATATCTGAGGTGATTTTCACTTAGGCAGAGATTTGTTTATTTCTGCATCTTCAAATTGGAGCCATGTTGTTTTCTATACTAGGGCTTGGCTCATTTGGCCACTTTACAAATAAACACACCAAGTTGGGGCTTTAATACAATTTTAGCCCAGCTCAAAAAAAATACCTATATCTTGACATCTTCACTTTATTTCAAAGTGAACTCTTCCTTTGTCTTACTATTTAAACTCCTTGGTATCACTTGGCACCATTATTTTAGTCCAATGCAGCAAACGTTAAATGTTCTAGGCACTGGTGCTACAAAGAAAAAAAAAATATTCCCTTCTACCTACACATATGCTCAGAATTTTAAAAAACAAATCAGAAACATTTACTTGAACATGCCATTTTCTCAAATTATTGTCCTACTAACAGGATTTATTTGAAAAATTTCACAAACTTCTTTGCCTCCACATCTCTAACTACTATTCTCCTGCTGCTTAAATAGGCAGAGTGGGCTTTCTGAAGTGAGATTGTAATACACAGTGACATTTCATCCTTTGATCAGTCTTTTATAAAAATCTTACCATAGTCAATGGAAGTACAGACAAAGTTGACCCAAGCAGGAGGGTTTTTATTTTGTAGGACTATTAGTAGTACTTTCATATGTCATTCATGTGCAAGAAACAGTTGACCCATTCTTGTGACCTTAAAAGCAGAACCAGTACTAATGGATAAAGACTTCAGGGAGGCTGATTTTGCCTAAATTTAAGGAAAACTTCCAAATAATTAAACTTGTCCAGAAAAGTGGAATTGGCTACTACCTAAGGCCTTCCATATCCCTATAAGACATCAAGAGGAGCCTAGATGACTTCTTCTCAGAGATGTAAAAGGGATTTGAATAGTATTCTTCTCCCTAATTATATGTTAAGACAATTTTTAGCATGCATTTAAAAAAATTAATGGCTTTTTCTTTTTCCAAATATATGCAAATATAGTTTCCACCATTCACCTTTGTAAAACCTTGTTTTTCAAATTTTTTTTCCCTCTCTCTTCTCCTTACCTCCATCATAAACAGTAAGAAATCCAAGATAGGCTAAACAAATGAAATTTTTCTAAATATATTTCCATATTCATCATACTATGCAAGAAAAACCAGATCAAAAGGCAGGGGGAGAATGAGAAAGAAAAAAAAAACAATCAAACTGTAATATTCTCTGCTGAGATTTTCTTGAGGTCTCTGGATCAGCCTTAGTTTCAGGTCAGCAATCACCACACGAGTAGCCAGGGGTTAAAGTCCAAATACTTTATTGTCTCTGCTAGTTTTTCTGGAGGCCTTCCCGGATCTTGGTTTCAGTGGAGTAGTGAAGGAGGAGAGCCTGCCACCATTTCTCTGTCCTTCTTAGTTCTCGTTCTGGCTGAGTTTGTCCCAACTTATATGGTCTCTTTATCATAGGTGTGAACTATAGTAAGTACTAAGTACATGTACAGAACTAGAAAACTGTTAAGTACCATGCTAAATTAGATAATTATTGTCTCTATCAATTCCACTGACTTAGTACCTTGTTTCAAGTTCTGGTCTATAACATCCAAACAACAACCAAAGTAAAGGTAAAAATTCTATACTTTGATCCACATTCAGTCTCTATGGTTCTCTCTCTGGATGTGGATGGTTCTTTCCATCACAAATCTTTTGGAATTGCCTTGAATCACTGCATTAAGTGAATTACTTAACATTAGTTCATGTTTCTCCAGGCCAGGATGTTTCTGAAAACATCCTGATGATCATTTCTTATAAAATAATATTACATTACATTCATATGCTATAACTTATTCAGCCGTTCCCAAACTGATAGACATCCATTCAGTTTTCAGTCCTTTGCCACTACAAAAAGGGCTGCCACAACCATTTTTTCACATGTGGGTCCTCTGCCCTCTTTTATGATCTTTTTGGATGCAGACCCAATAGTAATACTGCTGGATCAAAGAGTATGCACACTTTGATAGCCCTTTGGTCATAGTTGCAGACTGCTCTCCAGAATCAGTTCACAACTCCACCAACAATGCATTAGTTTCCCACATCCCCTCCAACATTTATTATTGTCTTTTCCTATCATCTTAGCCAATCTGAGAAGTTATAAAGTAGTACTTCAGAATTGTCTTAATTTTTATTTCTCCAATCAATAGTGATTTAAAGAATTTTTTTTCAGATAGCATGCATTTTTACAAGATTTTGAGTTCCAAATTTTTCTCCATCCCATATCCCCTCCCATTTTCCTGGAATGGTTGGCTATTTGATATACATTATACATGTGCTATCATGCAAAGAATATTTCTATATATCAGTCATAGTTGTGAAAAGAGAAATAGATCAAACGGGAGAAAAAGTACCAAAAAGAAAAAAGGAAATGAAAAAAGTATTCTTTAATCTGTATTCAGAGTCCATCAGTTCAGTATCTAGATATGAATAGCATTTTCCTTCATGAATCCTCTGTACTTGTCTTGGATCATTGTGTTGCTGAGAAGAGATGAGTCATTCATAATTGATCTCCACACAACATTGTTGAGACTATTGGTTCTGCTCACTTTGCTTTACAAAAGTTTGTCCAAATCTTTCAAGGTTTTATGAAATCTGCCTGTTCATTTCTTATTGCATAATTCTTTATGTTCATATACTATAATTTTTTCAGTTATTCCCTAGTTGATGGACATAGACTCAAATGTGTAACCATGAAGAGGGCTACTATAAATATTTTTACACATGTAGGTCCTTTCCCCTTTTTAATGATCTCTTTGAGATATAGACCTAGTAGTAGTAGTATGAATATGCACAGTTTTATAGCCCTTTGGCATAGTTCCAAATTGCTCTCCAGAACTGTTGGATCAGTTCACAAATCCAACAATGCATTAGTGTCCTAGTTTTTCCACATATCCTCCAGCATTTATCATTATCTTTTCTTGTCATCTTAGCCAATATGACAAGTGTGAATTGGTACTTCAGAGATGTTTTAATTTGAACTCCTCTAATCAATAATGTTATAGAGTACTTTTTCATATGTCTATAGATAGTTTTGATTTCTTAGCTGAAAACTGTTCATATTCTTTGACCAATTATCAATTGAGGAATGGCTTGAATTCTTAAATTATACTGTGTTCTCATGTGTTTAAGAAAAAAAAAAGAGCCTTTATTAAGAGACACTTCCTATAAACATTGTTTCTAGACTTTCTGCTTTCTTTCTAAACCTGGCTGAATTGGATTTGTTTGTGCAAAATCTTTTTGACTTAAAATAATCACAATTATCTGTTTTACATTTCATAATGCTCTCTGTCTCTTATTTGGTCATGAACCTATAATTTATTTAACTTCTTTAAGAATTTAGATTCTATTACCAGTTGGTTTATGTATGTTTAAGGTTAATATCACTTCATTACCTTTGGCACATTTTAGCAAGATGTAGTTTCCTTCTTTAGCTCTTTTAATTTGATCTATTTTTGCTCTTGCTCTGTCTAAGAGCAGGATTGCTACTCCTGCTTATTTTTTTTTTTTTTTCACTTCAGCTGAAGCATAATCGATTCTGCTCCTGCCCCTTACCTTAATTCTCTGTGGGTCTCTTTGTTCCAAGTGTGTTCTTTATAAAGAACGTATTATAGGATTCTGTTTTTCAATCCACTCTGCTATCTGCTTTTATTTTTTGGGAGAGTTCATCCTATTCAGATTCACAATTATGATTTATAACTGTGCATTTCTCTCCATCATTTTTTCCCTCCTATTTGTTTTCTCTCTCCTTTCACACTCTTCCTGCATGACATTGTTTTACTTCTGCTTACTGCCTCCCCTAGTCTGCCCTCTAATCTCTCATTCTCTGTCTCTCTCCTCCTTCACCCCCCCAAAAAGCCTTTCCTTAATCTCCTCCCCAACTACTTTCCTGTCAGGTAAGAGATTTCTATATTCAACTGGTTCTATATATTATTCCTTCTTTGAGCCAAGGTTCAAGAAATGATCCATCTTCTACCCTTCCATTTTCCCCTCCATTCTAATGGTTTTTTTGCACCTCTTCATGTGAAATAATTTACTCCATTTTACCTCTTTCTCCCCAGGGTACTCCTCTTTCTCATTCCTTAATTATTTTTCAATGTAATTCCCTCCAATTCAACTTTTTACTATATCCTTTATGTATATTCATTCTAGCTGTACTATTAATGGTACAATTTTTAAAGAATTACAAATATCATCTTCTTATCTAGACTTGTAAATAGTTCAGCCCCATTGAATCCCATATATGTTCTTTGTTCCTCTTCTCTCTTAGGCTTCTGTTGGATTTTGATGTTGGAATTTTTTTGTTCTATTCTGATCTTTTTCCTAATTAAAACTTGAAATCCCTCTATTTCATTAAATGACCAGTTTTTCCCCTTGAATATTATGCTTAATTCTTCTGAGTAAGTGATTCTTGGTTGTAATCCATGTTTTTTTGCTTCCAGAATATCATATTCCATGATCTCTGATTTTTTGTTGTTGTTGCTGCAAAGTCCCTGATATTTGAATGATTTCTTTCTGTATGCTTGTAGTATTTTTTAATATAATATTCCTTAAAAATTTTAAGGATCACTTTTTGGGATCACTTTCCTAAGCTGCTTAATGGTTCTCTCAATGCTTATTTTGCTTTCTATTTCAAGGATATCAAGACTGTTTTCCTTCATAATTTCTTGAAAAAATGATGTCCAGGTCCTCCTTTGGATAATGTCCTTACTCAAACTATTTCCCCATTCTGTTGTTTTTCCAAAGTAGTATTTTACACTTTCTTTCTTTTTTTTTTCATTCTTTTGAATTTGTGTGATTTATTCTTGATGTCTCAAAGAGTCTTTAGCTTCCACCTGATCAATTCTAACTTTTAAGGAGTTATTTTCTGCAGTTAGCTTTCATATTCCCTTTTCCATTTGACCACTTCTACTTTTTAAGTAATTGCTTTTTTCCCAAGCTGTTGACTCTTTTTTCATAATTCTCTTACATCACTTTCATTTCATTCCCCACTTTTCTCTCTCATATGATTTTTAATAAGCTCATTTTTTTAACTCTTCCATGAGTTCTTTCAGGCCTTGAGACCACTTATTATTTTATTTTTAAATGTTACTCATAGGCATTTTTGAAATTGTCTTCTTTTGAGTTTATGTCTTGATCTTCTCTGTCACCTTAATAACTTTTTATGTTCATATTCCTTTTTTATTAATATTATAATTATAAATTTTTTTGACAGTATATATGCATAGGTACTTTTTTACAACATTATCCCTTGTACTCCCTTCTGTTCTGAATTTTCCCTTCCCTTCCCTTCCTCCACCCCGTCCCCTAGATGGCAGGCATTCCCATACATATTAAATATGTTATAGTATATCTTAGTTACAATATATGTGCAGAACCGAATTTTGTTGTTGTTGTTGTTGTTGCAAATGAAGAATTGGATTCAGAAGGTAAAAATAACCTGGGCCAAGGGAGAAGGAGGAGGAGGAAAAGGAAGGGTGATAATATCATCAGCACTGCCCATTAATCCATTTAAAACTACTGTGTCTTCATTTCAAAAGACAGGAGTAGGCTTTATGGCCCAAGGCAAAAAGGAATTGTGGGGTATTGACTATAATATTCAGAAAAATTTTAAAAATACAGTTCAGTTAATTTCTAAGAAACCTTGCAAGCATAAGATCTTGCAGTTAGAGAGAGTGGAGTTTTATACTTGTAAAACTGCTAGGATAGTCTTTGTAGAGTTGAAACTCCTCTTTTCTTACCTCGTGGATTTTTCACTTCCACAGGTGGGTTTGATTTCCCAACCCCCTATGAGTACTTATAAAACAGTGTTTATGTTTAGAATGGTTTGGAAAATTGCTGTTTTAATCACTAGAATAAATAGACAGTGTGTGATCTTTGACCCAGGAGGAAAAGCAATATCAGATTTATTGATTCACACTCCTGAAGTACATTTCGGTATCAGAAACTCAAACTTTGATTTTAGGCAAAACAATTCAGGGATATAGCCGAGTGTTCTTTTTTCATTAACTGTATGAGTGGCAGGCCACTGAAAAGGTATCAGCTCTTTTAAGAACTTCAAGAGCAAGTGAGAAAGCGCTCAGATAAATATACACTACATGTCCATTTTCAGAGTGGACCTTCAAATCATATCTTTTATAATCAGGCTGCTAGAATCTTATATTTGCAAATTGTGATAACTAAAGAAGCTAGGAGCATGGCAAAAAGCTACATAGCTTATCTTTCTTTCACTCTCCTATACTCCCTATAGGACAAAACACTTATGGTTTGAAATTTAATGTTTTAAGACCAATGGACATTATGGTTTCATTCCAGTCTGAAGAACCAGCTAGACATGTGATCAACCATTTTTCCATTGTAGAAATTTCACATGCATTTAAGACTGTTTATGTGTTGGCTTACAAATATTTTGCCTTTAGGTGTTTGCATTGAATTTGACTTTGTCCATTCCATTGGCATTTCTTATAATCCTACTAGTAAAGCCATTAGTGCACAGACTATATCCCCACGATCTTCTCTTCTAAACAAGAGAAGGGAATTTTGGGATATGCACAAGATGTGGCTATACATATATGTAATTGCTTGCAATTTTTAAATTTTGATTTTACATTTTTAAACACTTTTGATTTTACATCTTTAAAGTATTTTGATTTTACATTACTAAATTTTTGATTTTATATTTTTAAGTTATTTTGGTTTTACATTTTTAATCTATTTCAGTTT